>NC_053439.1:5604933-6204933 GCF_007990345.1 Gossypium hirsutum | reverse complement strand
GAAGTATGGAAAGTAGAGCACGACAGTTAATGGAAAAGTTACAAATGATTATTTGAGGACTCAATTAAAATATTTTAAAATTTACCCGTAATTTCGAATATGACTTATAATTTAAGGACATCGATGCAATTAATCCAAAAGGGTTTGCAAGTAAAAATGTGGGAATCCAAACTACTTTTGGTAAGTAATAATTTATTGCTGTGACAAGGCAGATTCTCCCTCTTCTTCAAATTAATTGCAATTGATTTTGGATACGCTCTAATGTCAAAGGTCAACATTTTGTTTAATCTTATTTCTAGTAACGCCTCAAATTTTTTTAACGCTCAATTGCAGATTCCCCCCTCAAATTAAGATAATATTTTTAAGGCCTAATGATAAATTTGGTCACTAATATTTATCTGTTTTGTCAAAATAGTTCTAATTGTATTTTTGAGCCTTTTTTTGCCATCAACCTTTTTTTTGTCTAACTGCTTTTTCTAACAGTTTTGATGAAAGTACTGTTAACAAAAATTAACAGGGATGATGTGGAATATTTTTAATTAGATGTAATTTATTACTTAGGTAATCCAATAAGATAATTATGAGTGAAAAATAATAAAATAAAAAATCATACATGAAATTAAAAAAAATAACTCTTCATTTAAAGAAAATAAATGTAATTATCTAAAAAAAAGGTTTTGAAATGAATGCATAAGTTTGTTTACTTAGAGGTTTCAAAAAAAATAATTAATAAATCAAACCGAAAATACTGAATGTGTACATTCATTTTTAAACTTTTTTGAGATAAGTGCGCTTATTTTCTTTAAATTAAGAGTTATTTTTTAACTTCATAAATTACATCTCATTAAAGATATTGTACATATGAAATTTCACATCATCCCGTTAACTTTTTTAATAGTACTTTTATCAAATCTATTAAAAAAAACAATTTGAAAAAAAAAAGTTGATGGAAAAAAAAGCTCAAAAATACAATTAGGACTATTTTGACAAAATATGTAAGCGTTAGTAGTCAAATTTGTCATTCAACCTATTTTAAAATTGCCTGAAATTTCTACCATGCTCAAATGCAGATTTTTATTATTATCATAAATTAGGGTAATTTTTTAAATTTACTTTTTTTTTGAACATTAATCTAATTAGACTCTTATCATTTTCTTTTGACATAATACCTAAAACTACTCACGACCCCTCCCACCATTCAACTTATTTCCACAGTAGGATTTCTATTTCTCCATTTGTTAATCAATTTCCAATTCATGTTTAGATTCTACAATTAAATTTCCTTTAAATTCAAACCCAAAACAATACAGAACTCGTTTCACCCACACAACAGCCTTAAATCAAAATTGAATAAAAATAGATAGTTATAATGTTAATACATTAAAATCTCATATAACACACTTTTTTTTTTCTTTTTGAAAGCAAAAAACCTCATATATAACAGTAACTATTATATTTTCTAACGTCAAAATTCGTTGCTACAGTTTAGTTTATATTGATGGATTTAAGTTTAGAAGATTATAAATTTCGAAATTGTAATTTAATCATTTCAACTAAATTTTAATTTGATTTTTATATAAAATATATATATTTACGTAATTTTCTTCCTTTGTACCATAATCTAATAATAATATCTTTAAAATGAAATATTGCTCTAATTTTTAGAGAACAATTTATTTTTTATTAACTTGACACCAATGTTTATTTTTTTACTTTTTTACGTAAAGAGGTTCATTTCATAAAAGGATTCAGTCAAATAGACTATACAAACAATGGCATTTAGCGAAGGCAAAATGGTTCCAAACAACCAAGTTCCCAAAAGAAACAGTCAACCCTTTTAAAAGGAGAAATAAAGGAGGGATCATCACTATCTACATAGGCATTAACCACTATAATGTAAACCATTAGTGCGAATGATCCCCATTACTGAACAACCTCTATTTTCACTCTGAACCTTGCTTATAAGAAATGGAGAAAACAATAAAGCACATCTCAAAAGCAATCAAATATCACCAACTGCCAGTTGAGAGATGCCGAATTGAGTACAAAAATTTGAAACCACCTCAACAGTTAGAGGTAAGCCACCAGTGGCATCGAACATAGATTAGCAACCTTACATTAATTGAATCAGACAACAGCAAGCTTAGAGGCTGCTGGAAACAAAACCAAAGATCAACACTCGAAGGCTTTGGCGTTGCCCAAGCATCCCCCATCCATAGTCGTAATGAATCTCTCATCCTGAAAATGGGATTTCACTAGCGTCAAAAGCACCCACTAAGCCCTCTGGAACAAAAGCCCCTTTAGAATAGAGAGGGAAACAACCACAAAGGCTCAGGTAAGGCTCGCATGGGGTTATTATTTCGAGAGGAGGGAACAAAAAAAACAAGCCAAGGAAGAGAAGGGATGAAGGACAACCAACCACTGACAATAGGTGGTTGGTCATCAAAAGGTGAGCAAAAGCAAAAAAGGCTCAAGCGACGCTTAGGGTTTGATAACAAGACCAATTTCATAAATAGCATCACTTTAGGAAACCAATGATTACTTGGTACATGTTTTCCTAGGAGTTTATCTTGTTTCTCATGTTTTCATTTTGCTATATTGTTATTCACTTAGAGCACATTTGAAAAGTGACATTATAATTAAATTTGGGTGTAATTTCTTATAATTACACACCTGTGGCATGTTTAGTTAATTACTGTAATTAGTGGATCTCACATAATAAATTAAATTTTATTGGAGCACCCAATTACTCTTTCCAATTTTTAGAAGGGATAAATTATTTTTATAGACCCTTCCCACCACATCATCCATGATCCTTTTCCAATTATTTAATGACATTTCAACAATTTTTTCCATGTTATTAACACATAATTGTGGTAATTTTTTACTATGAACCCTAAACCTTGAATCCTAAATTTGAACCCTAAACCTTAAACCTAGAACCTCAAACTTGGATCCAAAGTTCAAGTTTGAGTTTGGGGTTCAAGGTTTAGGGTTTAGGGTTTGGGTTCAAGGTTTAGTGTTTGGGGTTTGGGGTTCATAGTAAACAAATTACAAAATTATGTGTCAATGACATGGAAAAAATTGTTGAAATGTCATTAAATAATTGGAAATGGGTCATGGATGAAGTGGTGGGAAGGATCCATAAAATAATTTCTCCCTAGGAGGAGCGTGGGAATATGGGTAAGTTGCCTTCGGTCTCATCCATTAATGTATTTTAAACTAGATCATTGGATCATGGATACTATAAATAGAGTCTTTTCCCTTCATTTGTTATCACTTTCTTCTTGAGTAATACAGTACATTTGAGAGCATTTACTCAAACACTTGATGTGCTTAGTTCTCTTGTAATTTTTCTAGTCGCTTTTTGCTTCTTCATTAAGAGTTTGTTTTTGCTTTATTTCGTTGCCTTAGAGTGTTTCCTTTTTGAATTCACATATTCCTAGAGTTAGGTTGACTTAGTGTATTTGAAGCTAAGTTTATGCTTAAGGCCATGTATTTTGTGAGACTTAAGTTCTAGCCCCGTGACACTTATACAGTCTTGTATCTCTACCAAAACTCCTATAAAATAGCCTCAAAACCTCCCTTGCCCTGTTACTTTTCTCGAGCTCGACATTTGCAACGTCTCTCTTGTATCTACCTCTAGAGACATGGATAACAAAACCATAAACCCTTCCACCATTATCTTCCTAAAGTTCGATTCAAATTTGAACTTAACAAAAGCAAAAGTGGAAAGACCATGAATCCTGTTACGGTTGTTATATGCCACCTTGCTTAGCGTATCCACAAAAGCAATGAAAAACCTTAAGCAATGAAAAACTACATCAAGTTTTAAATGGTAAATTTATAAGTTGATTGAATTGATTTAGTTGGATGCTATTCCATTAATAAAAAATAAGTATATTCAGACTTAACGGTTTAAAGTTTTGAATAAAAATTTAAACAATCTAGATCTGGATAAATATTTCCACTATAAAGAAATTATTTTTATTTGATTTTTAGTCATATATAAAAGGAAATCCAAAAGTGTGAAAAAGAAAGAGAAAATAGATAGTAAATAAACAAAGTGATTATCAAGGTGAAACAATTTCTTTTCATCTCCAGTGATGTAGTCCAATTCCTTCATCTTTTTTAACTTCCACTACATGCAATCAAAATCATAAATTCAAGAAAAATCAACAACAAATTCACAAAATCAACTAAAAAAAAAACAAAGTTATATAAAAGAATTAGAAAACATTACCTCTAAGCACCTTACATGCTTGTTTTCACCATTAATTTTGAAAAATACCCATAATTCAAACAAATTAGCAGCATATAGTGAAAAACAAAAAAAATTGTTAAAATGTAATTAAATTTCATACTGATAACTTTTCTCTGGCAGTAACTTGATATAACGATCAAGCACTGCTCCAATTCTAGTAAAAATGACCAGAAAAAAAGAGAGATAAAATTAAGCACTTTAAAATTATTATGTGTTAAAAAAAGTGAATGATGTTAAAATTATAATTACCTTTCCTAGTGAAATTTTTAGTAACAACACAACCGGTAGGAGAAAAGGTGACTAGTGCAACATCAACATCATAGAAAATAGAGAGTTTGTTGGCTTTTCTAATGAGAATGATTCTATATTTGAAAATGTAACTTTAGATTCTGTTATATTCGTTCTTTCCTTGGTATTATATTTAGATTCATTATTATCTT
Organism: Gossypium hirsutum; assembly: GCF_007990345.1. NCBI lineage: Eukaryota > Viridiplantae > Streptophyta > Magnoliopsida > Malvales > Malvaceae > Gossypium > Gossypium hirsutum. Next base: position 6,200,229 of record NC_053439.1, on the reverse strand, counting down.
AAGTCCTATCAATGTTCTTGCCTTTTTGTTCTTATGTTATTGGGTTTGTATTTGGGGTTGCATTGTAACAATTATAATATCAAGTAATATTATCAAACTTTAACTTGGAAGGTAAATTATTTTGAACTTTTAATATTTTTGTTTTGATTCTTGCAATCATCAATAAAATTATATTCAAGATTCATTTGTGAAGATCAACAAATTTAAGAAAACATCTCATTATATTTATTCGAATTCGGAGGTGAACATTGAATATAAATATGATAAAAATTTTCAAGAAGTTCATGTATTTAGAAGATCTCTAAAAATTATATATCACATACCTTGAATACAAATTCTTTAAAAAAAAGTCAGGATAAGATAGTTCTACCATCCTTGGGTGTATGTTTGATTCTTAAAGTTTTTTCAATATAAATTTTAATTTTCAAATGAATTTTTTAGAATTAGGACCAAATTGCATACATGTTGAGGTTAAATTTCTTAAAATTTTTAGAATAATGACTAAATTGAAATAATATGTAAACATTGAAATTTAAATTTGTTATTATATGAATCAAAATTATGTACAATTGATGAGCAACATTAACACAGTGATTAATTGCCTATAGTTGTTGAGCAACATTAAGTTTATGTTTAAGGCCACGTAGTTTGCGAGACTTAAGTTCTAGCCCCGTGACACTTATACAGTCTTGAATCTCTACCAAAACTCCTATAAAATGGCCTCAAAACCTCCATTGCCGTACCACTCTTCTTCAGCTCCACATTCGCAATGTCTCTCTTGTATCTACCTTTAGAGACATGGATAACAAAACCATCAACCCTTCCACCACTATCTTTTTAAGGTTAGATTCAAATTTGAACTTAACAAAAGCAAAAGTGGAAAGACTGTGAATCCCGTTACAACTGTTATATGCCATGTAAACATCAATGAATTTTCCATATTGATGACCTATGAGTTAAATTTGAAACTCTCTTGCTTAGAGTATCCACAAAAGTAATTAAAAACCTTAAGCAATGAAAATTTACATCAAGTTTTAAATGGTAAATTTATAAGTTGAGTGAACTGATTTAGTTGGATGTTATTCCATTAATAAAAAATAAGTATATTAAGACTTAACGGTTTAAAGTTTTGAATAAAAAATTAAACAGTCTAGATCTGGATAAGTATTGAGACAACGACTTTTCATCTCCACTGATGTAGTCCAATTGCTTCATCTTTTTTAACTTCCACTGCATGTAATCAAAATCATAAATTCAAGAAACATCAACAACAAAATTACAAAATCAACTAAAAAAATAAAACAAAATTATATAAAAGAATTAGAAAACATTACCTCTAAGCACCTTACATGCTTGTTTTCACCATTAATTTTGAAAAATACCCATAATTCAAACCAATTAGCAACATGATAGTGAAAAACCAAAAAAAATGTTAAAATATAATTAAATTTCATACTGATATCTTTTCTCTAGCATTAACCTGATATAACGATCAAGCACTGCTCCGATTATAGTAAAAATGACCACAAAAAAGGAGAGGTAAACTTAAGCGCTTTAAAAATATCATGTGTGAAAAAAAGTGAAAGATGTTAAAATTTTAATTACCTTTTCCTAGGAAATTTTTAGTAACAACATGACCAGTAAGAGAAAAGGTGACTAGTGCAACATCAACATCGCAGAAAATAGATAGTTCATTAGTTTTTCTACTGAGAATGCTTCTATGTTTTGAAATTTAATTTTAGATTCTGTTACATTCTATTTTTTTCAGTCTCTGACATGATTGGGATTAAACAAGAAAAAAAAAGATTTGTGAAACTTAGAAGCTAAAGACCTTTTTTTGGAGGGGTGAAACTATGGTTAGAAGATTTCTGAAATTGAAAAACCAAAAAAGTGTTTTTTCATTTTGGAGGGTGAGGAAAGGGTTGAAACTATAGTTAAAAGAGTTGTGAAATGGAGGAGTGGGGAGAAAGGATACAGTGGCCAAAATGGGACAAAATTGAAAATGAGAGAGTGGAGGAGAGGGGAACGACACTAAGAGTGATTTTAGGAGATGGTGATTCAAAATAAAAAATAAAAAATAAAAGAGCAAAAAATTCCACCTAATGGCATAGATAGGAAATAGCAAAAAGATTTCCACTTTACATCTAAGAGGATTCAAACTTGGGACCTAAGGGTAAATTTGTAACGCCACAAGGTTTAAGAATTTATTTTGCTACATGTTGTTAAGTAATCTGAATTACTCTAGTGGCTAAGTTTTATGAAGGGTGTTTAAGGTCTGGAGTTTGAACCCCTATGCGAGCAATTGGGTGTATTTATTTTCTTTTGTTATTCATTGCGTGTGCTGTGCGTGAGAGTAGTTGAGGGGTAATTTACCAATAAAAGCCATTTTTTAAAAAAATTTACCGAAATGGGCCCATTATTTAATTATTTACCGGAATGGTCCATTTTCCGCGAAATCGCGTCCACGTCAGCACGATGTCAGGGTACGCGCCAGGAAATTGCATCCACGTTAGCACGAGTTGCTGACGTGGAAGCAAATCGCTCCCTCTAGGACGCGATTTGCTGACGTGGGATGAACAGTTTATGTTTTTTAGCTTGGAAAACTTTGAAAGGCCATAACTTTTCGCTCGGTTGTCCGATTGAGACGATTTTTTTTATTTCGAATAACTTTTCGAGATCTACTTGCTGACAAACAGCCGAAGGCAGTTTGCTGTAGTTTTTGTCAAAAAAGATCCTTTTTTACCTCTAAATTTTGATTTTTTCGGTTTAAAATTGAATTTTGAAACATTCAAATCATTATTTTCCTTATTTATTTGAAGTAAACACCAATTTTTTTTTACAGAATTGTTGTATTATTTTTTTTGATTTGACACGTGTATGGAAGAGGTCCGATAAATCATTAGAACGTAAGTAATATAATTAAGATAATAACAGTATTTTTATAATATGTCAATTAATTAGTTTAGCTTAGTTGGTTAAGATGCTTGCTCTTTTCCCTTAGTACCTTGGTTCAAATCTTGTTGGTAATAATTTTGAATCTTTTTTGTACTTGTTGCATTTATTTTTTAATCAATTAACTGTGCCCATTTCGGTAAATTTTTTAAAAAATAGGGCTTTTTTTGGTATTTTACCCAGTTAATTGATTAAAAAAATAAATGCAACAAGTACAAAAAAGATTCAAATAAATGCAACAATTCTGTAAAAAAAATCCGGTGTTTACTTCAAATAAATAAGGAAAATAATGATTTGAATGTTTCAAAATTTAATTTTAAACCGAAAAATCAAAATTTAGAGGTAAAAAAGGATCTTTTTCGATGAAAACTGCGGCAAACCGCCTTCGGCTGTTTGTCAGCGAGTAGATCTCGAAAAGTTATTTGAAATAAAAAAAATCATCTTAATCGGACAACCGAGAGAAAAGTTATGGCCTTTCAAAGTTTTCCAAGCTAAAAAACATAAACTGTTCATTCCACTCAGCAAATCGCGTCCTAGAGGGAGCGATTTGCTTCCACGTCAGCAACTCGCGCTGACGTGGACGCGATTTCCTGGCGCGAACCTTGACATCGCGCTGACGTGGACGCGATTTCGCGGAAAATGGAACATTCCGGTAAATAATTAAATAATGGGCTCATTTCGGTAATTTTTAAAAAAAAGGACTTTTATTGGTAAATTGCCCGTAGTTGAGATGTAGTTGGGGTTTTAATTAAATTGGTATTTGTGTAGGGATAAGGTTGGTATAAATTATTTTGTCTCTAGGGAATTAAATCCCCAAAATATGTCTTCATACCCTCTTTTTTTGCTTCACGTTTCCCATTTGTTCAACTGTTATTATTATTATTATTATTATTTTGCTCATTTAAAAGGAAGAAGGGTTTCTTTTCCATTTCTCGCGATTGTTCCCTAATTCCCCAAGTTCACGCCGCCACTTCTAATTTATGCTATTGCATCTTGTTCTTTTTCTTCATTTGTTTTCCCTTTCATTATTTTCTTTGCTTTGGTTCTTTACTAGTGGTCGTCAAAGTGGGCTGCCATTGTATTCGTTCTTTCCTTGGTATTATATTTAGATTCATTATTATCTTAATTCCTATCAATATTCTTGCCTTCTTGTGTTATTGGGCTTGTAATCGGGGTTGCGTTTGTCACAATTATATTATCAAGTAATATGATGATTACTCGTAGAGTCAGGATTTGTGTATTTTAGGATTTATGTTGTGAACTCGAAATTCTAATTGTTTATTTTATGCGTTACCAGGAGAGGATCAAGTGGGAATTTGTGTTCCTTCAGCCACTTAAACAACTAGTTATTGTCGTTCATTGTTGTGTAAGTGTTTTAGCATTTTTGGAAAATTTTGTGGAATATTCGATTTAGTTTTTGTACAATCGTTACTGATTTGTTACTGATTTAAGCGTGTTAAATGACATAATTTAGATTCTCGGAGTTTCGTGGTGGCTTTTACATCGTAATCGGATCAAGTGTGTAATAAGAAACCCGAAAAATAACAATCGGTGAAAGCCGAAAAAGTTCATTGTTGACGCCACACGACCGTGTGGTAGACCGTGTGTCACACACGGCCTTGTGACAGATTGTGTGCTAGACATTTGGGCTGTGTGGACCACACGAGCATTTGTAAAGCCCTGTGGGCAATACAGGGGTTTGGGCCTAAAATTCTAAAATTTTCCCTACGGCTGTTCACATCATTCCGATCGACCATGAGCCTTTCGTGGGGTCGGTATGTGCTTAAATGGATTGAAAATATAAAAAATATATATAATCAACTGTTTGCATGAATTCTAATATTTGTTCTGTATCTGAAATGTTATATGACGAGTAAAATATGTAATCGGCTATAAGAAAACCGATAAAAATATGATATATGTTCTGCATCAGGTATGCTATATATATGTACTCTGCTTATGACTCATTACTGATATGTAATGTACCTGCTATTGGGATGAGTTTTACTATGTGGAGGAAGTATATTTGAAAAGGCGATAATTTGCCTACTTATCTGGCAGCGTAGCTGCAATTCTTCTATAAGTGTCTTAAACGATACTAAGTGGTGTGTAGGGTTGGATGAGTATTTTATATTTCATATGGTGTGTTGAGATGGTCGGAGATGGTGTGTAGCGGATGGGGTAGGAAAATATATTTGTATTTGTACTATTCTATTAAGACTATTACTGTTAAATATGTTTGATATGTTTTATCTGTTTTAAGTTAATCGTTATATACTGAGTTTCAAAAATTCACTTTTTGTTTAACTGATATTTTCAGGTAATCCTCACTTTCTGTTTAAAATATGTCTTTTTAGTTTTCAAAAGATTCTTTTAGATTTAGGACCAAATTGCACAAATTTTGAGGTTAAATTTATTAATTTTTTTAGAATAATGATTAAATTGATAAAATATGTAAATATTGATGGCTAAATTTGTTATTATATGAATCAAAATTATGTGCAATTGATGGGCAACATTAACATTGTGATTAATTGTCTATAGTTGTTGGCTTTCAAAATTGATGAGGACTAAATTGCTCCAAATTTTTTAGAGATAACAGTTTGCTCAAAATTGAAATTAAGAAGGACGTGAGAGGTGCTTTTACTATATTATAATTAATTATAAATCTATAAAGAATTTAGTTGTAACATAGATGATTTATTATTGAAAAACGAAAAAGATTAAAGAAACGATAGGAAAAAAAACAAGTATGGAAAGTAGATGAATGTTTTGGAAAATATGATGCAATTAATCCAAAAGGTCTTACAAATAAGTTTGCAAGTAAAAATAAGGGAATCTAAACTACTATTGGTAAGTAATAATTTATTGTTGCTTTATGCTGAGGCAAAAAATAGTCCAGAAACAAAGTATTGGTGACAAGGCAGATTCCCCCTATTGTTGGTGATAAGCCCTAACGTCAAAGGACAACATTTTGTTTAATCTTATTTCTATAACCCTCAATTGCAGATTTTTTTTTTGTCCCCCTCAAATTAAGACAAAGGTTTGAGAGCAGGACCAGTTTCATAAATAGCATCACTTTAGAAAACCAATGATTATTTGGTAGATGTTTTCCTAGGACTTTATATTGTTTCCCGTATTTTCATTTTGCTATATTGTTGTAATAGCCCAATTTTATCCGGGTTCAGTGCCAAAACCAAAACAAAACCAAAAATAAAAATTGAGTCCAAAATATAAAGAGTCCATTTACAATAAATAAGCCTAAATTACTTAAAAACCACTACTCAAACTCTACAAGCCCAAACAGCCCATAACCTAAACTAGCAACAGAAACCCTAGCCCCCAGCGTAGCCTTTTCGTGCCGCCACATGCTAGCCACCATTTCGCACGCATCTGGCACCTCTGCCACTGGCACCTACAAAGAGAGATCAACACGCAAGATAGTAGAAATAATAGCAAAACGACAAAAAACAAAAAGCAAACGGTCTTGTAATTTGGTTATAAAAAAGTCACAACATCTCCTTGTAATTTTTTACACACGCACTGATTCTGAATACAAAAAAGAAGAAGTTTGAAACATATTCTAAAGAAAACGAAGGTGCTTTTTTTATATATTTTTTTATTTCGAAATAAATAGAAAATAAATAAAAAAGGAAGTCTATTACCTTTAACACCGCGAACGGAGGTTTCTCCGGTCTTGAGGGTGGCTGGGTCAGTGGGCTCGCCACAAACCCCACTGACGGTGATAGGGAGCCGCAAAGCCCCTTAGTTTTATCCTTTCTTTTCTTCTTTTACTGACTTTCGGGGGTCCTTCAGGCCATTCTAACCCCAAATTCGGGCTCTACTCGAAAAGAGGAGCAAAAAGGGGTGGTTTTGGCATTTCCGACCATTGCGGACGATGGCACCGTCGCCGGTGGCCGGCACAGCGGCTAGCGGCTAGAGCTAGGACCAGAGGGAGGGGGTTTTAAGAGAGAAACCTCTATTTTTTTTTGAAAATGGGGAAAGGAATGAAAAATTTTTTTTTTAAAAAAATCTGACTTAAATAGACGCCTTAAACGGCGTCATTTAGGGCTGACCATAATAGCCTTAAAATGATGTCGTTTTACTCCTTAAGATCCGTGTGTGGACTTGACCCGCCTTGGAGGATCCGCGCTTTTTCATTAAAGGGGCCATTTGCGCAATAAGTCCCTCCGCCTTTGTGGCGTGTTTAGTGTGGTCTTTTTTTATTTTTGATTTTGGCCACAAAGTTTTGCTTATGTTTCAATTTGGTCCTTAGACCATGCGCAGACGCTGGCACTGAAAATGACGTCGTGTCAGGCCAAGTCCGACCTGCTGAAGGATCCGCGTATTTCTGTAAAAGGGGTTATTTGCGCGGTTGACCCCTCCGCCTTTTATTCAAATTTTAATATTGTCCTTTTAGTTTTTTTTTAATTTGCCTATGTAATTTTGTTTCCATTTCATTTTAGCCCATTGCGAAACGACACACTTCAAGGGCTGGGGAATAATTTCCCATTTAGACCCTGCATCTTTGCGCGTGTTTCGTTCAGGCCCCGATTGCTTTTTTTTTCAAATTCTCCCCTTTAATTTTATTTTAATTTCAATTCGGTCCTGAGTCTTTTTTTTTATTTTCTTTAATTTTTATATTTATCTTTACAAACTGTTTGTTATTTTTTTTATTTTGTTTAATCCCTTTTTAAAATAAAAAAAATCAAATGCCTTATTAATTTATTTTATTCACTTAATACTTCCATTATTTTTTTTGTTTTCACACTTTTTGTTTATTATTTATTATTTGTTATTTTCTTTTATTGCTCTTATTTTTATTATATATCCTTTATTACTCTCAAGTTATATATTTCATTATCATCATTATTATTGCTATCATTATTATTAGTGTTTAATTTACTTTTATTGTTTAAGCATTAGAATAGTAGTTAATATGATTATTATTATTATTTGGTGTTATTATTATAATCACATTATTGTTATTGTATCCATGGTTTATCTTTTAAATATTTTACTCACATAGTTATTTTATGTCATTTCATTATCATTGTATTATACATGACGTTTTAAAAAATATTTGTTCGCTTTCATACAATGTTTAAATAAATTAAACATATGTCTTATTAAATATCACATTACTTCTCACTCAAATTCAAAAAAAGAAAAATTTCAAAATAGGGTGATATTTCCCGTTTCGGAGATTTTAGAAATCGTACCCTAACTTACGGGGTTTTGATTTTTCTGTTAAATCTAAATAGCAAAATATCCCTTTAAATTTCAAAACACAAGAAATTTCAATAAAAGTTAAAGGCGAGCTTATTCTCGAGGTTTCCAAGTGTCGTGTCCTAACTTATGGGATATGACACTTGTTATCTCGAGATAAGAAGATCCTTGATATTCATTTCGATTTATTCAAGAAAATTCTTTTAAAATAAATGGCGTTAATAAAGGAGAGGGATTGTATTTTAAATTCTTTCCGAATTTTTAATTTTCGACATTAAAACATTAATTAATCAACTAGGTACCGATTTTAGGCGTATCAAGGGTGCTAATCCTTCCTCCTGCGTAACTGACTCCCGAACTCGTTTTTCTAGATTTTGCAGACAAAAAAATTATCGTTTTAATAAATTTAAACTTTTATTAAAATGATTAGATTACGAGGTGACCCGATCACACCTCATAAAAATGATCTGTGGCGACTCCCATTTTCGTTTTCGTTTTCAAAATAGAAGCCGACCCTCTTACAAAAAAATAGTTTTGACAATTGTTATTCACTAAGGGCATGTTTTAAAAGTCATTTATAATTAAATTTGAGTATATTTACTTGTAATTACACTTATGTGACATATTTAGATAACCACTGTAATTTTTTTAACGCTCAATTGAAAATTCTCTCTTTCTTTCTCTTTTTTCCCCTTAAATTAAGATAATTTTTTTTAGATTTGCCTGTAATTTCTTCCACGCTCAAATGCAGATTTTTTATTATAACAAATTAAGGTAATTTTTTAAATTTAATTACTTAACTGAAGTTCTTTTAAACTTAATCATAAAACAAAAATACTTGCAATTCAATTAGACTCAACAATATTCAACTTATTTCCACCATACAATTTTACTTTCTCCATTTGTTTATCAATTTCCAATTCATATTTAGATTATAATTTCATAAAAAATTAAATTTATTTTAAATTCAAACCCAAAACAATATAAAATTCATGTAACACTCCAAACCCGGCCTAGACGTTATGGCCGAATATTGAGGAATTACATAATTTGTATTTAACCCATAAATTGAATTCAAAATCGTGAGTTTTGATAGAATCATTTTGGCATACTGCTTTCCAATTTTAAGAAAAATACTCAATAAAAACTATTTATTTTGTTACAAAAAAACTTGTGTGATTACTTCATTTTGCAGCAGAAGTTTCTAAGTTATTAAATTTTGAAAATTGTGACTCAGTTTGTAAAACATATAATTTTGCAATTTAAAGATATTAACTACTAAATCCGTCAAAAACAAATCAAAAACAAAAAATAATTTTCAAAATAGTTTACAGTCCAAAAAGTCCGGAAAAGTTCATATTAAAGATTAGTCCCTTTTTAAACCGTTTTATTACTGAGAATCCAACCTGAGCTCTCGCACATTGTTTGATCCTAAGTTTGCTGATTACCTGAGAGGATAAAAACAAAGGGTGAGCTAATGAGTTCAATGTGTAACTCGGCCCAAATAAACAGAACATATATCAATATAACAGAAATATTAATTATAGATGTAGATATAGATTCAGGTTTGCTTACAGATGCAAATACAGATACAGATTCAAATCTTACCCCCATCCACTACATACCATATCCATCCATCCCTACATACCAATTAGGGTAAGAAATACCCAACCAACCCCACGCACCTATAAGTGACCGTATGTCACTTTTTAGAATAGTGCAGTCAAGCTACTAGAAATAGTGCGACAATCCGTCAAAATCAGATAAGTGTGGTCAAGTCACCAGAACATATATGTAGTTTAAATCACCAAATAAGGCATATCATTAAACTGCCAACACTTCCTCCGTCACATCATTATCCCACCCTAATGCATACACAGAACATACAAAATACTCAAATGCATACAGATGAGTCATTCTTTTAATAATTAGAACATGCTAACAAAATTATCAGATTACTGACCAGATATGAATTTCACAATATTGGGATGCTTGAAGTAATTACACATAGATTATTCATACCATAGATATCACATACAGAAATCAAACAAAACACACAACAAGCCCTACGAAGTAGCTAACCTCGAATCACACTTCAACTATGGCCCTAACCAAGATGTACAAAAAATTGGGCCCACACGGCCTATCACACGCCCGTGTGACCCACATGACCCACTTAACCCAGTTCGTGGTGCCCATACGGCCATGTTACATCGACAGTGAACTTTTCGACTTAGCGTCATTTACAGTTTTTTGGGATTTTTGTTGCACACCTAGTTGTTTTCCGATGCCAACGCAACATCAACAATTTTAGAACCTAAAACGACATCCAATTTAATCGAATTAGCAACTAGATATGAAAAATGACCCTTGCCTTTCTAAATTTTTTTGAAAAATAACTATACTCAGATTTAATAGTTTAAAGTTTTGAATAAAAACTTAAACAGTCTAGATCTGGATAAGTATTTCGACTATAAAGGATTTTTTTTATTTTATTTATAGTTATATATATAAAGGAAATGCAAAAGCGTGAAAAAATGAGGAAAAGGAAAAAGAAAATAGATAGAAAATAAACAAATTGATTATCAAGGTGAAACAACTTCCACTGCATGTACTCAAAATCATTAATTCAAGAAAAAGAACAACAACAAATTCATAAAATCAACTAAAAATAAAACAAAATTATATAAAAGAATTAGAAAACATTACCTCTAAGCACCTTACATGCCTGTTTTCACCCTTAATTTTGAAAATTACCCATAATTCAAACCAATTAGCAACATGATAGTGAAAAACAAAAAAAATGTTAAAAGGCAATTAAATTTTATTTTTGAAACCACTTTTTTTGAAAAAGACGTCGACTTGGATTTTGAAAAACGAAAACGGAGTCACCAACAATCCTTTTTATTTAGGTGTCATCGAATCACCTCATAATTAAATCATTTTAATAAAAATTTAAATTTCCTAAAATGATAATTTTTGGTCTCATAAAATCCAGAAAATGGGTTCGAAAGTCGGTTATGAACGAGGAAGGGTTAGCACCCTCGACATGCCCAAAATTGGTACCTTGTTGATTAATTAGTGTCTTAATATCGAAAATGTGCAAAGATTTTAAAATACGATCCTTGTATTAAAAAACTAGTATAAATCAAATTACATATTAAGACCCTCTCATTTTGAAGAGAGAAAATGTCACACCCAATAGATTAGGGCATGATATTTCACATCCTAAAAAATGAGCTTGTGCAAAAAAACTCATGCAATGAAATTTAAAAGGATATTCAATTGTTTAAGTTAGATGAAGAAATCGAAGCCCAATACGTTAGGGCACAATTTCTCAAAATCCCAAACATTGAATATTGCCTTTATTATTTTTTAGAAAAATCTTCATTTCGCGAAAACAACATGTCATATCCAATGAGTTAGGACACAACGTATCGAATTCCTGAGAATGAGCTTTTTATTTATGTGTTTTGATTAAAGAATATTCTCGATTATTTAGATTCAACGAGGAAAATTGGAACCCAATGCGTTAGGGCTCAATCCTCTCGAAGATCCCAAATACCGAGTATTGCGTTATCTTATGGATAAAACGATTTTAATGCTTAAGTTAAATGTAATCCCCTTTTTAAAAAAATGATGGAACGATAATGTAACGCGAAATGATAATTCGTAAGCCAAAATGTACACTAATGGATACAAACAATCAATTAATACAAACAAGCATAGCAACAATAATCTCAATCATACATTATGCTGATATCAATATCAACATTCAAAAAATTAATGAATTAATAATCAAATTTAAAAGATACGCTAAAAAATAGCAAGAGGAGGAATCATAATCAATAAATTATACGTTAAAACAAATAATATATACATATATGTAAGTTTGAAATAAATCAGAAATAAAGTTAAAAATGAACACTTCATAAAATAATAGTATCTAAATGCACTTTTTAAGTAAATATTATAAGAAGAAAATCAAAATTCATAACTTAATACACATATATTAATTAAAAAAGTAATACATATACAGTGAAAACTTAATATAAATTATAATATATATATAATATGTAAAAGTTGAAATAAGCGAAATATATTAAAATAGGATTTTTTTTAAAAGAAATAAGTTATATGTATGTATGAATAAATAAGAAGATATATAACAATATGAGATCAATAATACTATATAAGCATATAAGTATAAAAATAGTTTAATATAAATTATGTATATATATAATGGCATTGTATATTAAGATTAAAGAGCATAGAAGTATATATAAATGAATTTTTTTAAATGTATTATAAAATAAAACCGCTAAAAAATATTGGATTAATCATAAAAATATAAAATTATACATTATGAAATTAAATAATAATATATGAAAATAATATACAAATTTGAAATACTAGTACATAATGGAATAAAATAATGTATATATAGATTTAAGTAAATTAATATATATAGATAATAATACTATTAATAGCAATAATAATAGTAATAATAATAATAACAACAACAACAACAACAATAATAATACTAATAATAATATTAAACTAATTAATAAAAAAGCACAAAAAACACAAAAAAGATTAAATCACAATTAAAACAGAATTACTAGGAAACAAATGAAATTAAAATAAAATGGAGGACTAAACTGCAACACGCGAATTACATGGGGGCCAGATTGGAAATATTCTGCCTCCTAGAACGCTGCGCAACGAAATGGACTAAAATGAGACAACATAAAAAATACGGGGCAAAATTTTAAAACATGAAAAGGACCGATTTGAAGTACTTTGCTAAATCGAAAGGGGGTGTTTGCGCAATTTACCCAAGCGCTATAAAACACGTGGATCATTCCCCGAGTGGGTTCACCACGTGAGTCGCTGAGGCTAAATGGCCAATATGGTACCGTTTTAGAGCCACTGAAATAGGCCCTAAACGGTGTCGTTTTATGCACTATATAAAAGCTATCTAAAACCCTAAAATCAGAACATTTTGCCATGTGACAACGCAGAGAAAAAGAAAAGAAAAGAAAATGCCACCTCAAGTATCGCCATTCTTTGTTGTTTCAAATCCATTCTTTGATCCGACTTACTGCCACTTCAGAGGTATGAGATTTTGTCATTTTAATCTGCTTTACTACAACTTTAGGGAGATAAGACTTCACTTCAATCCACTCCACTTTAGCTTTAATCTATTCCACTGCAACGCCAGGAAAATAAGATTCGCTACTTTTAGCTTTAATCTGTTCCACTGCAACACCAGGGAAAAAAGATTCGCTATCTTCAGCTTTAACGCCAGGGAGATAAGATTCGTTGCCTTTAGCTTTAATCTGCTCCGCTACAACGTCAGGGAAACAAGATTTGCTACATTTAGCTTTAATCTATTTCACCGTAACGCCAAGGAGATAGGATTCGCTGCCTTCAGCTTTAATCTGCTCCATTCCAGCTTTAATCTATTCCATTGCAACGCCAGGGAAACAAGATTCACTACCTTTAGTTTTAATCTGTTCCATTGCAACGCCAGGAAAATAAGATTTGCTATCTTCAGATTTAACGCCAAGGAGATAAGATTCACTACCTTCAGCTTTAATCTACTTCGCTGCAACGCCAGGGAAATAAGATTTGCGACCTTCAGCTTTAATCTGTTCCACTATAACGTCAACGAGATAGGATTCACTGTCTTGAGTTTTAATCCACTCCACTTTAGCTTTAATCTATTCCACTGCAATGCCAGGGAAATAAGATTTGCTACTTTTAACTTTAATCTATTCCACTGCAACGCCACGGAAATAAGATTTGCTATCTTCAGCTTTAACGCTAGGGAGATAAGATTCGTTGCCTTCAGCTTTAATCTGCTCCGCTACAACGTCAGGGAAACAAGATTCGCTACATTTAGCTTTAATCTATTCCACCGTAACACCAAGGAGATAGGATTCGCTGCCTTCAGCTTTAATCTGCTCCATTTCAGCTTTAATTTATTCCATTGCAACGCCAGGGAAACAAGATTTACTACCTTTAGCTTTAATCTATTCCACTGCAACGCCAGGGAAATAAGATTCACTATCTTCAGCTTTAACGCCAGGGAGATAAGATTTGCTGCCTTCAGCTTTAATCTGCTCCACTGCAACGCCAAAAAAATAAGATTCGCTACCTTTAGCTTTAATCTGTTACACTATAACACCAAGGAGATAGGATTCGCTGCCTTAAGCTTTAATCCGCTCTACTTCAGCTTTAATCTATTCCACTACAATGCCAGGGAAACGAGATTCGCTACCTTTAACTTTAATCTGTTCCACTGCAACGCCAGGGAAATAAGATTCGCTATCTTCAGCTTTAACGCCAGGGAGATAAGATTCGCTACTTTCAGCTTTAATCTGCTCCACTGTAATGCTAGATAAACAAGATTCGCTACCTTTAGCTTTAATTTGTTCCACCGTAACGCCAATGAGATAGGATTCGTTGCCTTCAGCTTTAATCTATTCTATTTCAGCCTTAATCTATTCCACTGCAATGCCAGGGAAACAAGATTCGCTACCTTTAGCTTTAATCTGTTCCACTGCAACACCAGGGAAATAAGATTCACTGCCCTCAGTTTTAACGCCAGGGAGATAAGAACTGTGTCTTCAATCCACTCCATTGCAATTTCAGGGAGATAGGATTTGTGGTTTCACCGGTCTGTTCTTTGGGGAACATGACCTGTAGAATCCCTTTCATGAGCCTATTTATGCCTAGTGATTAGGATGTTATGATCGGAATAAATCAAAATCTTCTAACCAAATGTGCAAGCATGAATGCAAAATGTCATGAAAATGATCCCTTAATGTTTGAGTTGTTATTGCTAATTTTTCATTAAGGCTTTATTACCAACACGTCAGAATGCCATTTTGCTCGGTTGGTAACACTCATATCTTACTTAACCAGATTGCCTCCACTATAATCTTCAAGATTCAATTCACTGTAAGCTTCAAGGTTCAATCCACTGTAATCTTCATAAAATTTGAACCATCCTTCTATAATTTAGGAATATAAAATCTGGCTCTTTCTCAATCCTCTCCTACTGCAATTCAAGGATACAAGACCTGAATCTCTTTGGCCTCTTACACCTTTCCTAGAGTGTCATACCAAATGTTTATGCACAAATGTAGAACTTTCTTCTCCAAGAAAACCTCTTCTTATCACTGGGTGATCATTACTCGTTTGTTCATTGAAGTTTTGTCACCAACACGACATCTTGTCATTTTATTCAATCAATGTTTTGACAACAAAATCTGAAAGAATAGTCCTAATTTAAACTTTTCTTCTTTAGATATTTCAACCTTTAAACTTGGTGAATTCTAGACTATAATCCTGTTTCAGGTTCCTGTATTATTTAGAAACTTCTAGAGTAATATTCAAAGCTTCCTTTATAAATGTATTATTAGTCCATTAATCATTATTCCAATGCCACATGCTTACAAAAGATCATAACAATGGATAAAAATAGAATTGATTTGGGAGTATGGCTCGAAATGAATAAATTATCAAGGATAGTAAAAATAAAAGAGAAATGGATCGGGAATATGTATCTTGAAAAAGAATGAAGTATTTCAAGAACAAATTCAATATAAATAGTATGAAGACTAGGTGCCCTAGATATCGCAACTTGAGCTCCTCCGTACAAATTTTATGAAGACCATTCTGAGTTTGACATGTGTTTAGGAGATCTACAGTACCTTGTCGATGCCCTGAGATGTTGCCTACTCTTTCCTATTGATTCAGGTATAGTAAGATCACCATATGCACTAATCTGATCAAAATTTGAGCTGCTCTGATCACCTCATGCTCCATTCTGATCCAAAATTTGAGCCGCCTTTTTCGAGTTTTCAACTCAAATCCCCTTTGGTCATTAAGGTGCCATTTCTAGGTTTTCACCTTGGCTTCTCCTTTTTATTATTTTTTATATTATTTTTTATGACTCAAAGCGCCCTTTGCGGGTTTTCACCTTGGTCTTTTTTTTAGAACTTAATGCGCCCCTTGCGTGTTTTCACCTTAGTCTTTTTTAATACTCAAAGCGCCATTTGCGAGTTTTCACCTTGGTCCCTTCTCTTTCTTCAAGTGAAGTATGTCTTGACTGAGTTTGAGTTTATAGGATTTGGTAAGTTTTTACCATCCATCTCACTCAAAATCAAAACTCCTCCGGAAAATTCCTTCTTCACAACATAAAGTCCTTCCTAATTTGGCATCTATTTCCCTCTAAAATCTTTTTATAGAGGGAGAATCTTCTTCAATATTAGGTCACCTCATGGAATTCCCTAGGACGAACCTTTTTTTCATACGCTTGCATCATCCATTTCTGGTACACCTGACCGTGATGAATAACTTTTAGCCTTTTTCCTTTTATCAGGTTCAACTGATCATATCGCGATTGGATTCATCCATCCTCATCCCACTTTAGCTCAGCTAATACTCGGAGAGAAGGGATTTCAACTCAATCGGGTAAAACTATGATAAGCCAAAAAAGAAGGCGTTGCTCCGGCAAAGAATTTTCACTGTATCATTCATGATATTAATCTTGAACATATTGTAAATTTATGATATCGTGTTTTTGTTCAGATTACAATGTCAGTATTTAACCTGAGCATGACCATGAGAAGACATCTTTGAACTCTTGAAGTAACTTAACAAGGTCTTGCTTCGTTTATTCGGTTATGCATGTTATGATTTTTACTACTTTTCCCTCCTCCAAGGTCACAATCTCCCTTGTTTCCTCATAAGGTAAAATTTGTTTCTCTTCCTGTTCTACCATCCTCAACAAGTCCGGAGATAGACTACAGTCTATGTCATCTTCAAAGTCATGAGATTCCTCTAAACACGTCTCACTCACAAGAAGATTCTGAGTCTATAGTAGCGTCACTCATGTCATTGATATCTAAGGACCTATCGTAGGTACAAAACAATATACAAAGAATGCATGAATTTATGAATAATTATTTGTACAGTATGATTATGAATGACTGAAAGAATGATGTGGAAGAAAATCTAAAAGAATGAAAGAATCAAAAAATAATTATTCGTAAAGGATGATATTGGCTCAAAAATGATCGCAAATATGTATTTCATTAAAATAATGACGTTTAGACATGAGCTTATTTCACAAATGAGTTCTTATTGCCTTTAGGCTAAAAGCAACAAGTGTATTCTGAACATTATTCTAAGTAAGCTCTAAATACTATAGAGATTTTTTTGTCGTCCGATTGCTTAGAACACTCTCAGGTTTATAAGAGTGGATATCTAACAAGGTTTCTTTTCAGTTTTCTTCATGTATTGGACTGATGTGAACATTGTGCATATGCTTCTCTCTTCTTTAATTTCTTCACAGAACTCCATCTCTTTATTGTCCATCATGCCTTGAATCAAGGCTCTGAATTCTCCGCACTCTTGGATCTCGTGTCCCACTTCATGATGGAACTTACAATAGTTTCTTGTCCTTTCGAAGCTTCCTCCTGAATACGAAATGATTAACCCCTTTCTTGTCATCTCCTTCTAGACCCATCTCAAAAGAGTTTTTATCTCTGCAATAACTGCCTTAATTCTTCTCCCTATGTTGT
Organism: Gossypium hirsutum; assembly: GCF_007990345.1. Taxonomy (NCBI): domain Eukaryota; kingdom Viridiplantae; phylum Streptophyta; class Magnoliopsida; order Malvales; family Malvaceae; genus Gossypium; species Gossypium hirsutum. Next base: position 6,182,449 of record NC_053439.1, on the reverse strand, counting down.
CACTCATCATGTTTACCCCATTATCAGTATGATTGGGTAGCGAATTTTCTGTACTGGATAAATCATTGAATTTGACAATGCCTATATTGATGAGCTTTTCGACCAGCTTTTTAAAGGCAGTGCAGTTTTCTATAGAATGCCCCATAATTCCTGCATGGTATTCGCATTGGGTATTTACGTCATACCATTTATGGTATTGGGGTGGCATAGGCCTTATGTAGAAAGGGGATACCACATGTGCATCAAATAAACTTTGGTACAACTCTCCATATGTCATTGGGATGGGCATGAATCGGAGTTTTTCTGAGTTCAATCCTGGATTAGATTCTTGCCATGGGGGATCTGATGACTAGTAGTAACCGTCCTTGGCTGGCCTGCGGTAATCGTCTTTGAATAGCCCTCGTTATACATATTCGCTTTATTCGCCTCATTTTTTCTCTTCCTTAGGGCCTTTAAAGTATCTGGGAGCTCTACTTTCGCCTGTTTTGTTTCTGCTAAATCATCAAGGACAACAGGATTGGTTAGATTGCTCCTCAGATTGGAACTTGAGCTTGTCGGCAGTTCATTGGTGTCGAGGTACTGGTCTGATATTGTTGGGGTCTGATAGTAAGGGGCGCTCCTTGTAGACACGCATCTGGCTGGACCTGGACACTTATCGGGGTAAAACTTGGGGAATAGACAAGGTCTTTATTATCATCCCTAAAGTGGACTGCTGGGCTCTTTCCTTTTTCTAACCCTCTAACTAGCAATTGGGTTAATTGGCTCATCATATTTCTTTGTAATTCTAACATCTGATCCCTCATTTCCTGTTGTATTTTGGCCAATTGCTCTTGCATCTATATTTGCATTTGCTCTAACCTCTCCAACTTTTGGTCCATTCCTTTAGTTTTTGCTAAGATACCGTAACGATGTTTGGTTGGTAGGTTGGTTTCTAGATTAACTGAAATGATTTTAATCAATTAGGCTCTTTTAATAGACTTTAATACATATGATGTCATGTAATGTAAATGCATGAAATGAATGCCAAAAGAGATATTGATTCTGGTTCAATTCTATTAGAACAAGTTTACTAGAAAACAAATCTCTTTACATAAAGCGGATATATATACGGCCTTGCCCTCATACTCTAAGCAAAGACATCAATTCCTTTCTTCATCCGAATGTTAAAATGAATCTTGCGAATTTTCTAATAGATGCCTCTACTAGCTCCTTTTTACTTGATCCGAGCCACCTCTCATTGCTCGTTCATCCTCGTGACGCTCATTAGCTTCTTTGAAAAGGTCGGGGCGTTGACGACTCTCGAATAATCTTTGTCAACTTGAATCCTCGGGTAACGTAATAAAGTCGTGTACTCCTCCGTTAGACTATTATCTTTCCCTTGTTATGTTTCCTTGGACCATATTTGGACAACGACTTTGCCTTCCACTTTATCAAGAAATCTGTTTTCCATGACAAGCTCTCTATTTAGAAACTGAACGTGAATCAACACATCTTTTTATGATGAAAATGCAATGCAATCATAATGCCATGCAGTCAAAACAAAACACAACAATTCAGTATCATGTATAGAATTCAATACAAACAAGAAATAATAAAGCACCTATTTGGGTATCTACTAGGGTTTGGCGTAGTTCTACCTAGGGCAAGTTCTTAAGGTTCACTATATGAGGTTTGGCTTCTAGGACAAAGGTACCCGAACCAGCAGATTCCTCGATCCTCACCCATTATAGGTTCATACGAACCGAGTTCGGTTCAGGGGAGTACATTTCCCTATGGCTACACGAAGATGAAAATCTCACAAAGACATAGGTATGGATGTATCCCGAAAGCAATCCACTATCCTGCACAGAGGTGAAAACCTCACGAAGGACTAGTTTCTCACTCCCACATAAAAGGGTATAATCGAGCAGTCATACAATGCAATATGCAAAATTAAAAACTTCAACCAATGAAGCAAACATATCAAAATGATGCATACCATAAAAATGCGATGAAAGGATCGTAAATTTAAATCGAAGTTTCAACTTTCAACAAAAAGAAAAAAAATAATCAATTTGTGGCTTGACTCTCAAAATCAGTCCCCAGCGGAGTCACCAAGCTGTCGAAACCACTTTTTTTGAAAAAGACGTCGACTTGGATTTTGAAAAACGAAAATGGAGTCGCCACCAATCCTTTTTATTTAGGTTTGATCGGGTCACCTCATAATTAAATCATTTTAATAAAAATTTAAATTTACTAAAACGATAATTTTTGGTCTTATAAAATCTAGAAAACGGGTTCAGAAGTCGGTTACGCACGAGGAAGGGTTAGCACCCTCGACACGCCCAAAATTAGTACCTTGTTGATTAATTAGTGTCTTAATATCGAAAATGTGCAAAGATTTTAAAATACGATCCTTGTATTAAAAAACTTGTATAAATCAAATTACATATTAAGACCCTCTTATTTCGGAGAGAGAAAATGTCACACCCAATGGATTAGGGCATGATATTTCACATCCTCAAAAATGGGCTTGTCCTAAAAAAAACTCATGCAATGAAATTTAAAAGGATATTCAATGGTTTAAGTCAGATGAAGAAATCGAAGCCCAATACGTTAGGGCACAATTTCTCAAAATCCCAAACATTGAATATTGGATTTATTATTTTTTAGAAAAATCTTCATCTTGAGAAAACAACATGTCATATCCAATGCGTTAGGACACAACGTATCGAATTCCTGAGAATGAGCTTTTTATTTATGTTTTTTGATTAAAGAATATTCTCGATTATTTAGATTCAACGAGGAAAATTGGAACCCAATGCATTAGGGCTCAATCCTTTCGAAGATCCCAAATACTGAGTATTGCGTTATCTTATGGATAAAACGATTTTAATGCTTAAGTTAAACATAATCCCCTTTTTAAAAAAATGATGGAATGATATTGTAACGAAAAATGATAATTCGTAAGCCAAAATGTACACTAATGAATACAAACAATTAATTAATACAAACAAGCATAGCAACAATAATCAATCATACATTATCCCGATATCAATATCAACATTCAAAAATTTAATGAATTAATAATCAAATTTAAAAGATACACTAAAAAAATAGCAAGAGGAGGAATCATAATCAATAAATTATACGTTAAAACAAATAATATATACATATATGTAAGTTTGAAATAAATTAGAAATAAAGTTAAAAATGAACACTTCATAAAATAATAGTATCTAAATGCACTTTTTAAGTAAATATTATAAGAAGAAAATCAAAATTCATAACATAATACACATATATTAATTAAAAAAGTAATACATATGGAGTGAAAACTTAATATAAATTATAATCTATATAATACTATATGTAAAAGTTGAAATAAGCGAAATATATTAAAATAGAATTTTTTTTAAAAGAAATAAGTTATATGTATGTATGAATAAATAAGAAGATATATAACAATATGAGATCAATAATACTATATAAGCATATAAGTAAAAAAATAGTTTAATATAAATTATGTATATATATAATGGCATTGTATAAAAATATTATAAAACTTTAAAGCATAGTATATATAAATGAATTTTTTTTAAAAATGTATTATAAAATAAAACCGCTAAAAAAATATTGGATTAATCATAAAAATATAAAATTTTACATTATGAAATTAAATAATAGTATATGACAATAATATAAAAAATTTGAAATACTAGTACATAATAGTAATAATAACAACAACAACAACAACAATAATACTAATAATATTATTAAACTAATTAATAAAAAAACACAAAAAACACAAAAAAGATTAAATCACAATTAAAACAGAATTACTAGGAAATAAATGAAATTAAAATAAAATGGAGGATTGAACTGCAACACGTGAATTACATGTGGGCCAGATTGGAAATATTCCGCCTCCCAAAACGCTGCGCAGCGATATGGACTAAAATGAGACAACATCAAAAATACGGGGCAAAATTTTAAAAAATGAAAAGGACCGATTTGAAGTGCTTTGCAAAACCGAAAGGGGTGTTTGCGTAATTTACCCAAGTGCTACAAAACGCGCGGATCCTTCACCGGGTCGGGTCACCGCGCGGGTCGCTGAGGCTAAATGGCCAATACGGTAACGTTTTAGAGCCACTGAAATAGGCCCTAAACGGTGCCGTTTTATGCACTATATAAAAGCTATCTAAAACCCTAAAATCAGAACATTTTGCCATTTGACAACGCAGAGAACAAAAAGAAAAAAAAATGCCGCCTCAAGTCTCGCCATTCTTTGCTATTTCAAATCCAAGGCCTCTGCCCATCCAACTCCGATTCGCACAGAGGGAAGAGGACTTCATTGGCGCACCCACAAAGGTTTAACCTTCTCTTTTTCTTTTAAATCGCAAATAAGTAAAATAAATTAATCCAGGAGAAAAGAAAGAAAATAGCAAATCACTTTTAAAAAAAAAAACTGCTAATCGTTCTCTTCTTTTTTATTGTTTTTTTTAAAAAATTACTAATCGTTCTCTTCTTTTTTTTCTTCCTTTTACAGATTTTAATTGGCTTTTTATAGCTGAAACGAAACAGAAAAATAGATATAAAAAAAAAGAAAATAATTCTTTGCTTCCATTTTGCTATTAGTCCCTTTCTTTTTGTTGTTTGTTGCATTGCAGGTACATGGCCAGCCTGGAGATGCACGCGCGCGGTGGTGCAGCACGCGTGGAGAAGAGGCGCGCCTGGGCTACTACTGCGGCGTAATGGCTGGAGCTTGCTAGGGTTTCTGATTTTGTTTCAGTTTTGGGCCAGGATTGTACTGGGTCTCTATTTAGTGGGGTTTGGGTATGTAATTTTGGGCTTTTAAATTGGGTCAATGTAATGGACATTTAGACTTTTATTTTATTTATTGGTTTTATTTATTTTTGGTGTTTACTGGGTCGGGCAATAATTGGGTATTACATTCAGATTGATAATTTTCTCTGGCAGTAATCTGATATAACGATCAAGCACTGTTTCAATTCTAGTAAAAGTGACCACAAAAAAAAAAGAAAAAGAGAGAGATAAAATTAAGCGCTTTAAATTATCATGTGTGAAAAAAAAAGTGAAAGATGTTAAAATTTTAATTACCTTTTCCTAGTGAAATTTTTGGTAACAACACGACCAGTAAGAGAAAAAGTGACTAGTGCAATATCAATATCGCAGAAAATAGAGAGTTCGTTGGCTTTTCTAATGAAAATGCAACTATAGATTTTGTTACATTCTGTTTTTTTACAATCTCCAAAGTATTTGACATGATAAGGATTAAACAAGAAAAAGAAAAAGATTTTAGGGTGGGGGAGGGTTGAAACTATGGTTAAATGAGTCGTGAAATGGTGGGTGGGGGGAGGGGAGAAAGGATATAGTGGCCAAAATGGGACAAAAAAATGGGAGAGTGAAGGAGAGGGGAAGGGCACTAAGAGTGATTTAGGAGATGATGCTTCAAAATTAAAAAAAATAAATTAAAAGAGCCAAAATTTCCACCGAATGGCACAATATTTCTACTTTGCACCATTCAAACTTAAGACCTATGGGTAAATTGAAATCTTACTATTAAATTAGCAAATCTCATTCTTGTCTCTAAAACATAAGGATGAACTTAAAAGTCTATCAATGACCATTAGGTTCACAAATCTCTTATTCTACTAACCCCATTCCAGGATGTGATATTAATCGTTTGAGTTTTGCAATTTCTTTCAATATTTTTTTCACCTTTTAGAACAAACTTTAACTTGCAAGGTAAATTGTTTTTTTTTAGCTTTTAATATTCTTGTTTTGTTCCTTGCAATCATCAATAAAATCATATTTAAGGTTGGTTTATGAAAATCAACAAATTTAAGAAAATATCTAATTATGTTTATTCAATTTCGGAGGTGAACATTGAACACTAATATGATAAAATTTTTCAAGAATGTGTTGTGTATTTGGAGGAATATCTCTAAAAGATTATGTATCTCATACCTTGAATACAAATTCATTAAAAAAAACAAAAGTCAGGGAAAGATAATTCTACCATCCTTGGTGTAAGTTTGATTCTTAAATTTTCAAATGAAAATATTTGAATTTGTTGCTTCTTATGGACTCTCAAATGATATTTATTTCATTTATTGCAAAAGTAGTTCATGTTAGATCTTCGTACTTTCTAAACTCATGCTTAAAGCCTATATAGTATATTACTCAGGTTGCTAGCCCCATGAAACGTTAATATGATTTTTATATAATTTTTTTAAAAAATATATGCATTTTTAATTTTCAAAAGATTTTTTTAGAATTAGGACCAAATTGCATAAATGTTGAGGCTAAATTTATTAAAAAATTTAAATTAATGACTAAATTGACATATTGTTAAATTTGTTGATGGGCAACATTAGCATTGTGGTTAATTGCCTATAGTTGTTGACTTTCAAGATTGATGGGGACTAAATTGCCTATAGTTGCTGACTTTCAAAATTGATGGGAACTAAATTATTCTAGTTTTTTTAGAGAGAACAATTTGCTCAATATTGAAATTAAGAGGGAGAAGAGAGGTGCTTTTACATATTATAATTAATTATAAATGTAAAAAAAAATTAGTTGTAACTTTATTATGAAAAACGAAACAATAAAAAAGGGAAAAACAAGTATGGAAAGTAGATGAATGTTGTAGGAGCACGGCATTTAATGGAAAAGTTACAAAATGAGTAGTGAAAAAACTTGATTTATTGGATAACTTAATTAAAATGTTTTAAAATTTGAGTATGACTTATAATTTAAGGACATCAATGCAATTAATCCAAAAGGTTAACACAAATGGGTTTGCAAGTAAAAATTAGGGAATCCAAACTACTTTTGGCAAGTAATAATTTACGGCTGCTTTATGATGAGGTAAAAAAAAGGCAGATTCCCCCTCATGTTCCAATTAACTGCAATGTTAAATGTCAACATTTTGTTTAATCTTATTTCTACGTTACTGCAATCGTAACGTCTCAAATTTCCTTAACGCTCAAATTAAGATCATGTTTCTAAATTGCCTGAAATTTCTTCCACGATCAAATGAAGATATTTTTTTTAATCACAAATTAAGGTTGTAGCAGACCCAATTAGCCCGGGCCCACATGCAGAACCCAAACAAAAAAAAACTCAAATAAACAGTCTAGTGTTTTACAGGCCCAATAATATTAAACTTAAAAAACAATTAGCCCAAATCCCAATAGCCCATTAACTAAAATATAGCAGCAACCCTAGCACCATACGCCCTAGCCGCCGCAGCCTCCACGCCTCCAACAGGATTCCAGGCGCCGCACGTCTCGGGGCCAACCTCCTCTCCACGCACGTCGCTCCACGAACACCTGCAAAAACACGGACTCAAAGAGTCCCAGAGAGAAGAAACAGCAAAAAATAGCTTTTAGATTTGATTATTTTTTCGATTTCGGGCTATAAAAGGCCATTTATATTGTGTAAATGAGGGCGGCAAAAAAAAAGGGAATACAGAGAGAATACAAAAGAAATTTAAGATTTAAAGGTGGTTGCGATTATTCTTTTTTAGGTTCTTTTTATGTTTGTTTTCCTTTTTTCGTTACAAAAAAAATAGTAGTATAGAAAGAGGGGTTTCTTACCTGCGGTTTCGCCGTCGATGTCCTAGGCTTGCTTCTTTTGAAATTGGAGTTGGAGGGCCAAGATTTGAAATGGCCGCAGGCCGAGAGCGGCGGTGGCAAAGGGTTTGAAACCCTAGTAGAGAAATCTCTGCTTTTACTTTATTTTTATTGTTTTTTTTAAAAACTGCAGCTATTAGGTTTTTTTAGAAAACCAGTCTTAAATGCTGATTTGAAAACGGTGCCGTTTAGCCCAGGCCTTGACCCGCGCGGTGACCCTACCCGGAGGGGAGGATCCGTGCGTTTGGGCTTTAAATGGGAAATTTGTGCCATCGGTCCCTCCCTTTTGCAATGCGTTGCAATCAAACCTGTTTTGTTTTTTTTTAAATTTGGGCCGCATACTTTATTTTTGTTTTGATTTGGTCCCTTAATGTGCAGCATTTTGGAGGGTGGGATTAATTTCCCTTTTAGTCCCCCATTGTTGCTTGCGCGTTCAAGGTGATCTTTTATTTATTTTCGAATCTACCCCATTTTTCGTCTTTAAGTTCATTTTAATCTTTTTTTTTAACTTTTATTTCGTTATTATTCATTTTTTTAAAAGTATTTTTATTATATTATATATTATCATTATTACAATCATTATCTTTGTTTTCATCCACATGCATTTTTCTTATATAATATATATATGCATTTTTATATAGTATTCACCTATTATTTCTTTATACGATATAACATGTATACATATTTTAATATATATTTTCTAAGCTTTTTCAAATACGTATATACTTTATACCTACATACTTTTTTCTATTTTTTTTATTTTACTTTCCTTTTTTATGCTTTATACTTTATATATACATATATGTTTTATAACATGTGCACGTTTTTAATATATTTATGTACCCGTTTTTTAATAATCATTATAAACATTTTTATTATTTTACATGTTCTATCATTTTATATATATAGTACATGTACATGAACTTATACATTTTTGTAAATATATACATATGCATATTTTTATACCTTCATTTTGTTTTCAACACATGTATTTTTATTTGTTTTATTTGATATATTCTATTCCCTCTTTTTACATGTGTGCTGGTATGTGTGTTTGATATATGTGTACACATGTTTGCAACTTTACTGTTATATTGTATATATATATATTTGCAAATATTTATTCGTATATGTTGTAAATTAAAGTATTTGTACCATATTGTACATTAACTTTTTTAACGTACCCTTTTAAAAATATATTTTGGTTTTAACCATTATTCAAAGTTATTTTCTTGATTTAAAGGTTTTTTTGAATAAAAGCATTATTTGAAGTTTGGGATTTTCGAGGGAAATTGAGCCCTAAAGTATTGGGTTCTGATTTTCTTTGTCAATCTTAAATGACCGAGAATATTCTTTATTCAAAATGCATGAGAATAAAAATCATTTTTGGGAACTTAACTTGTCGTGCCCTAACGTATTGGGTGTGGCCTGTTACTTTCTCGAAATGAAGATTTTCGCATAAAATAAAAGTGATATTCAAAGTTCGGGGATTATGAGGAATTGTACCCTAACGTATTGGGACTCGATTTCTTTACATGACTTGGACAATTGGTTATCCTTTTGCAAATTTCATCATTCAAGCTTATTTTAAAATCTTTTTAACTTTCGACACTAAGACATCAAATTGTCAATTTGGTACTGATTTTGGGCGTTACGAGGGTGCTAACCCTTCATCGTACGTAACTGACTCCCGAACTCGTTTTCTCAAAATTCGTAGACCAAAATAATTTTTAAGCTGAGCTGATCACACCTTAATAAAGGATCGGTGGCGACTCCAGTTTTATTTTTAAAGTCGACAACTAAGTTTTTATTTTCAAAAAAATGGTTTCGACAGCTTCGCGACTCCATTGGGGACACTAGAGAGTCGAGCCATAAACTGATTGTATTTGTCTTTGTGTCGAAAATCAAAAGTTTTTAGAAAATTTCATGAGTCCCTTTCGCATTCATTGATTTTTTTTTCATCTTGGTATGTTGGTAACTTTGCATTTGCATTTTGCATTGTACCCTTTAAGTGGAAGCGAGAAACTAGTCCTTCGTGAGGTTTTCACCTCCGTGCAGGGTAGTGGACTGCTTTCGGGATACATCCGTACCTATGTCTTCGGGAGATTTTCATCTCCGTGCAGCCATAGGGAAATGTATCCCCTAAATTGAACTCGATCCATATGAGCCTATAATGGGTGAGGATCGAGGAATCTGCTGGTTCGGGTACCCTTACTCTAGAAACTAAACCTCATATAGTGAGTTTTAGGAACTTGCCCTAGGTAGAGCTATTCCAAAACCCTAGTGGATTCCAGATTAAGTGTTCTTGCTATTTCATGTTTGTATTGGATTATATCTCTATATGTGATACTGACTTGGGTTTCTTTTGTTTTGATTGCATGACATCATGATTGCATAGCATTTCATCCTAAAAAGGCGTTAGTTCATATTCGGTTGCTAAATAGAAAGCTTATCATGGAAAAAAGGGTTTCTTGATAAGGTGGAAGATAATGCGGCTCTCCAAACTTGGTCTGAGACAACACAGCAAGAGAAAGGTGATAGTTTGGCCGAGGGATATGTGTCAGAGTTGTGGGACTTCACTCGTGTTAGCGTGACTCAGAATAGCCTACATGAACTAAAAGAAATTTGGGACCAGTGGAATGATGAGATTAAACAGCTCTTCTACTCTAGCTATGGAGACCTACCTTACTTGCTCGACTTAAAGGTAGATAAGCACTTGTTTCGTGCCTTAGCCCAATTTTAGAACCCTGCTTATAGTTGTTTCACCTTTGGAAGCGTTGATTTAGTTCCTACAGTGGAGGAATATATGGCCTTACTTCGTTGATCGAAGATCCAGGCAGATAAAGCCTACTCGAGAGCTGCTAATGTTCCAACCTTTTTGAAGAAATTGATGAATATTACGAGGATGAGTGAGCAGTGGGTCACTACACGAATCAAGCAAAAGGGAGATAGTAAATGATTCCTTGGAAGAGCCTGAAGGATTTAATTCTAGCACACCCGGATACGAGGAAGAGGGTTGATGTCTTTGCCTTGGGTATTTACAGTTTAGTTATCTTTCCAAAGCCTTGGGATATGCTGATGAAGCAGTCACTAATCTTTTCGATCGACTTGGTAAAGGAGTCACACCGGTTTCAGCAATTTTAGCAGAAACTTTCAGGTCACTGAACGAATGCCGAAGAGTAGGTGAAGGAAGATTCGTTGGATGTGCGCAGCTTCTCTTGGCATGGTTCCACAATCATTTCTGGAAGGCTGATAAATTTTCCTATCGAGTTTTTTCTGAGACTTATTCGCCTTCGAAAGAAATAGTGGCGATACCGAGGCAAGATGGTATTTTAGAAGAAAGATGGATTATAATTCTTCAGAATCTTCAAGAGGAGAACATCGAATGGAGAGCTCCTTGGATGCTGCCAGATGAAATCTTGTATAGGTGTGGAGATTTCGATTGGGTCCCTCTACTTGGGATTTGAGGAGCTATTGGTTATGCACCGTTATTGGTATTGAGACAGTATAAATCGAGGCAGTTCGTACCTACAACCCAAGGATTAGCGCAAAGTGAATTCTCGTATAAGTGTGATGGTTACAAGAAGAAGATTTGAGAAATGACAAATACTTGGAGGCAGACTCGACGAATGAAGATATTGGCAGTAGGTCCATCACGACTCCTGAATATATCAAGTGGCTAGGTAGGGGGTCAATGATAATATACCTGCTCCAGGTCAAGGAGACAATCAATTAGTAGAAAAGCATGTACATGTGGTCCCTTCTAAGCTAGAAAGTATAAAGCAGGATTTTGAAAGAAGAAACTTAGAGCTCGAAAGGAAGATAGAGCAAATAGAAGAGGAGAAGATGAATTTAAAGTTGGACATAGATGTTCAGAAGCTGGAAACCGAAGGCCTGAGAAAAGAAAAGCGCAAAGCTGATGAAGATTTGAATAGCTTGAAGACGGATTATAAGAGACTACGTATGTCAGTGAGAACTGCTGGGTTGGGAAAAACCTCAGAGCTGTGGCATCAAGAAGTTCAAGAAGAAAAAATCAAGGCTGATAGGTGGGAAAAGAGATTTCAAGAGGCTCAAAAGCAAAATAAGTCATTTGAGAGGAGTTTGTCAGAAAGACAGAATGAAAAGGATGAATTAAAAGCTAGGGTGGCCGAACTGGAGGAAACTATTCGTCAATATCGAAATCGCAATGTTGTGATGGAGTTGCAAGCAAGCTTGAGCAGGATCGAGCAGATGAAGAGAACAGTAGAAGGATTAGAGATGGCATTACAGAACTGTGAAGCCAGGATTGAACATCTGAAAGCAAATGAAGATCATCAAAATGAACAGCTTCACTATCTCCAGGATCAAGTTGCAAGAAGGGATCACATTATGGGAGAAGCTGTGGTTCAGATTCAAAGGGTAACTGAGCACCTGCAGACTTTAGCAATACAAGCTGATATACTAAGTGTGAAGTACGAATCAGAATCAGATCAGGGGCAGAAGTTGGCATCATTACTTAGGGAAATTAAACTTCTAAGTGTTAGGGCAAAGCCTTATTTATAGCCATTTTATGTAAAGAAATTTTTCTCTAGTAAAGTTTTCTGAGTGGAATTGAATTATAATTAACGCCTTTCTTGCATTCATCTCATGCATCGTATCATATGCATTAGCATCACATTATATGCATTAAAGACATTTATTTAATCCTAATAAGTCAAAATCACTGCTCAGTTAACCTGGAAACCAACCAACTAACCCAACACCGATATGGCACTCGAGCGAAGGCAAAAGATATGGATCAAAGATTGGAAAAACTCGAACAGTGTCAGAAGGAGATGCAGGACCGACTTCAGCTACAGGTGCAGGAGCGGTTAGACAAGATGAAACAAGAGATGTCTGAGAAGATGCGAGAATCCCAATATGATATAGTGGCAAAGCTAACCCAACTGATAACTAGGGGAAGTGATAAAGGAAAGGGCCCCATGGCAAATGTCGATGAGGGAAATGATGATGAACCTCTCTATCCTCTAGGTTTCACCCTTCCACATGTGCGAACTCAAGCTGAATACCCGCGTAAATCTACTGTCACCATCATGCCGCAACAGTTTCGGGCTGGTGTTTCGAGCTATCAAGCTGGACCGAGATCTAATCTTGAAAAGAATCCTATTAACTCTGTCATTCCTGACTTTGATGAAGTGGTTGAGAAGGAAAGAGTGAAGGAGGAGTTACCGAAACAGTTAAAGGAAAGATGCAAGTGGCTCGAGGAGAAGTTCAAGGCAATGGAGGTTACTGAAAGTTATCGAGGCACTGATGCCAAAGAGCTGAGCTTAGTTCCGGACTTGGTGCTCCCTCATAAGTTTAAGATGCCGGAGTTCGAAAAGTACAATAGGACAAGTTTCCCAAAGGCTCATATCACTATGTTCGGCAGACAAATGGCGGGATATGTTAACAACGACCAACTCCTGATATATTGTTTACAAGACAGCCTTGCAGGGGCAGCATCCAAATGGTACAATCAGTTGAGTCGTGCCACAATTGGTTCATGGAGGGACTTGGCACAATCGTTCATGAAACAATATAGTCATGTGACAAACATGGCTCCTGATAGAATCACCCTTCAAAACATGGAGAAGAAGCCGAGTGAAAGCTTCAGGCAGTATGCACAGAGATGGAGGGAGTTCGCGGTCCATGTTCAGCCACCGCTCCTGGAAAAGAAAATTACCATGTTGTTCATTAACACCCTGAAGGCACCGTTCATTACACATATGTTAGGAAGTGCCACAAAAAGCTTTCCTGACATAGTCATGAATGGCGAGATGATTGAGAATGCCATTAAGAGTGGGAAGATCGATGCGGGAGAGAGTAACAAAAGGTCGGCCTCAAAGAGGAAGGAAAACGAGGTGAACAACGCGAGCATATACAGCAAGGGTTACTCGAAGTCAGTAACAGTGAGTCAGCCAGGAAAGGTGGCTGCCAATCAGCAAAGCTCGTCGAGACAGAAAGTCGGTACAAGGTGAAATATTGAGAGGCCCCAATTCACGCCAATTCCTATGTCATACAGGGAACTATACCGAAATGATGATGAACCTCTCTATCCTCCAGGTTTCACCCCTCAACATGTGCGAACTCAAGCTGAATACCCGCGTAAATCTACTATCACCATCATGCCGCAACAGTTTCGGGCTGGTGTTTCGAGCTTTCAAGCTGGACCGGGATCTAATCTCGAAAAGAATCCTATTAACTCTGTCATTCCTGACTTTGATGAAGTGGTTGAGAAGGAAAGAGTGAAGGAAGAGTTACCGAAATAGTTAAAGGAAAGATGCAAGTGGCTCGAGGAGAAGTTCAAGGCATTGGAGGTTACTGAAAGTTATCGAGGCACTGATGCCAAAGAGCTGAGCTTAGTTCCGGACTTGGTGCTCCCTCATAAGTTTAAGATGCCGGAGTTCGAAAAGTACAATGGGACAAGTTTCCCAAAGGCTCATATCACCATGTTCTGCAGACAAATAGTGGGATATGTTAACAACGACCAACTCTTGATACATTGTTTCCAAGACAGCCTTGCAGGGGCAGCATCCAAATGGTACAATCAGTTGAGTCGTGCCACGATTGGTTCATGGAGGGACTTGGCACAATCGTTCATGAAACAATATAGTCATGTGACAAACATGGCTCCTGATAGAATCACCCTTCAAAACATGGAGAAGAAGCCGAGTGAAAGCTTCAGGCAGTACGCACAGAGATGGAGGGAGGTCGCGGTCCAAGTTCAGCCACCGCTCTTGGAAAAGGAAATGACCATGTTGTTCATTAACACCCTGAAGGCACCGTTCATTACACATATGTTAGGAAGTGCCACAAAAGCTTTCCTGACATAGTCATGAATGGCGAGATGATTGAGAATGTCATTAAGAGTGGGAAGATCGATGCGGGAGAGAGTAACAGAAGATCGGCCTCGAAGAGGAAGGAAAACGAGGTGAACAACGCGAGCATATACAGCAAGGGTTACTCGAAGTCAGTAACAGTGAGTCAGCCAAGAAAGGTGGCTGCCAATGAGCAAAGCTCGTCGACACAGAAAGTCGGTAAAAGGCGAAATATTAAGAGGCCCCAATTCACGCCAATTCCTATGTCATACAGGGAACTATACCGAAATTTATTTTACGCACACGTAGTTTCCCCTTTCTATCTAAAGCCCTTGCAACCCCCGTATCCCAAATGGTACGATACGAATGCACAGTACGAGTATCATGCGAGAACAACAGGGCATTCCATAGAAAACTGTACGGTGTTTAAAAGGTTTGTTGAAAGGCTTATTGGTATAGATGTCTTTAAATTTGATGACTCGACCAAGGCAGAAAACCCATTACCAAACCACACTGATGGTGGGGTAAATATGATGGGCGAAGACAGAAGAATCAAGGCAGACATTGCGGATGTAAAAACTCCTTTGAGATGGGTCTGGAAGGAGATGGTGAAAAGGGGACTAATCGTCTCAGAAGGAAGTTGTGAAAAGAGGGGGAACTACTGTGAGTTCCACCGTGAAGTGGGGCATGAAATCCAAGAGTGTACGGAGTTCAGAGCCATGATACAAGGTATGATGGATAATAGGGAGATAGAATTCTGTGAAGGAGTTCAAGAGGAGAATCATGTATGCTCGTCAGAGTTGGC
This sequence comes from Gossypium hirsutum, assembly GCF_007990345.1. NCBI lineage: Eukaryota > Viridiplantae > Streptophyta > Magnoliopsida > Malvales > Malvaceae > Gossypium > Gossypium hirsutum. The sequence continues at coordinate 6,167,168 of NC_053439.1, read as the reverse complement.
ATTGGGAGTTCCGAAGGCTAACCATCCTATGGTAATCATTTCATGACCTCAGAACAGTGAGGTTGAGGCACGTATAACACCAAAAGTAATCATTCAAAAATCGGCTGTGTTTTCATATAAGGATAACATGAGGGTTCCTTGGAATTACGATTGTAATGTGACAATCCCGGGGAAGAAGGATATAATCAGTAAAGAGAATCAGGATGAAGGAAGGCACTACAAACAGATGAAAGCTCGAGAAGGGCTAATAAGAGAAGAAGCTTCGGTTGGAAAGAAGAAGAATGCGGTCGAACATGAATTATTGGTCAATGAACAAATCAAAGAGGAGGAAGCTAGAGAGTTCTTGAAGTTCCTAAAGCATAGTGAGTACAGCGTTGTGGAACAACTGCACCAACAACCAGCTCGCATATCTGTGCTAGCTTTACTCCTGAACTCGGAGGGACATCAAAATGCACAACTGAAGGTGCTAAATGAAACTTATGTGGCCGATGATATTTCTGTTAACAAATTGGATCGACTGGTCGGTAATATAAGCATTGATAACTTCATCTCCTTTAGCGATGATGAAATACCACCTGGGGGTATGAGATCCACTAGAGCTTTACACATCACTGCAAGGTGTAAAGGGTGCATATTACTAGGAGTTCTGGTAGATAATGGGCCGGCACTGAATGTATTGCCTCTATCCACGCTCAACAGGCTACCTGTGGATAGTTCACATATGAAGTCGTGCCAGAATGTGGTGAGAGCATTTGATGGCACCGAGAGGAAAGTCATGGGAAGAATTGACATACCCTTGTTAATTGGCCCAACTATCTATGAGGTAGACTTCTTGGTTATGGACATCAAGCCTTCTTACAGTTGCCTATTAGGAAGGCCATGGATTTATTCAGCAGGAACGGTACCGTCATCGTTACATCAAAAACTGAAGCTGGTGTCAGAAGGTCGGCTAGTGACGATAAATGCTGAAGAAGATATCATTGCATCTGTGACTAACGATGCGCCTTATTTGGAAACAAGTGATGATACAATCGAGTGCTCTTTCCGTTCCTTAGAGTTCGTAAATGCAACATTCATCCTTGAGGGAAACAAGATCCCGATACCGAGAATATCAAAGACCACAAAGATGGGCCTGCAATTGACAGTTGGAAAGGGAGCTTTATCAAGAAAAGGATTGGGGAAATATCTTCAGGGTCGAGTTGAGGCTCCAGTGTTGAAAGAAAAGCAGGACCATTTTGGCTTAGGATACAAGCCAGATGCTAGGCAGAGGAGGATAGAGCAAGAAAAGAAGTGAGAGAGAAGAAGGGCTCGTTTGACAGGTGATGAAGTCAAATGGGAGCCCATGACCTTTCCTCACCTATCCAAGACTTTTGTATCGGGAGGATTCATCTAACAAGGAATGCTAAGAGTCGGAAGTATTAACACGGAGTTAGAAAGTATTCATGCCGTGTATGAAGAAGCGACGGGAGGAGGAACATTGTAGGATATTCAACCTTACGAACCGGGAGGTGTGCTAAACAACTGGACTGTAGAAGAAATACCTATAGTTTTTAGGATTTCGTCAGAGTAATGTCTTGAACACCCTTATTGCTTTTAGCCTAGAAGTGATAAGTATTTCTTTGTGAAATAAGCTTATGTCTAAAAAATCGTTATTTTAATAAAGTTCATTTTTGCAGTTATTTTTGGAGTAAATCTTTCTTTCCATAAGAGCAGTTATTTTGAATTTCTCTTAAACTACACTTGCATTTCATTCATGACCATATTGCACCAAACAAATTCCTGAATCCTTATTGTTTTTCATAACAGGTCCTACGATATCAATGATACGAATGTCACTCTTACAAATTTAGAGTCTCCTTTTGAACAAAACATGTGTTTAGAAGGATCGCATGATTTTGAAGATGACGAAGATTGTGGTTTGTCTCCTGACTTGTTGGAGATGGTAGAAAGGGTCGAGAAACAAATCCCACCTCACAGGGAATCAATAGAAGTTGTGAGCTTGGAGGAAGGAAAAGAGGTGAAGATCGGATCTGATATTTCTACAAAGACAAGACAAGACCTCATCAGACTACTCCAGGAATTCAAGGATGTCTTTGCATGGTCATACCAAGATATGCCTGGGTTAAGTACTGACATTGTAGTATATCGCCTTCCTATAAAAGAAGATTGAAAGCCAGTGCAGCAAAAGCTCAGAAGGATGAGACCTGATATCGGGTTGAAAATAAAAGAAGAGGTCTAGAAGTAGTTTGATGCCGGATTTCTGCAAGAAGTCAAGTATTCTGAGTGGGTAGCCAACATTGTACCAGTTCCAAAGAAAGATGGGAAAGTACGAATGTGTGTGGATTACAGGGATTTGAACAATGCTAGTCCAAAAGACAATTTCCCATTACCTCATATCGACACATTGGTAGACAATACGGCGGGCTTTTCATTGTTTTCCTTCATGGATGGTTTTTCTGGGTATAATCAGATAAAGATGCATCCCGAGGACATGAGAAAGACTATGTTCATTACGTTATGGGGAACGTTTTGTTATAAAGTGATGTCGTTTGGATTAAAAAATGCGGGAGCGACATACCAAAGAGCCATGGTAGCCTTGTTCCATGATATGATGCATAAGGAGATCGAGGTTTATGTTGACGATATGACCGCGAAATCTAGAGCGGAGGAGGAACATGTGCAGGTCTTGAGAAGGTTATTCTTAAGATTGAGAAAGTTCCAGCTCAAGCTTAATCCAACGAAGTGCACTTTTGGGGCCAGGTCAGGAAAATTGTTAGGCTTCATAGTCAGTGAAAAGGGAATCGAGATTGACCCAGACAAAGTCAAGGCAATACGAGACTTACCTCCACCTCGCACTCAGAAAGAAGTTCGAGGTTTCCTCAGAAGACTGAATTACATCGCTAGGTTCATTTCACAACTAACTGAGAAATGTGACCTTATATTTCGTCTTCTGAAGAAACATAATCCTGGTACTTGGGATGAAGAATATGAAGAAGCTTTTAACAAGGTGAAGCAGTATTTGTCTAATACTCCAGTGCTGTCACCACCTAGCCTGGATAGGCCGCTGATATTGTATCTGACAGTATTTGATAATTTCATGGGGTGTGTGCTAGGCCAACATGATGAAACGGGGAGAAAAGAAAGGGCGATATATTATCTCAGCAAGAAATTCACTGACTGTGAAATGAGATATTCGCCTATTGAGAAGTTATGTTGTGCCTTAATTTGGACAACCCGAAGATTAAGGCAGTACATGTTATACCATACGACTAGGCTAATCTCAAAGTTAGACCCGTTAAAGTATATGATGGAGTCAACTGCTTTGAATGGGAGGATGGCCCGATGGCAGATCTTACTGTCTGAATTCGATATTGTCTATGTGAGCCAAAAGGTTGTGAAAGGGAGTGCAATTGCTAACTTTCTAGCTAGTAGAGATTTGGAGGACTACGAGCCATTGAGTTTTGATTTCTCAAATGAAGATTTGATGTGTATAGCGGCTATGGAAGAAAATTCACAAGAAGGTTACAGTTGGAGGCTAAACTTTGATGGAGCCTCGAATGCTGTGGGCAATGGAATTGGGGCAGTCCTAGTGTCCCCGAATGGTGATCATTGTCCTTTCACTTGCAAATTGGATTTTGATTGTACAAACAACATGGCAGAATATGTGTGACACCCCTAAAGTGACCCTAGTCGGAAAGCGGTCTCGGGACCGCTAGACCGAGTCACCAAATTATTTGAATGTGATAATTATTGCCTAAAATATGTGAATGTAAATGTGTGAAAGTTTTAAGCTTCGATTTAGTTAATTGCATGTGAATTTAGTTGATAGGACTTATGTGAGAAAATTTAGAAATGTGCTAGGCAAATGCAAGTGGCCTAATAGTGCATGTAATCAAAGGGGTGGACTTGCATGTCAATTTCCCCCCCCATTTAAGTACTAGTGGCCGGCCATGACAAGGGATGATGGGCAAAACATGTCATGAAACATGTTGTGTTAATGGAAAAATAAAATAAGAAGCATGGGCAAAACATGTCATGAAACATGTTGTGTTAATGGAAGAATAAAATAAGAAGCATGGGCAATAAACTAATAAGAAATTGAAGGAAGAAAACAAAGAGAAAAAAATGTGTTCATCATTCTCATGCATGACCAAAAAAAAAAAGAAGAGAAAAGCTCTCATGTTGTTCTTGGCCGAATAGGAGAAAGAAAAAGAAGGAAAAAGAGCTTTGAGGAAATCGGCTATGGTGGTTTGATAGACTAAGGTATGTTTGATGATGTTCCATGAGATGCATGCATGTTTTAGTAGTTAGCTTGAGTTCTAAATAGCCCATGGTTCAAATCTTTACTATGTCATGGAGATGATATTCGGCCAAGGTGGATTGGTGTTGATATCATTTGCATGCTAAAAGGTGGCCATATGACCTATCAAACTCCTTGTCATATTCGGCCATAAGCTAGCAAAATGAGACTTTAATGAGTTAAATTTGTTTGAATTAAGCTCAAGAGCAAAGGGGAACTAAATCCGATAAAGGGAAGGAAAAAGTGGTCGAATAGCCGCCGAAATCGTTCGACAACATCCGAGGTAAGTTTTAAGTGATTAAACGTTGAGTAAATTCAATCATAATAGGACCTAATGAGTTGATTTAATAAGATATGATGTGGCCATGATATGTCTTAAACTCAAATGGTAAGTTCATATGTGTTTGGACTTGGAAATTTAAGAGTAAATTGTAATAATTTGCTTTGGACAGCAGCAGTAACGTGATTTTAGAAAATCACTATAAATTGTTGGTGTGGAATTATAGGCTGAATAAAATATGTAATCAAGGCTTAATTAGTCTAGTTTCTTATAAAAGAGACCTTGTGAGCAAAGAAATTTCCTATAAAGAGATATTTAAAGTTGTGTGACACGGTGTCAGAATGACTCCGAAATCCCCTGTTCTGTTTTTAGAAAATCATTATAAATTGTACAAAAATGGTTATAAGATAAAATTTATATGCTTAGACTCCTTAATGAGTCTAGTTTCAAATGAAATGAAATACAACACATTTTGAATTCTGTAAAATGAGAAATTTGATTCGTAGTGAAGAGTGGTCAGATTAGTCAAACAGTGAAACAGGGGAAACTTTAAGAAAAATCTGGTATTGATTGGCCAAACCTAAAATTCTATAAATTTTATGGATGGGAGATATACGAGTCTATATTCAGGAAAAATTAACGGCAAGTGATTTGGAGTTTTGTAGCTCCGGTTATAAATAATTTAGTGACCATTGCTCGGGAAAACAGCTCGTAGTGAATATGTGATTTTGTTGTAAACATGGATAAAACTTGTTTTAGTTGCTCATAAGCTATTGATTAAACCCATACTTGAATTCTAAATCGTGATATTGTAAGCTTATGAGTATTCGAATATGAAATGATAGTATGGCGTAAAATTGAATTATTCATTGGAAAGTGATGGATGTAGATTCGGCCAAGACCAAGTCTGTACATGATAGTATATGTGGTATGTGAAGTATATTTGAATAAATGTGAAAGTATATATATGTGATAAGGCCTAATGGCCAATGTGATGAATGTGAAAGTGTATATATATGTGATAAGGCCTAATGGCCGATGTGATGAATGTGAAAGTGTATATATGTGATAAGGCCTAATGGCCGATGTGATGAATGTGAAAGTGTATATATGTGATAAGGCCTAATGGCCGATGTGATGAATGTGAAAGTGTATATATATGTGATAAGGCCTAATGGCCGATGTGATGAATGTGAAAGTGTATATATGTGATAAGGCCGAATGGCCAATGTGATGAATGTGAAAGTGTATATATATGTGATAAGGCCGAATGGCCAATGTGATGAATGTGAACATGTGTATGTGTGATAAGGTCGAATGGCCAATGTGATGAATGTGAACATGCATATATGAGATAAGGCCGAATGGCCAATGTGATGAATGTGAACATGTGTATGTGTGATAAGGCCGAATGGCCAATGTGATGAATGTGAACATGCATATGTGTGATAAGGCCGAATGGCCAATGTGATGAATGTGAACATGCATATATGAGATAAGGCCGAATGGCCAATGTGATGAATGTGAAAGTGTATATATGTGATAAGGCCGAATGGCCAATGTGATGGATGTGGAAGTGTATAAATGTGATAAGTCCCGAAGGGCAATTGTGTCAGTACTATATCCGGGTTAAAACCCCGCAGGCTTTATGCGAGAATATTATCCTGATTAATGTCCGTAGGCTTCGTGCTCGTACTATATCCGAGCTTTAAAGACCCGACGGCTAAATGCTAGGATTCAAGTAAGACTTTGATATTGAGTATCTGCATTAAGTTATCATCAAATAAGTATTATGTATTCAAGATGTTCAGGTACGTATTACTTACTCATCGGTGGAGTGATTTCGAGGTGAATTATCAGTATCAAAGAGGTAGGTAAATGTGATTAATATTATAACTCCAAATGTGAGAATGATCTAATTGGTAATGGTATGTTTGTATAATAAAGTATGCGATGAAATATTCTTATGTATTAGTGCATATTCTGCCCAAAAGCCTTATGATCTGAGTATGGGTTGGGTTGAGCTAGATGTGCCAGTACAAGGTAAGGATTATGATTTGTAAGCTTACATATATGTGATAAGGAATATGTTGGTTCTTTATGTGCCTATGGTAATTTAGTACTTGTCATGTTGAAATACTTAAAAGTATGGATGTGATTATGAACAAGTGGAAAGGATTATTGAAAGTTGAAAATCGATGAAGAATGTGCTTTGGAAATATTTGACCATCTAGGTCATTATTACTCGAAAGTATATATGTGGCAGGCAAGTGTAGCGTTTAATGATATTATAGATCGAGATGAAGCTCTAGATTAACTTCATCGAACAGTTGAAATGAATGACCAATGATAGTGATTGAGAACACTTTGTTTTGCTTAAAACTTACTAAGCATTAAATGCTTACTCCGTTCTTTGAATCTCTGTTTTATAGATTTTGGTTCGTCAGCTATCGGACTCGGGATTATTGAAGTCGAAGTCGCCCACACTATCAAAACCCTTTTGGTACACTTTTGGTTGAACTCTGAAAATGGCATGTATAGGACTACCCTTTTGTTGTTGGTTATGTACCCTTCGGTTTTGTATAATTTTGGATAGCCATGCGAAAATGGCTTATATATGTTTGAGCATAATGTTATAATCATTTGGTATGGATATGGTTATTGAGAGGTGTGGATATGCTTAACAAGGATTGGCCATGGGAATGGTTAATCATTATCATAATTTGTGCTATTTATGCTAAAATGGCTAGTTGAATCATGGAAACTATGAAATAGGTAAAGTCTACCTTAAAGGCAGATGCTGACAGCAGCAGTGATGTAGATTTGGAAATCACTAAAAATAGTAGGAATAGAATTAAATAGTGAATAAATTATTTAAATGAACCTTGATGAATCCAATTTCATATGGAAGAAACTAAACGGTCATATGAGTGGTATGTTAAGAGATAATTAGGTTTTCGTGAAACAGGGCCAGAACAGTTTCTGGATTCCCTATTACGACTTTGGAAATTCATTATAAATTAACCAGAGATAATTAGGAGTCATGCCATATATGTATAGATTCCTCTCTGAGTCTAGTTTCTATAGAAACAAACGGCATCAGTATTGAAGCCCTGTACAGGGAGATATCCAAATTGTAATGTATGAAGGTTAGTGTAGTCGTACCCTGTAACAGGGGAGACTTTAACTAATAAACTGTACTAATTGGCCCGATCAAAAATTCTAGAAAACAATATGTAGATGGACATATGAGTCTAGTTTGAGGGAAAAATCACGAAACTGATTTTCGAGTTGTGAAACTCAAGATATGATTTTTAAGGTGACAGCGACATAGTTAGCTAGCTGTCTGGAAATTTTTAAAATGGACTGCGATAGTAAGCGAATTTAGTCTGTGAACCCCTCGTGTCCGACTCCGGCAACGGTCTCGGGTACGGGGCGTTACAATATGAAGCATGCATCATGGGTATTCTTGCAGCTATAGAGCAAAGAATCAAAGTGCTAGAGGTCTATGGAGATTCAGCATTGGTGATATATCAGCTCAGGGGTGAATGGGAAACGAGAGATCCCAAATTAATCAGTTATCGAAAGTTGGTCCTCAAATTGATTAAGGAGTTTGAAGACATCACTTTTTGCTATCTCCCACGAGATGAGAACCAGATGGCTGATGCACTAGCTACTTTAGCCTCCATGATCAAGGTGAATAGACATGAGATTATGAAGCCTATCCAAATGAGTATCTATGAAGACCCGGCTCATTGTTACAATATTGAAAAAGGAGAAATCGATGATAGTCCTTGGTATCAAGATATACTACGATATGTAAAAAATTGTAAGTATCCTGACCAGGCAACGGAGAATGAAAAGAGAACTCTGAGAAGACTAGCCATTGATTATGTCTTAGATGGGGAGATCTTATACAGGAAGGGAAAAGATCAAGTACTGTTAAGATGTGTGGACACCGTGGAAGCAAAGAAAATCCTAGAGGAAGTCTATGAGGGCATCTGTGGAACGCATGCCAGTGGGTTCACAATAGCTAGACAGATTATGAGATTCGGGTATTACTGGTCCACCATGGAAGGGGATTGCATCAATTACTCCAAAAAGTGCCATAAATGTCAAATATATGGTGATAAAATGCATGCACCTCCTTCGCCTCTTCACGTAATGACTTCTCTATGGCCTTGCTCCATGTGGGGTATGGATGTCATCGGGCCAATATAGCCGAAGGCTTCAAATGGGCATCATTTCATATTTGTGGTTATTGACTACTTCACCAAATGGGTAGAAGCTGCTTCGTATGCCAACGTTACAAAGTCATCAGTCAGTAAGTTCTTGAAAAGGGAGATCATATGTCGGTATGGAATGCTTGAAAGAATCATATCCAATAATGCGTTGAACTTGAACAACAGCTCAATAGCAGAAGTCTACAGTCAATTCAAGATCAGACATCACAATTCATCGCCGTATCGCCAAAAAATGAATGGTGCAGCGGAAGCGGCTAATAAAAATATAAAAAAGATTATGGGGAAGATGACTGAGACTTACAGGGACTGGCACGAGAAATTACCATTTGCCCTTCTTGCTTATCGAACGTTAATCAGGACCTCTACCGGGGCAACGCCTTTCTCCTTAGTTTATGGCATGGAGGCAGTCTTGCCTATCGAAGTTGAAATCCCTTCTCTCCGGGTTTTGACTGAGCTATAATTGGATGAAGCAGAATGAGTTCAATCTCGATACGATCAGTTGAACTTGATAGAGGGAAAAAGGCTAAAGGCTATTCAGTATGGTCAGATGTACCAAAAAAGAATGATACGAGCCTACAACAAAAAGGTCCGACCCAGAGAATTTCACGAGGGGGACCTGGTATTAAGAAAAATTCTTCCTCTACAAAAAGATTTTAGGGGGAAATGAATGCCGAATTGGGAAGGTCCTTATGTTGTAAAAAAGGCCTTTTCTAGAGGAGCACTGATCCTAGCTGAAATGGATGGAAGAAACTTACACAATCCAGTGAATTCAGATTCGGTCAAGAGATACTTCACCTAAGAAGGGGAAGGAACCAAGGTGAAAACCCGCAAAGGGCGCTTTGATTCCAAAAAAAAATAGAGAGGCTAGGGTGAAAACCCACAAAGGGCACCTTAAGACCAAAGGGGTTTGAGTTGAAAACCTGACAAGGGCGGCTCAAAGTCTGATTGAAGCATGTGGTAGTCTTGTTGTACCTAAATCGGTAGAAAGGAATAGACGATATCTTAGGGCATCAACAAAATACTGTGAATCTCCTAAGCACGTGTTGAATTCGGAAGGGTCTACAGAAAGTTGTATAGAGCAATTGAAGCAAAGATATCTGGGGCACTTGTCCATAATTTGTTGTTTCTAAATCACTTCATTTTTCTTTCAATATAAGTGTTTTAGTCAATTCCTCTTTTAGACTTTTTTTCATTGATAATTTATTACAAGTTATGATCTCAAGTCAATTTCGTTTTATCCATCGTTATGATCTTTTCGAAAGTATGTTGCATTAGAATAACGATTAATGGACTAATAAAACTTTCACAAGGGAAGTTTTTCATATTACTCTAGAAATTTCTAAATAATACAAGAACCTAAAGCAAGACTATTATTTAGACTTCACCGGGTTAAAAGGTCGAAGATATATAAGAGTAAAAAGCCGAATTAAGAATTTTCAAGTTTTTTTCGAATCGTTGTTATCACAAAGGAAGCCTTAACGAGCAATAACGACTTCAATATTTAACATTAATGAATCATTTTCATGACATAGCATTTAGATGTCATTCATACACGCCTAGTTAGGAACATGTGATTCATTCCAATCATAATGTCCTAGTCATTAGGCATAATTAGGTTCATCATACAGGTCATGTTCCACAGAGAATAGGTTGGTGGAATCATAAAGCCTTATCTCCCTGAGCAGCAGTGGAGTAGGTTGAAAGATAACAGATCTTGCCTTCCTATACTAGTGGCGAAGCAGATCGAAGAAAGCAGATCTTGTCTTCATGTACTGGCGTGAAGTAGATCAAAGATACCAGATCTTGTCTTCCCATACTGGTGTTGAAGCAGATCGAAGAAAACAGATCTTGTCTTCATGTACTGGCGTGAAGTAGATCAAAGATAACAGATCTTGCCTTCCCATACTGGCGGTGAAGCAGATCGAAGAAAGCAGATCTTGTCTTCATGTACTGGCGTGAAGTAGATCAAAGATAACAGATCTTGTCTTCCCATACTGGTGGCGAAGTAGATCGAAGAAAACAGATCTTGTCTTCATGTACTAGCGTGAAGTAGATCAAAGATAACAGATCTTGCTTTCCCATACCGGTGGTGAAGCAGATCGAAAAAAAAAGATCTTCTCTTCATGTACTGGCGTGAAGTAGATCAAAGATAACAGATCTTGCCTTCTCATACTGGCGGTGAAGCAGATTGAATAAAGCAGATCTTGTCTTCATGTACTGGCGTGAAGTAGATCAAAGATACCAGATCTTGTCTTCCCATACTAGTGGCGAAGTAGATCGAAGCAAATAGATCTTATCTTCATGTACTGGCGTGAAGTAGATCAAAGATACCAGATCTTGTCTTCCCATACTGGTGGCGAAGTAGATCGAAGAAAACAAATCTTGTCTTCATGTACTGGCGTGAAGTAGATCAAAGATACCAGATCTTGTCTTCCCATACCGGTGGCGAAGTAGATCGAAGAAAATAGATCTTGTCTTCATGTACTGGCGTGAAGTAGATCAAAGATAACAGATCTTGCCTTCCCATACTGGTGGTGAAGCAGATCGAAGAAAGCAGATCTTGTCTTCGTGTACTGGCGTGGAGTAGATCAAAGATAATAGATCTTGTCTTCCCATACTGGTGGTGAAACAGATCGAAAAAACAGATATTGTCTTCATTTTGCGTGTAATAGATCAAAGACAACAGATCTTGTCTCCCCATACTGGTGGTGGAATAGATCAAAAAGAACATACCTTGTCTTCATGTATTGGAGTGAAGTAGATCAAGCACAGCAGATCCCATTACTCTGAAGTCGCAGAGAACAAATTATATCTGGTCTATCCCCCTGGGCAGCAGTGGGATAGATCAAAGATTACAGATCTTATCTCCCTAACCAGTAGTGGAGCAGATCAAGGATGGCGGATTTTACCTCACTGAGGTTACAGTGGAGTACATTGAAGTCAATAATTCTATCTCCATGGGCAACTGTGGAATAGATTGAAGATTACAGATCTTATCTCCTTAGGCAGTAGTGGAGTAGATCGAAGATACAAGTCTTATCTCCCTGAAGATACAGTGGAGCAGACAGAAATAACCGGTCCTATCTCCTTAGAGTTATAATTGAGTGGATTAAAATCACAGATCTCATCTCTCTGAAATTGCAGTAGAGCAGATCGTATCTGATTTATCTTTAAGGCGTAGCAGAACAAGTAGAAGCTATAAGTCTTATCTCCCTGAAGTTGCTGTGGAGCAGATTAAAGATAGCAAATTTTGTTCTTGTGAGAAGCTACAATGTACGAATCCTATCTCCCTGACATTGAAGTGGAGTAGATTGAAACGCTAGTTCCTATACCTCTGAAGATCCAGTAGGAAGGAATGAGGCTACTAGAAGAGAAGCACTGAAGAAGTTGAGGCTCAGTAAGACCGGGCATAATTGGGCCTTGAAGTCTTTGCTCTGTTCCCATTACATGACAACGAGCAAAGAGGGGCAGCTGTAGCAGACCCAATTAGCCCGGGCCCGCATGCAGAACCCAAACTAAAAAAAAACCCAAATAAACAGTCTAGTGTTTTACAAGCCCAATAATATTAAACCTAAAAAACAATTAGCCCAAACCCCAATTGCCCATTAACTAAAATATAGCAGCAACCCTAGCACCATACGCCCTAGCCGCCGCAGCCTCCACGCCTCCAGCAAGATTCCAGGCACCGCACGTCTCGGGGCCAACCTCCTCTCCACGTACGTTGCTCCACGAACACCTGCAAAAACACGGACTCAAAGAGTCCCAGAGAGAAGAAACAGCAAAAAATAGCCTTTAGATTTGATTATTTTTTCGATTTCGGGCTATAAAAGGCCATTTATATTGTGTAAATGAGGACGGCAAAAAAAAAAGGGAATACAGAGAGAATACAAAAGAAATATAAGATTTAAAGGTGATTGCGATTATTCTTTTTTAGGTTCTTTTTATGTTTGTTTTCCTTTTTTCGTTACAAAAAAAAATAGTAGTATAGGAAGAGGCGTTTCTTACCTGCGGTTTCGCCGTCGATGTCCTAAGCTTGCTTCGTTTGAAATCGGAGTTGGAGGGCTAGGATTTGAAACGGCCGTAGGCCGAGAGCGGCGGTGGCAAAGGGTTTGAAACCCTAGCAGAGAAATATCTCCTTTTACTTTATTTTTATTTTTTTTAAAAAAAACTGCAGCTATTAGGTTTTTTCAGAAAACCAGTCTTAAATACTGATTTGAAAACGGCGCCGTTTAGCCTAGGCCTTGACCCGCGTGGTGACCTGACCCGGAGGGGAGGATCCGTGCGTTTGGGCTTTAAATGGGAAATTTGCGCCATCGGTCCCTCCCTTTTGCAATGCGTTGCAATCAAACCTGTTTTTTTTAAATTTGGGCTGCATACTTTATTTTTGTTTTGATTTGGTCCCTTAATGTGCAGCATTTTGGAGGGTGGGATTAATTTCCCTTTTAGTCTCCCATTGTTGCTCGCGCGTTCAAGGTGATCTTATTTATTTCCGAATCTACCCCATTTTTCGTCTTTAAATTCATTTTAATCCTTTTTTTTAAACTTTTATTTCGTTATTATTCCTTTTTTTTAAAAGCATTTTTATTATATTATATATTATCATTATTACAATCATTATCTTTGTTTTCATCCACATGCATTTTTCTTATATAATATATATATATATGCATTTTTATATAGTATTCACCTATTATTTCTTTATACGATATAACATGTATACATATTTTAATATATATTTTCTAAGCTTTTTCAAATACGTATATACTTTATACCTACATACTTTTTTCTATTTTTTTATTTTACTTTCCTTTTTTATGCTTTATACTTTATATATACATATATGTTTTATAACATGTGCACGTTTTTAATATATTTATGTACCCGTTTTTTAATAATCATTATAAACATTTTTATTATTTTACATGTTCTATCATTTTATATATATAGTACATGTACATGAACTTATACATTTTTGTAAATATATACATATGCATATTTTTATACCTTCATTTTGTTTTCAACACATGTATTTTTATTTGTTTTATTTGATATATTCTATTCCCTCTTTTTACATGTGTGCTGGTATGTGTGTTTGATATATGTGTACACATGTTTGCAACTTTATATATATTTTTGCAAATATTTATTCGTATATGTTGTAAATTAAAGTATTTGTACCATATTGTACATTAACTTTTTTAACGTACCCTTTTAAAAATATATTTTGGTTTTAACCATTATTCAAAGTTATTTTCTTGATTTAAAGGTTTTTTTGAATAAAAGCATTATTTGAAGTTTGGGATTTTCGAGGGAAATTGAGCCCTAACGTATTGGGTTCTGATTTTCTTTGTCAATCTTAAATGACCGAGAATATTCTTTATTCAAAATGCATGAGAATAAAAATCATTTTTGGGAACTTAACTTGTCGTGCCCTAACGTATTGGGTGTGGCCTGTTACTTTCTCGAAATGAAGATTTTCGCATAAAATAAAAGTGATATTCAAAGTTCAGGGATTATGAGGAATTGTACCCTAACGTATTGGGACTCGATTTTTTTACATGACTTGGACAATTGGTTATCCTTTTGCAAATTTTATCATTCAAGCTTATTTTAAAATCTTTTTAACTTTCGACACTAAGACATCAAATAGTCAATTTGGTACCGATTTTGGGCGTTACGAGGGTGCTAACCCTTCATCGTACATAACTGACTCCCGAACTCGTTTTCTCAAAATTCGTGGACCAAAATAATTTTTAAAGTGAGCTGATCACACCTTAATAAAGGATCGGTGGCGACTCCAGTTTTATTTTTAAAGTCGACAACTAAGTTTTTGTTTTCAAAAAAGTGGTTTCGACAAAGGTGATATTTTAAATGTAATTACTTAAATGAAGTTCTTTTAAACTTAATCTTAAAACAAACATACTTGCAATTCAATTAAACTCTAACACCATTCAACTTATTTCCATCCTAGGATTTCACTTTCTCCATTTGTTAATCAATTTCCAATTCAAGTTTAGATTTGTTAGAATTGTGTAACTCAAATCTCATCACTTATTAAAAAAATATAAAATTTTTAATTTTTAATTTAAATTTTATTTTTCTATAAATACCTTATGCCAATAAATAATTTTATACGTTCTGTTGATATAGGTCATTTATAAGTTTTAATCGTCCTTGAACCCTAACCTTCTTGCAACAAAACTCGGACTAGTAGTCATACGGAATTTTATGTATGTTACTATCTTTGTTATGCTTTTTTCGGAATTGCGTATTTTCACATAAATATATTATTTTGGTTGGATTAAATTTAGAATACTATAATTTTCAAAACTTCAATTTAATCATTTCAACTAAAGTTTAATTTTATTTTTATATAAACTATATATATTTACGTAATTTTTTTACTTTGTACCATAATCTAATATCTTTTAAATGAAATATTGCTCTAATTTGTAGAGAACAATTTGTTCTTTTTATTAACTTGACACCAATCTTTACTCTCTTTTTTTATGAAAAAAAGGTTCATTTCATAGAAAAATTCAGTCAAATAGCCTATATAAACAATGGCATTCAGCCAAGGTAAAATGATCCCAAACAACCAAGTCCCTGAAAGAAGCGGTCAACCCTTCTAAAAGGAGAAATAGAGGAGGGATCATCACTATTCACTTAGGCATTAACCACTAATATAAACCATTAGTGCGTATGATCCCCATTATTGAACAACCTCTATTTCCACTGTGGACCTTTCTTATAAGAAATGGAGAAAACAATGAAGCACATCTCAAAAGCAATCAAATATCACCAACCACCAGTTGAGAGACGCTGAGTTGAGTCCAAAAACTTAAAACACCTCAACAGTTAGAGGTAAGCCACCAGTGGCATTGAAAATAGATTAGCAACCTTACATTGATTAATTAGATGATGGCAATCGTAGAGCCTGTTGGAAACAAAACCAAAGAGCAACATTCGAAAGCTTTGGCACTACCCAAGCATCCACCATCCATAGTCGTAATGAAATCTCTCATCCTAAAAACGGGATATCACTAGCATCAAAAGCATCGCACTAAGCCCTCTGGAACAAAAGCCCATTTAGAAGAGAGAGGATAACAACTAGAGCTGCTCATGGGCCGGGCCGGGCCGGGTTCAGGCCGGGCCCAGAAAAAATTTCGACCCGGGTCCTAGGCCCGGGCCCGGCCCGGCCCGAAATATGAGCCTAGAATTTTGCCCAAGCCCGGCCCAAGAAAAAATTCATAAGCCCGGGCCCGGCCCGTTTTTAAATAAATACCAAAAATTTATTTTAAAAATTAAAAAAATTATTTTAAAAATATTTTAAAATTAAAAAAAATTAAAAAGTATTTTAAAATATTTTAAATTTAAAATTAAAAAAATTTTAAAAAAGTATTTTAAAAGTATTTTAAAATTAAAAAAAATAAAATAAAAATAAAAATATTTATTACATTCGGCCCGGCTCGGGCCAAAAAAGTGGTGCCCGAGGCCCGGCCCATTTTTTAATCAGGCCTTATTTTTTTGCCCAAGCCCATATTTCGGGCCTATATTTTTACCCAAACCCTCCCATATTTCGGGCGGGCCGTCAGGCCTGGCCGCCCGGCCCATGAGCACCTCTAATAACAACCACAAAGACTCAAGCAAGGCCCGCATGGGGTTATTATTTTTAGAGGAGGGAATAAAAGAAACAAGACAAGGAAGAAAAGGGATGAGGGACAGCCAACCACCGGTGATAGGTGGTTGGTCGTCAAAAGGTAATTAAAAGCAGAAAAGGCTCAAACGACGCTTAGGGTTTGAGAGTAAAACCAGTTTCATAAATAGCATCACTTTAGGAAACCAATGATTACTTGGTACATGTTTTCCTAGGAATTTTTCTTGTTTCTCATGTTTTCATTTTGCTATATTATTATTCACTTAGGGCACATTTGAAAAGTCACATTATAATTAAATTTGAGTGTATTTACTTGTAATTACACATCTATAGCATATTTAGGTAACCACTGTAATTAGTGGATTTCACATATTGAATTGGATTTTATTGGAGCACCCAATTACTCTTTCCAATTCTTTGGAGGGATAAATTATTCTATGGATCCTTCCCACTACATCATTCATGGTCCTTTTCCAATTATTTAATGACATTTCAACAAATTTTTCCATGCCATTAACACATAATTTTGGTAATTCTTTTTACCTTGAACCCGAAACCCCAAACCTTGAACCTTAAATTTGAACCTCAAACCCTAAACCTTAAACCCTAAACTCGAACCTTGAACCTAAGCCATAAATCTTGAATCTAGGTTTGGGGTTCAAGGTTTAAGGTTCAATTTCGAGGTTTGGGTTTAGTGTTTAGGGTTTGGGTTCAGGGAAAAATTACCAAAATTATGTGTCAATGACATGGAAAAAATTATTGAAATATCATTAAATAATGTGAAAGGGATCGTGGAGGATGTGGTGGGCAGGATCCATAAAATAATTTCTCCTTAGGAGGAGTGTGGGAATATGGGTAGATTGCCTTCAATCTCGACCATTAATGTATTTTAAACTAGATCGTTGGATCATGGGGACTATAAATAGAGTCTTCTCCCTTCATTTGTAATCACTTCATTCTTGAGTAATACAGTACATTTGAGAGCTTTTACTCTAATACTTGATGTGGTTAGCTTTCTTGTGGTTTTTTTGTTTGCTTTTTTCTTTTTGCTTCTTCGTTAAGAGTTTGTTTCTACTTTATTTCGGTGCCTTAGAGTATTTCCTTTTTGAATTCACATATTTCGAGAGTTAAGTTGACTTAAAGTATTTGAAGCTAAGTTTATGTTTAAGGCCGCACGGTTTACGAGACTTAAGTTCTAGCCCCATGACACTTATACAGTCTTGAATCTCTACCAAAACTCCTATAAAACGGCCTCATAACCTCCTTTGCCCCGTCACTCTTCTCGAGCTCGACATTCGCAATGTCTCTCTCGTATCTACCTTCAGAAACATGGATAACAAAACCATCAACCCTTCCACCACTATCTTCCTAAGGTCCGATTAAAATTTGAACTTAACAAAAGCAAAAGTGGAAAGACTATGAATCCTCTTACGACTTTTATATGCCACGTAAATATCAATGAATTTTCCATATTGATGACCTACGAGTTAATTTTGAAACTCTCTTGCTTAGATTATGCACGAAAGCAATGAAAAACCTGAAGCGATGAATTTCCCTTCTTTCCATGTTCATGGTTTCTTACTAGGTTTGAATAGAAGTTTTTGCAAAGACGATTATTTATGATATTTTTTTTTGGAAATTAGAAAAAAAAAAAGAAATAGAATCGAAAGAGATACAAATTTGATGTGAGAAAATGGTAATAGACTTAAAAGAAGTTTCGTATTTTGTTAAATAAAATTACCAGAACCTTTTTTGTAAATAAAAAATACAAGTGCCCTTATTAGAGAATAATGCAGGAAAAGAAACTCCATAATTGTGCTTTTGAAACCGCTATCGGTGTAACGCTCGGCTCACGTATGGTTGAAAAAATAGGATAAAAAGGTCAATTCGATTAATAAATAGTTAATTAATAAAAACATGTATTTTGATTAATAGTAGTTTTTAGGAATAAAGCATAAAATTACTATGATGATATATATTTAATATTAAATTTACAACAAGTCGCGTTTCCTCTTTTTTTTATATTTATTTTTTAGCTTTTAATTATTCATTAAATTTGTTTTTTAATAAAATTAAATTATAGATGTATCATTAAAATTTTAAATAAAAATAATTTTAAATAAACTGTTAAAATTGTCACTTTTGTTTACCTTAGATTATATTTTAGTCACTTATTTTTAAAATATTACGTTTTAGTCACTTACGTTAACGTGTTGTAAGACTCTAGTCACTGAGTTGTTAATTCTCATTAACGGTATAACAGTAAGTTGGCATGGCATGTTAAACTATCATTTCAAATAAACATTTTAGGTTAAATTATATAATTGGTCCCCAGACTTTTTCGTTTTGAGCAATTTAATTTTTTTTCATTTCTTTTCTTTTTTTTTAAAATTTTTTCATTCTATTTTATTTCTCCCTCTGTTTTCCTCCCTTCTCCATCTTTTTTAACATAAATTTTTTTATTTTTCTATTTATTAAATTATGGAAAAAGAAAAAACGAAAGGTAAAATCAAAATAAAATTTACTTAAATGCAAATCTTTTTTCCCTCAAATCTACGCTCAAATGCAGACTTGTTTTAATGACAAATTAAGGTAATTTTTAAAATTTAATTATTTAAATTAAGTTGTTCTAAATTGAATCCATATATTTTATTTGTCCAATTTACTATTTTCTTTCACAATCAAAACTTACGAAAATAATGTAAATATGAAGACTCAGATGTTGAGAGATGAATACAAGGCTATTGTTCCCTAGAAAATACACACCTTTTATTCAAAATTTCAACACATGGCAGAAAGCATGCTTCTTGACGTATAAATTAAATAAATCCGTGGGTAGGGTTTGTCAAGTGTCAACTATTCTAATGTGCTATAGAAGAAACCTGCTTACCCTTGAATTACAGATTATTATATATAATAAATATAAATGAAGTTTTGATTGAATTGATGAAGTTACCATGTAATTTTTTAAATGTTTAAATTGGAGCTTAAACATTTATGAGTCGTTGACATAAGGGTTAAACATTTTCTAATGTGCTTAAGGGCTGGTTCAGCATTCCTTTCGAGAAGTGCTTTTAAAAAGTTTTGTGAAAAAGTATTTTTAAAAATATTTAAGTATTTAGTATTACTGTCAAAAAGTGCTTTTGAGAAATAAAATATCTATTTTAGACATGGTGTTATAAAGTAATAAATATGCATTTAAATAATGTTCAAATTAGTTAATATTATGATATCTTAGTAAGAATTTAAAAAATAATTCATCATAATTTGTTGTTAATATTTTAATATAAAAAATATAAATTTTAAATATTTTTAAAAAAGTTATTATTAATTATTCATAAATTTTAACTTAAATATATAAACTATATTTTAAATAATAAAATATAACCAATAAAGTTTTAAAAATATAATATAATATATTTAAAATAAATTTTAATAGGAAAATAATGACATACAAAATATAAATATTATATAAAATATATTATAAGGGTTAAAACTGTTATTTGGTCCAAAAGCACTTTTGTCAATAGCAAAAGTTAAAAAAAACTGCTTTTGTTTTTAGATTCAAAAGTACTTTTCAAAAGCCCTTATGATTCCAAATGTTGTTTGTTTAACATTGCTTCTGGCTTAAAAACTGCTTTTGACCCCAAAAACACTTTTGAAAAGCAATGTTAAACAAAGCCTTAATATTGCTTTTGAAAAGTGCTTTTGATAAGTACTTTTGAGAAGTTTTGTTTAAAATTTAAGTGTTTAGTATTGCTATCAAAAAGTACTTTTAAGAAATAAAATGTTCATTTTAGACATTATATTATAAAGTAACAAATATGCATTTAAGTAATGTTCAAATTAATTAATATTATGATATTTTAGCAAGAATATAAAAAATAATTTATTATAACTTATTGTTAATATTTTAATATATAATATTAATTTTAAATATTTCTAAGTAATTAATATTAATTATTTATTAAATTTAAACAATTAGAAAACAACTAAACTGAAAGAGAAGAAAAAATGAACAACTTGAAGAGAAGAAGAAGAAAAGAAACTCACACGTGGAGGAATTAAAAGAGGAACAAAAGAAAATAGAACCGGAGGAAAGAACTTCGGAAGAAAAAATGGGTATTCTAACGTGTCTTTTGGAGAAGATAAACTGAGGTTAAAAATGTAAATAGCAGCAAAAGCACTTTTGACTGAGGAAAAAATTAAAATTTTCAACTTTTCCATCCGCTAAAAAGCATTTTTTTAAAGTTAAAACTTTTACTCAATTGATATCTGTTTGGTAATACTTTTAAGTGAAGTGCTTTTTGAGAGAAAAGCCCATATTAAAAGCATTGCTGAACGGGGTCTAAGTGAATGTCAAATCATTCAAAATGATAAAATAACGACCCTTTTCAAAGTCTTCAAATAAGAAATTTTCAAATGTTATATATCAAGCTTCAAAATAATGTCATTTGTTCTATTTTAGTCATGTAAGAATTCACCTAATTTTCACTACAAACTAGAGTTAAGTGGGATAAAAGCTTTTATTTGAATATTTTTATAAATATTAATTTTTATTACCATTTTAAAGATTTGACCTATATACAAAAAAAACTCCTAAAAATTAACCTAATTTGAGCTTTAATCAATTTTTTTATTAATTTATAAAAAAGATTCGTAATAATATAACTCAATTTATAAAATAAATGATTTTTAACTATTTTTTAAATAAATACGAATATAATCTTTTTATACAATCCATAATACCCAAAAAAAAGGAAAAAGAATTAAGGTGTAAGGATATGTACTAGGGCCTGTAAAGACCTTGAGTTTCACCACAGCCCATAACAGAAGATGGTAACTTGCCAACCTTGTCAATCCCTTCTGCAAATACCACGCCCATACCCATATAGAAATGGGATTCTATATGGCAATGGAATGCCCAAGCTCCTGGGTTATCAGCCCTAAACCTCAAAGCAGTCCATCCATAAGGATGTACCGGCACTGTGTTCTTCATAATCGGGTTCACCAAATTATACTTCTTTGGATCATTGAACATATCGAACTTCCCTTCCCCATACCCCAATACCCAGAAATCATGTCCATGTAAATGCCAAGGATGCGTCTCACTGGTACCAAGACTCATGGAGTTGGCATTTTGAAGTATAATATCCACAGTTGAGTTGAAGTTCAACCTGTAAACCCCATTGCTCGAGGTAGCATTTCTGTTCTCTTGTACTATACGGATATCATAATTCTGGAAATCGTACCCATCGGGAGGTGGGGTTTGATCGAACACATGGGTTAGATTTTCCTTGAGTGCGATCAAGTAAGGTGTATGAGGAAGTGCGAAAGAGACATTGTTGACCGACCACCGAACATTCCCATTGATCGTGTTTTGTGTGTTGAGGAACACAATGACCCTGTCTGAACGTGAAGGTGGAGTGTGAATGTAACCTTGGCGAGCTTTAATGGCGTGACTCTGAGCTAATCGAGGGTCAGTGTTATTCCATAGAGGAGGAGGTGGAGGAGTTGTGGGAGGAGATCTCCTTGGATGATTTGGATAGTAAACGAAAACGCCGAGACCAGGAGGAGTATTGGGTGCTGATCGACCAACAATATTGGATGTTATCCAATAATTCCTTGTGGGATCTTGGTCGGCTTTTACTAGGACCGAATATGTCTCCCCTGAGTAAAGGAACAAGTTTTGTACAACAAATGGCTCAACGTAATGCCCATCAGCTTCAACCACTGTCATATTGTGACCCTGAAACAAAAACAAATTAGCTTCCAGATTTAAAAACAGGCACAATTTGAACCCATTTTACAATCTTAAGAAATACCTCAATTTGGAAGCTGAGGGCTGATAGAGCAGTTAAACTAGAGATTCTCAATCGATAAGTTTTTCCAGGGACTGCGATTAATCTGAAAGGCTCACAATCTGGATTTGTAGCATTGCAAATACCAGCGTCTAAACTTGGAGTAGTTAAAGTAGAGCAGTTGAACTTTCCTCTTCCATGGATCAAGAGTGACTGAGGCTCTCCAACCCATTGGAAGGGAATAGCAGACAAGCCAGCAGCTTGTTCATAAGTGCTTTTATGGTACCAATCATTGAGTATAATATTCCGATCATAATCATAGGTAAAAGGTTCGGATTTTCCATCAGGAAGTCCAACAATGATTGATCCATATAACCCAGCTTCTCTTTGCATCCCATAATGTGCATGATACAAGTATGTTCCAGCCTAAATCCAATACAAATATTTTTGGAATTTCAGTGTATAAATCTCAAATTAGAAGGAAAAAAAAAGCCTTGAAACTGGAAACACAAACTTACTCTGTCGACAACAAACTGATACTTGAAAGTGGTTCCTGGCAAAATCGGACATTGAGTCACTCCTTCAGTTCCATCAAACCAGGGTGTTCCGATCTGTCGAATTCCATGCCAGTGAATTGCAACATTCTCAGTTAACAAACCGTTGGTGAGCTCAACAATGATAGTATCATTTTGCTGTGCGGTGATTGTAGGACCTGGTGTTCCGCCATTGATGGTTATTACCAGTTGCTTTAAACAATCAGGGGACTTGTAGTCGTACTTCACTTCCCATTTATACCGACGAATCCGAGCTTCAACGGCCGAACCATTTAACAAAGCTGTAATCCCTAATAACCATAGAAATAAGATTACTCTGCTTTTGCATTTTGGTATCAAAACCATATTGCTAAAGATCATGCTTTCAGCTTTCCACTCAGTCAACAAAAAAAATTGAGTCGTTAAACCCTTGGCGAGCAAAGTATATATAGTATGTCTGGGATGGATTGGATTTATTGCACATAATTAATTATTTTATTAAAAAATTTATTCATTGCATAGTGCATATTAGATTATTCTATTTGTAAAAATGTAAAAAGGATAAAACTTTTAAAAGAAAGAAATGATTTACACAGGAATTAATTTACTTAAAAATGATAAAATACTATCCGACGGTTTCAATAATAATTTTACTACCATCTATGCCTTTCATAAGTGGTCAAATAGCATGGACGACCAACACGTCTTTTTCTTCCCTTTCTAAGATTTTTAAAAAATTAAAAAATAAACTATTTATTTATATTTAGTAAATTAGAAAAGTATGATTATGGCAAATGAATTTTTGGCGATTGAAATTTTGAGATATTTAAGTTTCATCAAGCATGAATACATGAATTCTTTTCTTTAGTTAATTTGAGTTGAATTTATTTAAATTTAATTAATTACTTATAAATTATTTTTAATAAACATAAGTTTATGTATTTTTCTCAATTTTAAAATTTAGTTATTGTACTACTTTTTAGATTTCAAAGTTTAGTTTCATTATTAAAATTTTTAAAATCTATTTTGTTAAATTTAGATTCATTACAACGTTATTATTTAAGTTACATAATTATTTAAAAATTTAACAAAAAAAATTTAAGTGTTAATAATTAAACCTAAATTTTAAATTTAATAAAAATGAAGGCAAAATATATGCTCGTAGATGTAGATAAAGAAATTATGAAAGTCCACTTTTGGCAGCGGAATAAATCAGTCAGACAAGTTGAACAGAAGCATATGGTCCTCAAACGAAGAAGCCGAGTAATAACGTGGATTTTCTTCCAAGTTGGCCACTTGAACGGATAGACTTGCTTTCTTATGCTAGAACCTGACAATCTCTATCACTAGAACAAGGGACTGAGTCCTACAATGCTGTCTTCCTTGCTGGCTGGATTCTTTTTTGGGCTGTAATTGTCGCTCTCGATCCTACAGCTTCTTGAGAGTAAGATCTAATTCCCCCTTTCATTGGGGGACAATGTAACTATGTTTTCCTAGGATTACTGAGGAAAGGTTTGGGGGGATGGTGCACCTTAACGAACCATGTCTCTTTGTTGACAAGTGCACATGTTAGCATGCCAAAAGAATCCATAGATTATGTTAAAAAAGGTAATTTAAAAAATTAATCATAAATTTCGTCAAGACTATTTAAATAAAAGTATAATTATTACTATTCTATAATTATAATAGGATTTGTTTAGACAATACAGAGTAATTAAATGAAAGTGTAATTACAATCTTGTAATTACAAAAAATTGTAATTCCTTAAATATGTTTGGCTAATAGAGTAATTATATTGTAATTTCATGTGCATGTTTGATAGTACAAACTGTAATTACACAGTTATATAATTTATATTTCTTAAAAAAATATTAAAAACTATAAAAATATTAGTATAATAATTTCTATAAAAAATAAAAAATAAAATCAAATCATCATATGTATTATATTAATAATAAGAATAATAAAAATAAATAAATATTATATGCAATTTTATCTAATTAATCTAGTGCATATATATATTGGGTTATTCTTTTTTTAATATCTAACATACTCTCCTTATCATCATCTGTTAGTCCTTAATCGAGTTCATCATCATTTGAATTTGAATCTGCATCATTAAGATAATCTATATCTCATTCTTCCATATGCTATTCGAAATTTGGATGATATCAATTATGATTGAAGTTATGAAATATGCAACATGTGTTAGGAAATGTGCTCTGTAATCTCCTCGATCCGGCCTAGACATTAAACCCATATTCGGAAAACTACACCAACCATTGAGATGGCCTAACAGGGTTATCAAAGTTTTTGAAAAGAGTTGATTTACAACATTTATTTAGTTTTTTAGAAAACTTAGTTTAGATATCGATTTATTATTTCTTAACGTATAAATTATCTTCTAGCAGTGGAAAAGATGGTCTTTACTTAAGTTTTTAATAAAAATCGGGGTTCATATATCATCAATTAATAGTAAAAATTTAATGTTCTAATTAAATTCATAATTAAATGTCATGCGATAATAAAAACATCCTAAGTCCTAAATCTCATGCCACGGTTCAAATAAAACATTATAAACCTCAAATAATAAAATAAATCAAAAGAATATGTCTTAATAAATTGAAAATACGTTGGATTGTGCCGAGACCCTCCAGATGCCGTGGCTGCGTCCTAACCTAGTGGGTTATGATCTGTAAGGATGAAATTAAAAGGGGAGTGAGCTTTGAGGCTCAGTGTGAATCCATTTACAAAACCAATGCGACACTCATTAGGACACATTTATTAACATTGCATAGAATAATCAAGATAGCAATTCAGTTCATAATATATGTTTTTCAAATGCAACCATCACTGATATATCAGAAATCACAATAACAGTTTTCAGGATAATCAAATCATCAGAATTGCCACAATAATCATATTCCATGCATGAATAGACATATGTACATAGTTTCACGCATATGTATCATAACATAATTTTGAGATTTGTATGCACATGATTTAAATAATGCCATACAGTTTCAGGTTTTAAAAGAATAATTCCTACCCCACTGTTACACACCACAGTAGGAATTCTGCCCAGAACTCCTTTACTTTTATGCCACGTTGTGGATAAACCATTACTGGTTCACAAATAACAATGTCATATTGGTTGTGGACACATAACAAGTCATCGCGGTTGGAATTTGTTTTTGGTTGTGGGTTCACAATAAAAGTCCTACAGAAAAAACCTACTTTTTGGCTGTAGATTCTACAACATAAACTTGTCGTTGGAATCGACCTTTGGCTGTGGATTCACAACAGTATCTACAGATGGAATCTGCCATTTGACTGTGAATACACAAAAATTTGCAAATAAGAACAGTCGCATGGTTATGCTCTGCACTTGTCATTGTTCTTACAAATATATTGATTGATCTTCCTCCATTCATATCAACCCAACCCATGCAATGCATTAAGGCATATTAAATAATCTAACTCATGGTCAATTAGTAGCAATTCAAGCTTTTCATGTATTCAATAGGAATAATAATAGAGACATGTCATTCATATGATCGCAAGTGTATATATATACAAAAGTAATATATACTATTCATAATTCATCCAATTATTCATAAATATAAATAAATATCACATTAAATCGATCAATCATGAATTCTAGCATATCTCATCTTATTAGGGACCTATTTGTATAATTTAATTCACTAAAAATAGTTTGAAACCTATTTAGGGACTAGTCTGCTCAAAACATAAAATTCTAGGACAAAACTATAATTTTTAAGTTACAGAGGACACACAACCATGTGACTAGACCGTGTGGAAAGCCTTGGGCTGTGTGGAAGGGGTACACAGTCGTGTGGCAATTCAAAAATTCAACCTACAAGGGAAATACAACCGTGTGGCAGGCTGTGTAAAAGTTGAACATCCTACGGTTTTAAGGGTGACATGACAATGTATGAGGCCGTATAGTCTACATGCCTGTGTGGTAGACCGTGCGGTCTGAGCTAGGTTCGATTTTGCCTCGATTTTTTCATAAAAGAACACACACACACGCACCTAATTTTGGGGTTTCGTGTGATGATCCTCACATCCAAGTCTGGCTCGGGACATCTACAATGGGTCTTTCAATCGACAAATACGCAAGAATTAATATTGATGTTCAAGATTTATCGAAATTATCAAGATTTTAGGAAAAACTTGTAAAAGATTCAAAATCGGTTTGAAAGATTGTCAAGAATAATGTTATTCAAATATTCTAAGGTTCTACAAAATTAGAAACAAGAATGCTTACCGATCTTGGCATGTTAGAAATGAGATTGACGGCGTTACGCTAAATTGATACGAAGAACGGATTGAACGGGACTCGGTTTCAAACTCAAGATCAGATTAAAATTTCCTGCAAAATAAGTTGAAGGTTTTTATGAAAAGGAAATGAGTGAATAAAAGAAAAAGATGTATTTAAAGAAGAGACAAATAAATTCTAATTAGGGTTGAAAAAAGTAGAAGTCCACATGTAATTAGGAAAATGGATTAAATAGTTAGGGTTTCAAAAATTTAAGAAGTTGAACGGTCAAAGTTTTTTTTTTGCCAAAATTGAAAAAAAAAAGAAATGAGGGAGTGGTTTTGGCATGAATAAAACTTGGACACAATGAGGGATTGGAAACCTTACCACTTGGTCTGTTGACCATACTTAGTCATTTTTACCATATTTAATATATGTACTAGATTGTGTTTTTTTCATAATTGTTGAAAAATAAAAGTGAAAAATGAAAAGAGTAGGGGCTTGAACCTTAGCTCTTTAGAGAGTTTACTAAGCTCTCTACCACCTAAATTAGGGCTTCTTTCTTGATGGTTTTATGAATTCTAACCCTATGATTTTTAGGGTGTTACATGCCCATATTGCAGTAAACATGTAATTGTTTTCTATGCATTTGAATGACAAATAAATAAAGTTAATTTCACATTTCACTATTGTGTCTTTTGTGTTTCCGTCTTTCATGTTTTGCATGCATAGTGAAATTGTGACAAACAAATATTATCTCATTGATTGTCTAAGTTCAAACTGATGTTAAGTGGCACTATAAGAACATTTACATTGTGAGAAGCCAACTTACTTCGATAGATAATCTAAACGAGTCCGTAATCTCGTAAAAGAATCAAAGTGAGCATTTGATTCAAATACTCAGAAGGATTATTATGTCATCTCTAATTCCAATTGGAGAGATGGCTAGTCTTGGCTACCGGAGTAGTTGACTCCACGGGTAGAGGTATAGATGTATTCATTGAAAGAATGATACATTGAACTAGACCTAAGTTGAATTAATTCTGAATCCGTTTGTGAACTAATTCACTTGTGACATTCATGGCGTGATGTACCTAAATCCTAAGTTAGTTACTAATCATGAGTATGTAACTCGTGTGCTTTGATATAAGTGGAGGCTTATACTCTAAAGATGATCGAGCTCATAGCCGATATATTGGGTACATGACTTGTATATGACATGGCTTTACTAGCAATAATGGAATTCATAGCTCGATTAAAGAGTTAATAATATCCTCTCATTGACATTGTGTGGATTGATAAATATGGAACGTGGCAACAAGTTGCTCGTTCTTGAGCAACCAATTTATCACATTCATTTGTTGATAGTGATCGTATTAATCATTAAAAAGACACGGTGATGAAAATGAGATAAAATGGGATTGCATTGAGTGAGCGGATTTAACTCAAAGGAATCAAGGATATCATATGAGGGTAACACACATATGACGAGGTCATTGGACAAAGTAATTGGATGAATTGCTTTTGTAAAGAGTATACAATAAGGAGTTTTTAATCATAGTACTTATTGTGGACTGGCCGCATATTAAGTAAATTGTGAATTATTGGAACGATGCTTCTGGACATAGTTACAATTACTTGAGCCTAATTATATATGTCCGATTTGGTCCCTCCGCTAGCTCAACAAAAGCTCGATTGCACTGCATTTGAATCAGTAAGAAAATTCTACAACTTTAGAAATAATTTAATTAAGTCGGTTTATTCAATGTGAAATTAAATTGGGCGGTTGTAAGACTTTTTCAACTAGAGAATTTGATTAAAGAATTTTATTAAAGAATTTTCTTGAAAAATTAATTTTGGAAAATATTAGTGATTTTCGGGAAAATTAATTTTGATCAAGTAAAATTAAATTAATCAAATTAATTAAAATAAATATGATACTTTTTAGAAATTAATTTTCAAGTTAGATAATTGACCAAATGGGTAATTGAACTTGAAAATTGGATCTGGGATCGAAAAATGGGCTCGAGAACCCAAAACCGAGATTGAGACTTAAAAATTGGTTGAACCAAACCTGATATGTGAAACTAGGTCGACGGTCCAACCGGTGGCTAGATTAGACCAGTCGGGTCGTCACTGGCTTGGACTGAACTGGCTCGGGGTGCCCTGAGGGTGTTATACTTACGATGGTACCACCGAACATGACGGTGTTAGCGGCGGAAATGGAGGCATTACGGTGGTGAGTTGTGGTTCTTCACAGGTTGAGCAATAAAAGAATTACACTCTTATTGGGACTCAATTGGATAATTTGATTTCAGATTAAATATTTCAAAAATAATATTATTTTAATAAATTTAATTTAATACTTGATAATATATTATTAAAGTGATTATATTAATATTGATATTGATATTAATATTAATATTAATATTAATATTTTTTATAGATAAATATTCTATTAATTTAATAGATTTAATATTAAATTTAATCTAATATTTATCTTGATAAGTATTATATTAATTTAATATTAAAGTGATTAAGTTTAATCATAGTTGAACTTTCTAAGCTCTCCCTATATAAAGAGAGCCATGGATAATTATTTTTCACACACTTGATTTCAAGAGAAATCTGTAGAGAGAAAATTATTTGAAGAAATTATTTTAGAAGATTTTTAGAGATATTTTTTATTTCTAATTTAACCTAGATGTTTAGAGAAATTGTGAAATTACCCCACTTGCAATTTTGTGGAAATCTTTTTATTTGAAGCGAGCCCATACTTAGCAGGCATGAGCTTGAGGATAGCAAAAAAGACTACTCGGTCGAAGCGTTCATCCTAGACGAATTGAAAATGTACAATTTTGATTAAGTGTTTATTACTTTAGATATCACAACCAAGTTCTTATTTTTGGAAAAATAATTAAAACTTTGACTTTTCCCTTAAACTTATTTTCTGTTGCATTTTTCAAACTCGTTTTTTCAACAACATGTTAGTACAATCTTACCTTTTTTTTATGTTATACTAACATGATCTTGTTAATATGAGAAATATTTTTTTAGAATAGCAAATGTCTACTCAACCACATTTTGAAGCCTTAAATGTTTCAAATTAAAAAGTTTGCAAGTTGTCTATGGTCCTTCTGTTTGACACCATTCTCTTAATAGTATCATACCCCACGATATGATATAAGAAAATCTTTTCTATTTACATTATCAACATGGGCTTTATAATATTTGGGTTCACATTCCAAATAGCCTTTAACTTTAATTATAAAAACTGAAATAAACTTAATTTGAAAAAAAGAGACTATTTGTGGGGTGTGGCTCGCATTTATTGGACAATTTGCAGGCACTTAACAAAGACAGAGGTGAAATAGGCACGACATCATGATGTGGAAGACACCAACGTCGTGACGAGGGGAGACGTCATGACGAGGGATGTCGTGACGATGCAACGAGTTCTCCAATTGACGGAGAGGGCGACATCTTGACGAGCATGCATGGGACGTCACGACGACACGACGTATTCCTCAAGTAATACAACCACTTTTTGACAATCAAACAAGACTTCTTTTCTCAGTTGAACTCTGATTACTTCAAGGATATTTTAGTCATTTTAGCCCTTTAAACTTAGTCTATTTAAAGGGGCCTTGTATCCCTGTTTCGATAAGGCAATTAAAAATGTAGTACTATAGGGCTTTTCTTTTGGGGGAGATAAGATGTAGTCACAAATGAGTCTTGGTAAAAGTTTTCTTTATAACTATAGAGAGAATTTTGTACCCCTTTTGAGATAACTCTATGAGAGTTAGGGCTTTGTTTTCGGGCTTTGGGTTTGTTTTTATTTTTCTCCATCTTGTATTTTATGTTTGTTTGCTGCTTAGTGAAGTTTTCTTTGCCCGTGATTTTTTATCCTCTTCATCGGAGAATTTTTTCCACGTACCTCTTTTCCTAGTCTAACTTTAATTACTTCAGAGATATTTTAGTCGTTTTAGCCCTTTAAACTTAACCTATTTAAAGGGGCCTTGTATCCTTGTTTCAATAAGATAGTTAACAATGTAGTACTACAGAGCTTTTCTTTTGGGGACAACAAGATAGTAGTCGCAGATGAGTTTTGGTGAGAGTTTTCGTGGTAACTATGAGGAGAATTTTGTACCTGTTTTGAGAGAACTTTAAGAGAGTTAGGTTTTATTTTCGGGGTTTGGGTTTGTAGATTTAGTACATTTAGGTTTATGTTATGTTAAAAAGTGTTATGTTAGCATGAAGTACACGTGAACTACTATGGGGTTTACCATACTAACATTGTTAAAAAAATGTTTTAGTTAACATTTTCATTAGAAAAAATGACTTGACAAAAGATGTGAACATTAAGAGCTAAATTTATCATTATGTCTTTTAAATATTTAACATGTATTTGCATAAAAATTATCTAAAAAACAAAAAACTAAGACAAGACAAAAATAAAATATAATTATTATTGATAATAATTTTAAAAAAAAGTACATCCAATGAGATCTTGGCTTAATGGCAAATTTAAGGCCCAATAACTTTAAGATCTCATTTTATGGAAACTATACATGAATTCTCAATTTATATTTATTCTAGTTTTTGTCTTATCATGTGTACGTTTTTATAGATTTATTTTAGTCTAAGCTTGAATATATTATAATTATCAATCTGGTCATGTTTCACAGTAATTAATTTTATTTATAGTTATTTGGACATATTTTTGTAATTACCATACTTGTAACTTAAAAAATTATATATTAATGAGAAAACATATTATACATGTTATTATATTAGAATATAAAGCAATGTATAGTTTAATTTAACAACAATTAAAAAGCTATAATTAATTAGATTTTGAATTAAAAATCATTAATATAAAAATAGATGGTAAGAAATACAAATAGAATAATAATTAATAAATGGTAAAGTTATTTTTTAATTTAAAATCATTTAATAATTAAACTTTACAACAACTAGTGTATTTTTTTGTTAAATCTCAAGGTAAGTGGACATTTTTCAAATGATAAAAGGTAAGTGAAAATTTTAAACTATAACATGTA
Source organism: Gossypium hirsutum (assembly GCF_007990345.1). NCBI lineage: Eukaryota > Viridiplantae > Streptophyta > Magnoliopsida > Malvales > Malvaceae > Gossypium > Gossypium hirsutum. The sequence continues at coordinate 6,135,005 of NC_053439.1, read as the reverse complement.
AAATTGTCTTTTTTATTTTCTCAAGTATTTCCGCTAGTTAAATTATTAAGTCTATTTTAAAAGAAGCCTTACCCCATAAATTGATAACTAAATTATATCATTTTTCTTATTTTGGTATCTAAACATTTTATTTCGTCATAAGTGGTACGTAAACTACATTTTTTTTCTGAAGTTCATATCCATGTTAGTTTAATAGTTAGTCAAAATGTTATGTTTATTTTGAAAAAAAATGATATTCAATTAAAAATAACTGTGTAGTAAAAAAACAAAAAAAAATTATTTTCTTTATATATTTAAAAAATTATTAAAATTCATAAAAATAAAACATAAAAATTTAAAAAATACAAAACACCGATTCAATTGGTTTAGCCGATTTTTTAAGTTCAATTCAATTGATTTGTATTGGTTAGCGGGTCAACTGATTCAACCCTTATCTCCAAATCAATACCCTGACCAATTCCAGTTCCTATCGAAGATTTGGTCCAATTCTAAAAACACTAGTTTTAATCGATGAAAGAACGTGGTGAGGTTCAAAAACAAATTAATTGCTAACATCTCGACCTTAGGAGAGCTAATTTTAAGTATTGTTGGCATTGTCTGATATTATAAAAGAAGAAATAAAAAAAAGAGAAAAATAATGCATAAAATAAAATAATTAATTTTTTAAAATTTTATATGATGTGGCAATCTATTATTGGTTAGAGTTATTTTAACGGATTTAACAATTTGGTTAAAATGGGTAACGAAATAATTTAGGTATCACTTTTAACCCCAAAAAGTTTAGGTACCAATTTGAGAAAAAGGATATAGTTTAGATACTAATTTATAAATTAAATATTTTTAGAAAATAGATTTAACGGATTAAGTAACCAATATACCAAATTAGGGAAAAATAATTTAGATACTTTTGTTACCAAAAAAATTTAAATACTAAAATAGAAATTTAAATACTAAAATAGAAAAAAAAACATTATTTAAATACTAATTTGTAAATTAAGGGAATTATTTAAGAAAACCGCGTCTAACTTTTGATTTGTCACTTAACCTTTTTCCATGTAACGCTCTTTATTTTCCACAAAACAAGGGTCCACATAAAGCAAGTATCTTTACAAGTTGTTTCAATTTTGAGGTCCACGTGCTTTTACTTTACTTTTTTTTAAAAAAATTCTTTTTACTATATTAAAAAATATATATATAGGGCATATAAAAGAAAGGATAAAAATAAATAAATATATATACCTTTTAAAAAAAACAGTTATATTTTGAAAACTATATATAATGAATTTTTTTGCCTTCAAATTTTATAAAGAAAATGTCATTTTAATCATTCATTTAATTTTTTACTTCTTTTAGCATTTAAATTTTTATTTTTCTGTCAAATCATTTCAAAATGGATGAAAAAATTACTGTTTGTTAACTTTACTGATGTGGCATACATGTGTATTTCCATCTAAATGACATGTCAACATTTAACTTTTTTTTAATTTTTTTAAAAATATTCTTTTATGATTTTTAATAATTTTAATGATTTTTTAATTTTTTAAAAAAATAGTTTCATATTTTTAAAATTTTTTGAAATTTAAAAAATTAATCAAATTTTGACATTTCATTCATGTTGCAATTCATGTTAGCAAAGTTAAAAAACATTAACTTTTTCATTCATTTTAGGATGATTTGACAAGAAACACAAATTTAAATACTAAAAACGAAAAATAAAATGAAAAAGTATAGAGCCAAATAGATTATTATCCCTATTTTAAAATTAAGCTTTTTAGTCTTAAATTAACTTTGTAAAGAAAAAAAAAACGAAAATCATTAAGAGAAAAATAAATAAATATATGATTTTGTTGAATGTGAAACAGGACAATAAAACTCAAAATTATATGAAATAGAAATAAAAAAAAGGTTGTGATTAATAAAAATCCAATTCTAAGCTAAATGAAGGTATAATGTAATGGCAAATTACAAGTAAATCGAGTCTGATTTTCTATTAATATTGGCTTTAGGGAATAAGTAGCTTTTTTAAGACAAAAAAGGTGAGAACAGGTTGTAATAACGCGTGCCTCCCCAATGATTTGTTCTTGTTTTGACCGCGTATGTGGTTGCTTCAACCGCGTTTCTTCAAATGCCAAACTCTGTGTCTCGGGTAAAAGAAAAGAGAGATTGGTAAGAAGGTTCCAACCTAACCAATACTTTGAAACATTTACAATGACTTTTCTTTTTAAGATTCTTACAATAATAATTTTATTTTTCTTTTGTTACCAACTAGATGGTTTTATAATTTTTTAAAACTTGCCACATCTTTGTTATATTCATAGCATAAATAAAAATGGGTACCAAAATTTCGACTAAATTCACATTTTTTTTAAGATAATTTCTAATTGAACAAGAAGCTATCCTTTCAACTTAAATAAGATGTCAATACACACACAAAATTAAACGGACTTATTGAATTATAATTAATCACATATTCCTCTAAAATAGTCACGTAAAATGATCTTCAATAATAGACATAACATCAATTGTATTGAAAATTTTTAATTCCATCCTTACCTTAGCTTAATCTTAGAACATTTACTAGCAATTTCAAGGTCTAAGCAGATTTGGTTAAAAGCATTTTATCAATTTTTCTTTAAGTTACAATTAGCATTGAAGCTGACAAGTAACACCTTCCGTACAATTAAACCATGATTTCAACCATTAATATGAAGAAATATACACATTAACAACCATCCACACTAGTATAAATCGAAAGCAAAACAAAACAAAACTTCGCCCACATCATCAATCAACCCTACACTGCACCCTCGTCCTCCCCTCTTCTATTCAAAAAAGTGCCTAAGGCAGTGACTTGTCGAGAAGCCTGAGAAGGTCTGGCAGATGTTGATTACGTTGCGATTGAGTTTGTGTCCCTCTCTTCCATCAACTCATACTTTATAGTTTCATAAACTTGATCCTTTTCAACAATTTCAGAAAAATGAGAGGGGGAATTAACAATGCTAGCCTTGTGTTTTGGGTCTTTACATAATACCCAAATCAAAAGGAGCAAAAATAACAACCTTACGTAGAAAGATGGTCATATTTTCAGTGTTCACGTTCCTTTAGTTGTTAAGTGGCTGGCTAATTTCTTGTAACAATGACCTGGAGAGCAATATAGGTTGATAGGATCATTGGATATATATGTTAATTCAAATTCAATTGGGTATCATTGTGGGTAATTGTCTATGTTCTCACTAATAATATCCTTTAAATACAATTTTTTTCCTAAAAAAAAGTTGACTACAAAGTCACCTTAAACAAGGAGTCAACTGTTGGTTTTTATCTTTAGCCCCCAAAAAAGAAACTGTGGTGGCATTTGTAGCACACCATCCTCCATAGTTCCCTCCTATTTTCTCATATTGAATTCAAAACCTTTACAACTTTTTCCCACCTTCCAAACACTTTCTTTTAAGCAAAAATCTCGATGGCATTAAAGCTCTGTTTTCTTTTACGTGTGAACACTTGCATAATTGGTACCGCCACAACAAATTTTAATATCAAAAAGATTTTTTATTTTGCTCTTTAAAATGAGCCAATCGTCCCTAATTCTTTACTTGTTCTAACCAAAATTCCTTTTCGGTTTTGCTGCCAAATGTTGTAACAACATTCTACAATGTTATATATAATCACAAAAAATATCAACTATTGTATTTAATATGATATTATTCTAAAAATTTATTCAAACTAACTTCCAAAATATTTATAAGAATAATAGACGATTTTAAGAGTTTGTTTCTAATGCAAGTAATTTTCGATTACATAAGATGTTTATAGATCAGGTTCGGTTTAATCATGATACTAACACATTTTATTTTTTCTAAACTCGACTCGATTTGAAGTACGAGTCTAAAATTTAGCTTAAGTCTATTCATATTTATAAATGACTAACTCAAACTCATTTTAGGTCCAACCATATTTTAATTTTTTTAAATATTTATATTATATTATTTTTTATTTAAAAATTATATATATTTTTCATTTATTAAAAAATATAAACAATTAATATTTTTTTAAATGTTTACATTATAGATTACATAATATATTATATTATAGATCATTAAAATAGATCGGGCTTGTGTCTCGAATGTTTGACTTGAGCTTGATCAATATTTTAACGGGTCTAATTTTTTTTTGTCTAAGCCTAATTTTGAGTTTAATATTTCTACCCAAACCCTCCCGAAGTTTAAATAAGCTTTTGGACTTAAATAGTAACTCAACCTATGAATAGGCTTAGTTACATGTTTTGTTTTTTTGTTTTTAATGCATTTTTATTAAAATTACCCATATTGAGACTTTATTAAAATTGTAGTCAGAGCTCAAAATAAGATATAAAACTCTCCTTATGTTAATTTTTTTATTCACAATATTCAAATTCGAGATGATAAAATTATTTGAGATTTATCATAATAAGAGTGTTGATTGTGGACGAAAGATGAAATGTGATAATATAGATAGAGAAAAAGAAAAACAAATGTGCAAATTAAGATGAATTCTCGTCGGAGACTAATGATGCTCTAATACCATCGATAATGCTTACTTTAGACACATAATACGCTAGATATTTATTTGGAGGTGCTAATGTGTTTGATTACTTGAAGGACGCCTCCATTTTGCTTTCTGCCTTTTATATCAAGCAAATCCAACATATTAATTTGGCAAGAAAATTACACCGGTATATATTATAGCAAGGAAAGAAAATTTGCGTCAATCGCGTAGGTCTCGTCTTCTAAAATCATTGGGTCCCTATTGCATAAAGTTTTATTTTCTTGGGGGGCAATGCCTGAACGGTAAACAAAAGAGGGACCGAAAAAAAAATTCATACACAGTGTTAAAGAACAAAATTCGAGTATAGAAAAATTTCATGCACTTTGTGCCTCTAAGAAAGCATTAAAATCGTCCCTAGCTTTACGCAAACGAGGCGTAATGCAAGAAGCCGGTGAAGCAGGGTACGATGTTGGGGATGACGTCGAAAACCTAACATGCCGAGATGATGATTCATGGGATTTCCTGCCTGTTGTTGTTGTTGTTGTTGATCTTGTTTGATTTGAACCATTCTTCAATACCCCTTTTACATCTTTATTATCGAACACAAAAGCAGTTGAAACCGGTAAATGTGCATCGTTCCCAAGGTTATTGATCAACTCCAATGGAAGATCAAAGTATAGATCACCAACATCATGGTCTGGTATTATTGTTGATGAAGCCCATGATCCACATTCAAACTTTTCAAGGGAAACTGTTCTCGATATCACATTCACATTATTCTCCTTCACCCTAGGTTCTCTTTTTCTTGTCCTCACTTGCTTTGCCTTGGTAAATCCTGGTAGCAACAGGCAAAGGGCACCGCATTTGAAGTCAACTTCATTACTACCATCCATTTCCTGATTGTTAACATTGGGTTTGGAGATTAAACCTCCATGCCTATGATGCTTGTACATCCATAGATCATCAAGTTCATCCGGTGGTCCATATGTTCTTCCATCTCCACATGACTTGCTTCTCCAAAACGTCGTGTTTTGAAGTGATGGGTTCTTATTGACCAACTCGTCAACCTGTTGAGGCAACGCTTGGCTTTCGTGTTTCAAGTTCTTCCTCGAGCCGAATCGAGGGGAAGAAGTCGCGGAGTTTGGAAGGCTGCAACTTAAGAACTTGTGCTTTGCGGGGAGCAAAGGGGGTGGAAAAGGGTAATCAGTTTCAGCTTGAGGTGGTAACATCATGTTGAAACTTATTTCTCCCATGGATGATTCTCGTAATGAAATTGGATCAACGGATATTTGTTTTTCCCTTTGCAGGCTATTCTTCTTGTCTAGGGTCTTAGGCACTTGAATAGCAAAGTCAAGCTCATGAAGGTCCTTGTAAATTTCATCGAGTTCTCGAGCAATTTTGTTGGTGGTGGGAACTATTTTCGAAGTAGAAAGTGCCATTGAATTGAAAAGAAACAAAACTGTGAGGATGAAATGAAACGATGAGATCGTCTAACAGCCAGGACCATATATTGGTAGAGCAGCTCTGTAAGTGATTTGCATGTCGCATGATTAAAGGCTGATCACCATTACAAAATTCACTTATCTTTACAATAATTAACTGTTGATGCGTGCCACAACCACTCTAACACCACTCACTTTGTTAACTTGGTCAAAATACAAAAATAATTAAAATTTTATTTGTGCTTCTAAATGCTTGCACGTTCATACCCTCTCAAGCTACACAACCTTAAATCATTTTTAAAACAGATCAAACCATTTGGTTTGTGTTCACACTTTAGTCGGTTTGTTTTGATTGTTTAAAATTGACTCTTGGAATAATGATTATTATACTTATAAATATTTTATTTAATTTTAGTTTTAGAAATAAATAAAAATCTTGAGTAAATTGGTAGCTCTCAAAAATCAGACTAACTTGATCATTGTCAACTTCAAAAATAAGTAACTAAATGCTAATAATTTGTTGTCAATTGTATAATTAAGGAGCACATGTTAAATGTCTCTTTTAAGCTGGTTGAGTTTGTTGTGAGTTGTTGTAGCTGTTACAACTGTTATTAATCAGTTGCAGGGTCCCTATGGTGATGTGTGTGCTGCAACAGTCTGCTATAAATGGCTAGGAGCTATAGTTTCCTCCTTAAGTTGATTATCTCGACAATATTTGCTTCAATCCAACTATGGACAAATCTATAGAATAAAGTAGAAGTGAGAACTTTTTGGCCCAATTGATATAATTGCCTTGGGCTTCTTGGGCCGCTCCTGTCTTCAACCGAACACATAATAGGTGTGTTGCAACTTGCAATACAAAAAAATATAGAATTTATATTCATTTTCCTTTTTGTTACATTTATGCATGTATGGTTAGGATTATGGCAAAAGAGAGCCTTTATCCCAAAGTTTCCATTTTCCTCCAATGACGTCAATATAGTATATGTTCATCCTAAAATTCTCCCAGCCCTGAGATGTGAATGTTCCCAAGGAATATTTGTTTGTAGGGTAAGCAGATGTAGAATTCTAAGGAATCAATTCCCTTTCCAAACAAACTTGCTTCATATCTTCCATCGTAAATATCATGTTTTCTACATCTTTATTATTTTAATGGAGAGAAAAGCGTCAACTTGTCCAAAAGGTTGCTGCTCCAAACAGAAATGGCTAACAACATGGTAACATAACAATGAAGGAAAACCAACCCAAAGCCCTTTGCATAAGGCAATCCTCCAAAGCCTAAAAACTATAGACTTGAACTACAAGACAATCAAATCTCTAATGCCAAGAATTCTCTTCTTCCACCCTTGTATTATCTCCTTTTCTTTCCCATCTTCCATCCCCCATTTATACCAGGATTCACAATCTCAATCCACATCACCCAAAAAAAACTTGAAACCAAAAACCAGTAAACTTGCAGAAAAATGGAGGGTTTTATTCCATGCCAAGAAGGGTCAGCAGAAATTGTGTTTTTCGACATAGAAACTACAGTACCCAACAGAACCGGTCAAAGGTTCTGTGTATTGGAGTTTGGTGCCATTGTAGTGTGTCCAAGGAACCTGGTTGAGCTAGAGAGTTATAGTACCCTGATAAAGCCCAAGGACTTGTCTGTTGTTGCATTGAGGTCCGGCAGGTCTGATGGGATAACTAGAGATGCTGTTGCAAACGCACCTGGATTTGAAGAAGTTGCTGACAAAATATTCAACCTTTTGAATGGTAGGGTTTGGGGGGGTCATAACATTCAGAGATTCGATTGTGTTCGTATTAAGGAGGCCTTTGCTGACATTGGTAGACCACCTCCTGTACCTGTTGGGATCATTGATTCTTTAGGTGTCCTCACTGAGAAGTTTGGCAAAAGAGCTGGTAACATGAAGGTAAAAAACATTCATATATCCAAACTTGAAATTCATGCAATTTTAAGACATGATCATAAACCTGTCATATGTTCATGCAGATGGCAAGCTTAGCTACTTACTTTGGACTTGGGCAACAAAAACACAGGAGCCTGGATGATGTTCGTATGAATTTAGAGGTTCTAAAACATTGTGCAACTGTGCTGTTTTTGGTATGTTCTCAAACATTACTGAATTTCAATTCAACACCCAGTTTTGAAAGAAGAAATGTTTAAAGGGTTTTGAGTTTGTATAGGAATCAAGCCTCCCAAGCATATTGAATAGGAGTTGGCACAGTCCCTCAACAATAACGACAAGAAGTAGAAGCAGTGCAGGGAAATTGACATGCAAGGAAGAAACCAGCAGAAAATCACCAACTTATCAAAGAACAGTTCCCTACACAAGGGAAAGTTTGGGAAAGGTTTGTATGTGTCAATAATTACTATGTAACATGGTTTCTTAATTTTGATTAATGACAAAGGGAAGTGAATTTTAATGAAACAGATGACAGAAAGAGTGAAGAATCTATTGTGTAAAGCACGAGGAAGCCAGCCTATCAACAACTTGCTCAAGCATTCTCATTCAGTGCTCAGATGAATCAACTCACATTATTGCTGATCTGGAAGAACAAAGATTAAAGGATGATATATCATCCCTTCCATCTTCAATATTAGCATGAAGCATAAAAGGGTCTTTCCCTAGCTTATTGATTTCATGAATTTATCTCATAATTCAATATGAGAATTTGGGGGACACCCTTTTTTGTGGATTATTCATTTATTATTTGTAACATTCATTTCAATTAATCAATTGAATTCAGATTTAAATTGTTAATTTTTAAAATCAAGTTGAGTTTATTAAATGAATTTTTTTTAATCCAATTAACACGTTTAAACCAGGCCATATATACCATCTATTACTTTTTTTTATTAACCCAAATTAATAATTCAGATTGAAAGGTTTCCCGCTAGGAAAAACTAGCAGAGAAAACAAACTTTTACAAAAAGAACCAAAAAGGAAAAGGTACAATGATGAATTTCATCCTTAACATTTACATCTTTTGTCAAATTGGTCCTTATTCCTTGTTTGAATTAAATTTGACTCTCAATCATTTTAAAGAGTCCAATTTGACTATCAACTTTTCAAAGAGAGTCATATTGTTGTTTTTCTAATCGAAATATTGACTAAAGCATTAAATTTTTAGATATGGTAGCTTGCATGGCAGTCTATGTGTACTTTATTCTATTTTTTGAATTTTTATGAACTATTTATTATATATTTTTATTTATTTCTTTGAAGATTTTATCATTTTTAATTTATTTGTTGACATGACATATAAGACAAATAATGTCGTGTTAATATAAAGTACATGTAGATTGTCTCGTGAGTTGTCACGCCAACATTGTAAAAAATTTAATGTTTTAGATAGCATTTCCATTGAAAAAAAAGGTGATTTGACTCTTTTGAAAGGTTAAGGGCCAAATTTAGCTAAAATAATAAGAGCCAAATTTACAAAAAAAAAATATAAACATTGAGAGCTAAATTTATTATTATGCCAAAGAAAAATAGTGATAAAGATTTTAGGATTGATATATTATTTGGTACCTGTGTTTGTTTTCAATATTCAATTTGATACCTGGGTGTTTTCTTTTCTCAATTAGGTATCTAAGTTTGGCTTCAATGTTTACTTTGGTACTTGAGTTTTTTTAGTTTGGTACTTGAGGGATTTTTTTTTATCTCAACTAAGTGCTTGAGTTTGACTTTAATTATCAATTTTGTTCATGAGCTTTTTTGTATTCCAATTAAGTACCCATGTTTTTTTAATTAAAGCATGCGTATTGTCGAAACCCTTTTTTTGAAATTGACCTTTTATTTTAAAAAGAAAATGGAGTCACCACCAATCCTTTTTAATAAGGTGTGATTGGATCACCTCGAAATTTGATCATTTTAATAAAATGTTAGATTTACTAAAACGATAATTTTCGGTCTACAAAATTCAGGAAATGGGGTCGGGAGTCAGTTACGTATGAGGAAGGATTAACACCCTCATAACGCCCAAAATTGGTACCTGGTTGATTACTTGATGCCTTGGCGTTGAAAATTGAGAATTCAAAGAGAATTTAAAATGCAATCCCTTTTTACATGATGTTATTTGATGGCATTGAAAATATCACTATCTAAATTAAATTTTATGGAAAACACCTTCTTATTTTGAATTAATCGAGAAGAAAAGATCATGCCCTGTAAGTTAGGGCACAATGTCTTGAATCCTCGAAAACAAGAATAATCGCCATTTGATTATTACCTAAATCTCGTACGCCTGTTAACTTTGAATAGGATATTCGATTACTTTGGTTCGAGGAGAAAGTCATACTCCGTAAGTTAGGAGCACGACCTCTCGGATTTCCCCAAATAAAGAATATTTCCTCAATCTTAAATGCCATTTACGTGTTGTACGAAAATCAGTGCTATACCTTTGTGACATACGAATTTACTTGACATGGCATATTATGTCGAATGGATGGATGAACGTAGCAATATTTACAATATATGACAATGGAAAAATTATAATATCATCAAAACAACAACATGAATAATGAAATAAAATGACAATACTATAATGAATGCAATAATATATAAAAAATAAAATAAAATGTTCAATCAATAATACTATGTAATGATAACGATAAATATAATGAAATAATATCAAAAGGTATGATAATAATATAATTACATTCCTAAAATATTAACTCTTGTGCAAATTTTAACAAAAATAATGTTGGTTAACAATGATAATCACTTAATGATATTAATAGTGTCGACATTTAAAATTAAAGGACCAAAATAAAAAAAAGGGAAATTCAAGGGAAAAAATATAAATTATGCCACTTAAAAGGTGAAGATTTAAAAAAATAGAAAGTATAGGAACTTAATTAAATAAACAGGGGACTAAATCAAAACTATAATAATATATTAAGGTATAAATAAATAAAACAATAAATAAAGGGTTAGATTAAAATATAATAAAAATGCAAGGACCAAAAGGGAAAATAAGCCAACCCCAGTACCTGTGCCACTCCTTAGAGGGTCAATAGTTTGAGGACCAAAATGAAAATAAATAAAAATTAAATGGCATAATTTAAAAAAAAAGAAAAATCAAAATTAGGACCAAATTGAAAAGCGCCTAAAGGCTGAAGGACTTGGGCAGAAATTTGACCCCTTCTTCAAAAACACGCAGTTCTAGAAGATTTAGGTCGAATCATTAGGTCATGTCCAAAACAACATTGTTTTGGGGCTTCTGAAGTCAGGCCAAAACAACGTTATTTCACTAACCCTATATAAGTTAAAAAATGTTAAAAAATCATTTGCATCAGTTTTTTTTTTAAATTCTTTTTTTTTTCTCTAAAGCTTCCCCTCGTCTGGCCATGGGGGTCGCCGTAGCTCCGTCACGGGAACCGATCGTCGGTGACGGCGACCGCCGCTTTCGGTGGCAAAAAATTCTCGAAAATACCCTATTTACCCCCTCTTTCACGTAGAATGCCAATTTGGGGTTAAAAACCTCAAAACCTCAGCCAAAACTCGACAAAAGGGCTATAAACGTTTCGGCTTCTCCCTGCCTGACGAGCCCTCGACGTAACTTGAGTGGGTTTAAAGACTTCGGGATTTGATTTGGTTTTCCATGGCGGCGAAAAACGGAGTGTTGTAGGTAAAAAAAATTAAAACTTTTATTTTTTCTTTATATTTTTGAAATAAAAAAGCAAAAAAATAAAATAAAAAACAGAACTACCTTCGTTTTTTTTTAACTTTATTAGTTTTTTTTGTATTCTATTTATTTTTTTTCTTTTTTTTTTTTGGTGTTACAATGGTTTTGGCTTTTATAGTGAAATAGATTATAGGATATTAGTTTTTTTTTGTTTTTCTTTTCTCCTTTTTTGTTTCTGCTGCTCCTACTTTTCTACTTCTGTGTTTCTGTTCCAGCTGATCTCTACTCTCTACTCTCTGTTCTTTGTTTTTTTTTTCTTTTTTGCAAGTTTTTCATGGCAAAGGGTTGAGTCAACGGTGGTAGAGAGGCACACCCCTTGCCATTTTGGTGAAATGGTGGCAGAAGAGGCAGACCTCGAGGTGTGGGGACTTCGGGAGGCGTGCCCGCTAATATGGAAAAGCTGATAAGTGGCGACGGCTGGTGAAGTCTTAGGGGATTAAGGTTTCTTTTTGTTTAAGTTTAGAAAGTGGTCTTTGGGCTTTAAGGGTTTTTTGGGCTTTTAGTTTTTTTTTGTATTTGGGCCTTTAATATAGACTATTTAATGGACTTTTATTATTATTATTTTATTGGGCTGGATGAAATTGGGCTTCTACAGCTGCCCCTCTTTGCTCATAGTTATGTAACGGGAATGGAGCAAAGACTTTAAGGAGGACCAATTTTGTTTGGTCCTGTCGAATCTCGAATTCTTTGGTTCTCTTTTTCAAATAGCTCATTTTTTCAATCCATTGGTTACTCTACTCCACTATATCTGCTTCGCTACCACTTTAGGAAGACAGGATTTAGTGTCACAGTTTCATCTTGCTCCATTGCAACTTTAAAGAGATAAGATTTGTTGTTGTAGTTTCATTCCAACCCATTGCATCTTTAGGGGTATAGGATTTGTAGCTTCATCTTGCTCCACTGCAATTTTAGGGAGATAAGATTTGCTATTGTAGTTTCAATTCAACCCACTATACCTTCAAGGGTATAAGATTTGTAGCTTTATCTTACTCCACTGCAACTTCATGGAGATAAGATTCGTCATTGTAGTTTCAATCTTATCCACTACAACTTCAAGGGTATAGGATTTGTAGTTTCATCTTGCTCCACTGTAACTTTTAGGAGATAAGATTCACCATTGTAGTTTCAATCCGACCCATTGAAACTTCAGGGGTATAGGACTTGTAGCTTTAACTTTCTCCATTGCAACTTTAAGGAGATAAGATTCGCTACCGTAGTTTCAATTTGACCCACTACAACTTCAAGGGTGTAGGATTTGTAGCTTTATTTTGCTCTACTGCAACTTCAGGGAGATAAGATTCGCCATTGTAGTTTCAGTCCAACCCACTGCAACTTTAGGGGTATAGGACTTGTAGCTTTATCTTGCTCCACTGCAACTTTAGGGAGATAAGATTTGTTATTATAGTTTCAATCTGACCCATTGCAACTTTAGGGAGACAAGATTTGCCGTTGTAGTTTCGATTCGACTTACTGTAACTTCAGGGGTATAGGACTTGTAGTTTTATCTTACTCCACTGTAACTTCATGAAGATAAGATTCGCTATGGTAACTTTAATCCAACCCACTGTAACTTTAGGGACAAATGATTTGAGGTTTCACTGATCGGTTACACCGCTCTCTAGGGGAACAAGACTTGTAGAATCCATTTCATCGGCCTATATTTTATGCCAAGTGATTAGGATGTTATGATCAGAATGAATCAAATGCTCCTAACTAGATGTATATGAATGATATTTGTATGAATGCAGAATGTCATTTTCGAGAATAGTCCCCTTTTTAGTGCTTAAATTGACATTGCTCGTTGTTCGTCAAAATTCTATCACTGATACGTTACCATGCCTTTTTGTTCAGGTCTAGTATATTTGACAGGAAACTCGAAGAGGTAATCACAATCTAGACTATTTGCTCCAAGATCTTTGCAACCTTCAAATTTGGTTAGTTCTAAACTAATGGTCCTGTTTCAGGTCCCTTTACTGTTTAGAAATCTTTTAGAGCAATATGCAGAAATCCTTTTACTTTAATATCGTTAGTCCATTAATTGTTATTTCAATGCAAAAATGCTTGAACAAGCTCATAACAATGGACAAGACTGAAATTTATTGAGAGCAAAACTCTAAATGAAAGGATTAATCAAAGTAGCAAACATTGCTAAAACACAAAGTGAGTAAGATTAAATTAGGTGCCTTAGATATCGTAGTATGAGCTTCTCTGAGCAAACTTGTTAAAAATCATTATTTAGGTGAAATATTTCTTAACTGAATTTGAATTCACGGAATTGGGCAAGTTTTTACCGTCCATCTTGGCCAAAATCAGTGTTTCTCTAGAAAAGGCTTTCTTTACCACATAAGGTTTTTCCCAATTCGGCATCCATTTTCCTTTGAAGTCTTTTTGTACCGGAATGATCTTTTTTAACACTAAGTCTCCCTCATGGAACTCTCTGGTGCGAACATTTTTGTCATAAGCTTATATCATTCGTTTTTGGTACATCTGATTATGATGGATAACTTTTAACCTCTTTTCTTCGATCAAGTTCAACTGATCGTATCGAGATTGGATTCATTCTACTTCATCTAACTTCAATTTTGATAAAACTTGGATAGAAGAAACCTCAACTTCAATGGGCAAGATTACCTCCATTTCATAAACCAATGAGAAAGACGTTAGCTCCATTCCATAAACTAATGAGAAAGACATTACCCCGGTGGAGGTTCTGACAGATGTTCGATAAGCATATAAGACAAATGGTAATTTCTCATGTCAATCTTTATAAGTTTTTGTCATTTTTCTCATGATTTTCTTAATGTTCTTATTTATTATCATTTTCCCCACGATCTTCTACCCATTTGGTGAAGTAATCGATGACCACAAAGACGAATTGATGCCCATTGGAAGTTTTTGGCAAGATCAGCCTACTGACATCCATGCCCCACATAGAGAAAGGCCATGGAGACGTCATAACATGAAGAGGTGAATGAGACGCATGAATTTTATCTCCATAAATTTGGCATTTATGACATCTCTTGGCATAATTGATACAATCCCCTTCCATGGTGGACCAATAATATCCGAATCTTATGATTTGCTTGGCCATTGTAAAACCATTAGCATGTGTTCTGCAAACGCCTTCATGGACTTCTTTCAGGATTTTCATGGCCTCAACAGCATCTACGCATCTCAGTAACACCTGACATTTTCTTATTTTGTATAGGATCTCCCCATCTAAGACATACTCATTGGCCAGCCTTCTTAGCGTTCTTTTATCATTCTTAGTTGCCTTCTCAGGGTATTCATGGTTCTTTACATATTGCAATATGTCATGGTACCAAGGGTGATCATCCCTTTCTTTTTCCTTGATGTTGTAACAATGGGTCGCGGCCTCATAAATGCTCATCTGGATAGGTTTTACATCCTTTTATTTATTCATTTTGACCATGGAGGCTAAGTTAGCCAAGGCATTAGCCATCTGGTTTTCATCTAGCGGGAGGTAGCAAAAGGTGATGTCATCAAATTCCTTAATTAACTCAAAAACTAAATTTCGCTAATCAATTAGCTTAGGATTACTTGTCTCCTATTTACCTTTGATTTGATAGATTACTAGTGCAGAATCTCCATATACCTCTAGCACTTTGATCTTGCGTTCTATAACAGGACAGATACCCATGATACATGCTTCGTATTTGCCATGTTATTTGTGCAATCAAAATCAAGTTTACTGGTGAAAGGATAATGATCACCGTCTGAGGATACCAGGATTGCCCCAATTCTGTTACCCATGGCATTTGAAGCGCGATCAAAATTTAATTTCCAGGGATGTTCTTTTGGAGCACCTTCTTTAATGGTCGCAACATACATCAAATCTTTATTCGGGAAATCAAAGTTCAAAGGCACATAATCTTCTAAAGCTCTGCTAGCTAAGAAATATGCTATTGCACTTCATTTTACTACTTTCTAGTTTACATAGATTATATCAAATTCGGAGAGTAAAATTTGCTATCGAGCCATTCTTTCATTCAATGCGGTCGAGTCTATCATGTACTTTAGAGAGTTTATTTTCGAGATAAGCCAAGTCGTATGGTACAACATGTATTCTCTCAACCTTCGGGTAGTTCAGACTAAAATGAAACACAACTTCTCGATTGGCAAATATCTTGTATCACATTCAGTTAACTTCTTACTGAGGTAATAGATTGCTCTCTCTTTCCTCCCCGACTCATGTTAGCCAAGTACGCATCCCATAAATTTTTAAAATACTGTCAAGTACAGTATCAGTGATTTATATAGGCTAGGTAGAATCAGCACTGGGGCATTGGACAAATAATGTTTGACCTTTTTAAAGGTCTTCTGGCATTCCTCATCCCATACACCTGGGTCATGTTTCTTAAGGAGACGAAATATGGAGTCGCATTTCTCGATTAGTTGTAAAATGAACTGGGCAATATAATTTAATCTCCCTAAGAAACCTTAGACCTCTTTTTTGGTACGTGGCGGTGGTAACTCTTGTATGGCCTTGACTTTATCTAGGTTAATCTCGATCCCTTTCTCGCTGACTACAGATCCCAGCAATTTGCTCTACGTGGCCCTAAAAATGCATTTTGTTGGGTTCAACTTTATCTGGAATTTCCTCAACCTCAAAAATAATTTCTTCAAGATTTTTACATGATCATTTTCTATTCGAGATTTTGCGATCATATCATCAATATAAGCTTCAATTTTTTTGTGCATTATATCATGAAACAAAGTCATCATGGCTCTTTGATATGTGGCTCCCGTATTTTGATATATGGCTCTCGCATTTTTCAGTCTGAATAACATCACTTTATAACAAAATATTCCCTACATTATTACGAATATGAACTTCTCCATATCTTCAGGATGCATATTTATTTGGTTGTATCCATAGAAATTGTCCTGGAAGGAAAATAGTGAATAACCTGCCATGTTATCAACTAAGGTATCGATGTAGGGCAATGGGAAATTATCTTTTGGAATGGTTTTGTTTAAATCCCGATAATCGACACACATTCACACTTTCCCATCTTTCTTAGTAACAGAGACTATATTGGCTACTCATTCCAAATATTTGACCACTTGTAGGAAACCAGCGTCAAACTGTTTCTTGATGTCTTCTTTTATCTTCAACAGTACGTCCGGCCTCATCCTTCAAAGTTTCTGTTGAACCAACTTGCATTCTTCCTTTATAGGAAGTCAGTGTACCACGATATCAGTACTTAGACCAGACATATCTTGATATGAACATGCTAAGACGTCTTTGAACTCTTGCAGTAACTCAACAAGGTCTCGCATTGTTTCTGTAGTGATGCAACCTCTTTCTTTTCTTGTTCATCCTCTAAGCTCACAATTTCCACTGACTCTTTGTAAGGTAAGATCTGTTTCTCATCTTGCTTTACCATCCTTAACAAATCAGGAGGCAAGTTATAGTTTCGATCATCTTCAAAGTCTTAAGGTTCTTCTAGACACATATCTTGCTCAAAAGGAGACTCCGAGTTAACAGTAGCATTGCTCATGTCATTGATATCCGGAGACCTATTATAGGAATAAAAGGAGACCCAAGAAACAAATGAATTTAAAAATGATTAGTTGTGTAGTATGAGTATGAATGAAGGAGATAGTGAAGTTGCCAAATGGGACATAAAAATACAGTGTTTTCATTGGTTAACAATGATAACCACTTAATGGTATTAATAGTGTCGACATTTAAAAATAAATGACCAAAATAAAAAAATAAGAAATTCAAGGGCACAAATATAAATTATGCCACTTAAAGGGTGAAGATTTAAAAAAATAGAAAGTATAGGGACTTAATTAAATAAACATGGGACTAAATCAAAACTATAACAAGATTTTAAGGTATAAATAAATAAAATAATAAATAAAGGGTTAGATTAAAATATAATAAAAACACAGGGACCAAAAGGGTAAATAAGCCAACTGCAGTACAGGTGTCACTCCATAGAGGGTTAACAGTCTGAGGACCAAAATGAAACAAATCAAAATTAAATGGCATAATTTAAAAAAAAACCAAAATTAGGACCAAATTGAAAAACGCCTAAAGGCGGAATGACTTGGGCAGAAATTTGACTCTCTTTCAAAAAACACGTGGATTCTAGAAGATCTAGGTCAGATCATTGGGTCATGTCTAAAACAATATCGTTTTGGGGCTTCTGAAGCTAGGCCAAAACAACGTCGTTTCATTAAGCCTATATAAGTTTAAAAAATGTTAAAAAAAATAATTTGTATAGTTTTTTTTAAATTCCTTTCTTTTTTTTCTTTGAAGCTTCCCCTTGTCCTGCCATGGGGGTCGCCGTAGTTCTGCCGTGGCCACCGGTCATCGGCGACAGCAACCACCGCCTCCGGTGGCTGAAAATTCCTAAAAATACCCCATTTACCCCCTTTTCACGTAGAATACCGATCTAGGGTTAAAAACCTTAAAAATTTAGCCAAAACTCAACAAAAAGGCTGGAAACCTTTCGGTTTCTCCCTGTCCGACAAGCCCTCGATGAAACCAGAGTAGGTCCAGAGATTTCTGGATCGGAGTTGGCTTTCCACGGCGATGGAAAACAGAGCATCGTACGTAAAAAAAATAAAACTTTTATTTTTTTCTTTATATTTTTCGAAATAAAAAAGCAAAAAAGAAAAAATAGAATTACCTTCATTTTTTTCTTTTGAAGTTAGTTGGTTTTTTTTTGTATTCTATTTCCTCTTTTTTTTCTTCTTTTGTGTTACAATGGTTTCGGCTTTTATAGCCAAATAGATTACAAGATATTAGTTTTTTTTTGTTTTTTGTTTTCTCCTTTTTTGTTTCTATTGTTCCTGTTTTCCTACTTTTCTGCTTCTGTGTTTCTATTGTTCCAGCTGTTCTCTATTCTTTGTTTTTTCTTTTTTGCAAGTTTTTCATGGCAAAGGGCTGAGTTTTAATGAAATGGTGGCAAAGGAGGCAGACATCGAGGTGTGGGGACTTCGGTAGGCATGCATGCTGACATGGTAAAGCTGAGGAGCGGCGGCAGCTAGTGAAGTCTTAGGGGATTTAGGTTTTTTTCTGTTTAGATTTGGATAATAGGCTTTGGGATTTAAGGGTTTTTTGGGCTTTTAGTTTTTTTTTGTATTTGGGTTTGTAATATGGACTATTTAATGGTCTTTTAAATTATTATTTATTTTTTATTAGGCCGAATGAAATTGGGCTTCTAGACGCATCATACATTGGTCAAATTTAGCCTATTAATGACTTGCTTAAGGATTCTCATTTAATGCTTAAATGAACCAAAAGATAACGACCAAAATTTCACATTATATCTGATATGGAAGAACAAAGATTAAAGGTCGATTATCCCTTTTAACTTCAATGAGAGAATATAGCATGAAGAATAAAGGGTCTTTCCCTAGCTTATTGACTTGATGAATTTATCTTATAATTCAATATGATAATTTGGGAGACACTTTTTTTTTGTGGATTATTCATTTATTATTTGTAACATTCATTTGGATTAATCAATTGAATTCAAATTCAAATTATTAATGTTGGTAATATAAAGGGTTGGTGTTAGTTGGTATATTTCACATTGGTGAAGTACAAACTATCAAGAGCATTTTTATATAGCTTTACTTCTTGCTCTTATTGAGTAATTGGGTCATAGGCCAATCATGTGTGTGTTGTCGCTGCTTGCTTGGTTTTGTTTAAGTCATTGGCCTATCATTGAATAATTTATTTTTTTCAGTTTTACTGTTTTAGAAAATCTAGAATTTGCTTGTTGGACAGAAATAGTGGGACTGTTTCAAAATTGTTCTTGCATTTTTTACTCTTTTGCCCCTGCCCATTTACCGTTGTGTCCTTCCATTTTTAGTATAAATAGATAGTTGATTTCCTCATTTCTTCGCATTGAAAGAAAACACAACAGTCTCTGAGAAACCCTTTCCTCCTCTTCCTTTCCGATTTTCTTAAACACTTTGTCAATTTTTCCTCTAAATCACTTTAGAAAAAATTCTATCTAGAAGTTTGAGTTTTAAGCGAGACTGACTATAACCCTTCCAAACTTTTCTGGGAATTAATCCTACTATGATTTCCCTGATAAGAGCAACACCAATCGAGTTCCATCTTCCTTATTCGGGTGTACAAATATCGAATCACCATGTTAGCCTTGGAGAACGATGTCCACTACACGATTGCACCAACCAAGGAAAATTCATTTCTAAAACAGTAGTTTACCACGGCACAATAAATTTTTATTTCTTAATTCATTATTTATTTTCCGTGGTAATAGATTTTGTGATAGTTAATTCTTCAAATCCAAATCATAATTACCAATCTAAACCAGACCGTATATACCACAAACTATTCTTCTATTACTTCTTTACTAAGCCAAATTAATGAATCAAATTGAAATGTTTCCCTGTTAGGAAAAACTAGTAGTAAAGAAAACAAACTTTCTACAAAAAGAACCAAAAAGAAAAACATGACAAAAAAGATATTAGTGTTAATATACTATTTGGCATCTGAATTTAGTTTCAATATTTACTTTGGTATCTAAGTTTTTTTTGTCCCAATTTATTATCTAAGCTTGGCTTTATTGTTACTTTGGTACCTGTCGAAACCATTTTTATTTTTGGGAAAAAACAAAAATTAGTTGTCGATGAAAATTTGGAGTCGCCACCAATCTTTTATTAAGGTGTGATTGGATCACCTAAAACGACTTTGGTCTACGAGTTTTTAAAATTGCAGGTTTGGGAGTCACTTACGTTCGAGGAAGGATTAGCTGTAACACCCCTTACCCGTATCCAACACCGGAATAGGGTACGAGGCATTACCAAAACACATACACTTGTAAACGTATTTAACCGAGTTATAAAATTTCATCAAAATTAAAACTTTCAAAATAATTAACATGTTTCTATAACTTTTCACAATATATCCTCAAAATATTATAATCATAATAATTAGGGCCTGCGAGACCCGATACATACTCATGCAATTTAATGCTTCATTTCCATTTCATTCAATTCGCAATTTCTCATGCTCATAATTTAAATCATATCACTAGCAATTTCCATTTAATTCACGTACAATTCAATGACATCAAATTCAAAACTAATACGTATTTACCATTTAACTCAATGTTTATTGATTATACCATTCAATAACACATTTATGAAATTCTCAATTTAGCAATGAAAATATCACTTTAGTTTGAATAACAACATCGTCCTGATATAAATACACTACCACTTATCCATTTACTTTAATTCTTTTGGGCCCATTTGTCACTTACCATCCTTAATCAAATTAGGGAACGGTCACGGAAAATTGAGTACTTCACTTTCACTTTGCCATAGTATAACTATGGTCTTACGTATGATCAATTATCACTTGTCCCTGATCAGATAAGTGTAGCCACCTATCACTTTGTTTCTTGATCAAATAAGTGTAGCCACTTATCACTTTGTTTCTTGATCAGATAAGTGTAGCCACTTATCACTTTGTTTCTTGATCAGATAAGTGTAGCCGAAGCTATCACTTATCACTTTTCACTTGTCACTTGATCAGATAAGTGTAGCCGAAGCTATCACTTATCACTTTGTCACTTGATCAGATAAGTATAGCCGAAGCTATTACTTATCACTTTCCACTTGTCACTTGATCAGATAAGTGTAGCTAAAGCTACCACTTATCACTTTGTCACTTGATCAGAAGTACTCAAATCCGGCGTTCCGCTCAATTTGATCATTTATTCATATATCAGGCTTACCAACATGTGTTAATTCATAAACCATTCATGGTATTATTTCATGCCAAATCATATACTGAATATACCATACACACATACTATG
Source organism: Gossypium hirsutum (assembly GCF_007990345.1). NCBI lineage: Eukaryota > Viridiplantae > Streptophyta > Magnoliopsida > Malvales > Malvaceae > Gossypium > Gossypium hirsutum. The sequence continues at coordinate 6,113,505 of NC_053439.1, read as the reverse complement.
AAACTTTATTTTCACACATGAGCTTAAACCATGATCAATAATGCACAAAAATAAGCATCATTCATATTTCATCGTTTATGAGTTATAATCAAACATATGACCATTTATACACGAATCATTCATATATTTCCCAATTTTCCTCCTCCTCCTCTCCATTCCACATCCTTAATGTGTATAACACACTTAAACAACATTAACCATAATTTCAATATTCACTAACATGTATATTCAAAGCTGTTTATCCGAGTCAGAGTCACTAAATTATTTTTATCCGGAGCTACAGAGCTCCAAATTAAGATCCGTTAATTTTCCATGAAACTAGACTCACATATATTCATACCATAAAATTTTCATAATTTTTGGTTCAGCCAAATAGTACAGTTTATTCTTTAAAGTTTCCCCTGTTTCGCTGTCTGACAGTTCCGACCACTCTTCACTAAAAATTAATTATCTCATTGTACAGAATTTGGATGATGTTTTAGCTTATTTCTTCTAAAAATAGACTCATTAAGGATTCTAACCATATAAACTATAACTCATAATCATTTTTGTAAAATTTTTAATGATTTTCCAAAGTCAGAACAGGGGAACCCGAATTCATTCTGACCTTGTCTCACAAAATCTATTATATCTCATGATTTACAATTCCATTGCTCACATCATTTCTTTTATAAGAAACTAGACTCAATAAGCTTTAGTTTCATATTTTATTCATCCTCTAATTCAATCTATACAATTTTTGGTGATTTTTCAAAGTTACACTACTGCTGCTGTCCAAAACTGCTTTAGTGCAAAATGTTGATTTCCATTTTGCCCCAAATTTCACAGTTTATACAATTCGGTCCTTTCTCAATTAACCCCTCAATTAATCTAATTTTCTCAATTAGTACTTTACTAGACATTATAAGTTGTTACACAACTATTGAAATTCAGAATTTTCCACATATAACTCTATCTTCAAACTCTTTTACTATTAGGTCCCAAACATTCACTTTCTATTCAATTCTTTCAATAAAATCAGCATATGAACAATTTAAAGCTCTAATTTCATGCTAAATCATCATATACTTCCAGCACATATTCATATCAACTTTTAACTTCTTTCATAAAATCAAAAACTAATGGATTTAACAAGTGGGCCTAGTTGTAAAAGTCATAAAAATACAAAAATTTCAAGAGATAGTCAAGAATTGAACTTACTTGTAATAAAAATATGAAGAACCAGCTTGAAGAAGCCCTTCCATGGTGTTTTAGCTGATGAGAATTCAGAAAAATGAAGAGAAATCTAGATAATTCCACTTGGGTCCTAACTTTATTAAGCAAATTTTGCAATTTTCCAATTTTGCCCTTAATTCTCCTTACTTTCTTGCTGATTTCATGCCTCTGCCGTCCAGCCCAAATAGACCTTGGGTCTATTTGCCTTTTAAGCCCTCTTCCTTTTATCATTTAAGCTATTTAATCATTTCCCAAAATTTTGCATTTGTTACAATTTAGTCCTTTTAGTTCAATTAATTATCGGAACTTTAAAATTTCTTAACGAAACTTTAATACTAACTTTTTAACACTCCATAAATATTTATAAAAATATTTATGGCTCAGTTTAAAATCCCCGAGGTCTTGATACCTCATTTCGATTCTAATTATTTTAATATTTATTTCTAGTGCACTATTCACTATTTCAAAAATTTTCCTAACTTCATATTTAACTTATACTTACTAAATTAATAATATTTTCTACCCATTTGTCGAATTTAGTGATCTCGAATCACCGTTCCGACACCTCTGAAAATTCAAGCCATTACATTTTTTTTTCGTCGGATTTGTGGTCCCGAAACCACTGTTCCGACTAAGCCTAAATCGGGCTATTACATTAGCACCCTCGTAACGCCCAAAAATTGGTACCAAATTGATTAATTAATGTTTTAATGTAGAGAGTTGAAAAATACGATCCATAATTAAATTAAGTTATTTATTGAGACTCTCTCATTTTGAGAAAGAAAACGTCACACCCAATGCGTTAGGGCACGACATTTTATTTCTTCAAGATAAGTTTGTCCAAAAGACTCGTGTAATAAAATTTAAAAGAATATTCAATTGTTTAGGATTTATGAAGAAATCGCAGCCCAATGCATTAGGGCACAATTTCTCAAAATCCTAATTTTTGAACAGTTCCTTTATTTTTTTTAAATCTTTGTCTTGAGAAATCAATACGTCACTTCCAATGCATTAGGACAGAACATATTGAATTCCCGACAACAAGTTTTTTGTTTAAAAAAAACATTCTCGATAATTAGTTTGAACAAAGAAAATTGGAACCCAATACGTTAGGGCTCAATCTTCTCGAAGATTCTAAATACAAGCATTGTCTTTGTTTTTGAAATTTTCCATTTTTTGAGTTTGAGTAAAAACGATATAATGTTTCATTAAATGTAAAATACAATAATAATTATAACAATGACATAGAAATAATATAAATAAACGAAATTAATGTACATAAAAAAAATAACCAACGACATGCAAAGTATCAAATAAATGAACAAAATATAAATAAAAACATAAATCAATAAACAAATGAAGGAAATAAACAAAAAAATATAAAGAAAAAAAAGGTACAAAATATATACATTGAAATTATGAAGAATAAAAGACGTAAACATAACTTACACTTAAAATTTTGGGTTATAAAACTTATATATAAAATACATAATGCATTTATGAAAACAAAGAAAAAAATATAAATATACATACACATAAATTATAAAATATGTGTTAAAAATATAAGGAGGTAGTTAAAAATTCTCGAAAATAAATAAAAAATAGATATATACGTATATATATAAAAGAATATTCATTAGAAAAAAATAAATATGTATACATGTACATATAAAATATATATATAGATTAAAAATAATTAAATAATATCTACATTATCAAAATTAATAAAAAAAAATAAATATGTATATATATAAATATGAGAAAAATATTAGTTGAAAAAAATATAAATATATACATAAAAAAATAAATATACATATATATAGATTAAAAATAATAATTACATATGAGAATTATAAAAATAAAAATAATTACATTATTAAAATTAATTAATTTGAAGAAAAATATAAAAAAGACTAAAACTGCAAATAAAAAATCTGGGGTAAATCCGCAAATAAATAAAGCCCAAAGGACCGTATTGAACGCGCGAATAATCATGGAGGGACTGGAAGGGCAATTTTCCCTTTTCCTCTAAATGGGTCGTTCCATAGGGACCAAATTGAAATTGAAAATACATTAAAGACAAATTTTAAAAATAAAATAAACTTAATTGTAAAAATATTAAAAGGCGGAGGGGCTAAAAGTGCAATTTACCCCTCCGTTCAAAAACACGCGTATCCTAGGCCAGGTCAGGTCAGTGTCGGCTCGACCCATGCCCAAAACGACGTCGTTTTAGTAGGCTTAATTAAGCCAAAATCATTTCAAAAAATTTATTTTCATTCCTTTAAAAAAAACAAAAAAATCCTTCAAAAACTCTCTCCCCTTCCCCGTTTGTCCGGCTAGGGTCCGGGCACAGGCCGTTCGTCGGCCACCGGCCTCCAGTGACGGCACCGCCGTCTGCGGTGGCTGGAAAAAGGAAAAATGACCCTTTCGGCTCTCTCGACCTTTCCAAGCCCAGATCTGGGCTCAACATTCCCAAAATCCAGCAGAAGACACGAAGAAATCACGAAAACCTTTCGGTTTTTGGCCACCGATCCTCGAGGGTGGCTCTCTCAACCGCTTCAGCGCCGCTTCAGAGTTCAACGAAAGGTGGTTTTTTTCTGTTTTTTCTTTTATATTATTCGTATATAAATAAAAATATGTAATAATAATAACTGTAGATTAACGAAAATAAAATAACATAAATGACAACCTTGGACTGATTTCTGCTCTTTTGGTGTTGAACTAACTGTCTTTTTTGCTGTGAGAATGCTTCCTTTTTTTATTGATTTCTGGATCCCCTTTTTATAGTGTATCAATGGCTTTTTTATAGCCATAAAAAAAATAAAGAAACAAATCTCTTCTTATTTGATTCGAAATCTTTGATTCTGTTTCCTTTTTTGTTGTTTCTTGCTGTGTAGGTGAACGTGACTCGTGCGAGGAGATTCGGAGGGCATGGTTGCGACGCGAGTTCACCCCTGAAACCTTAGGGTTTCCTGAATCTGTTTTGGGCTACTGTATTTGGGCCTCTATAGTTTAACAAAAATCGGGTCTAGGTTTGGGCCTATTTTGTTGTAATTGGACTGTTTCTTTTGGGGACATTTTTTATTTGTACCCGGGGCAAAAATCGGGTATTACAGCTGCCCCTCTTTGCTCATTATCGTGTAACAATGACGAAGCAAAGACTTAAAAAATACCCGATTTTGCCCGGTCATACTGGATCTTGGTACTCTTCTTCTTCAAGTAACCTCATTCTCTCCTACTGCATCTTCAGAAGTATAGGAACTAGTGCTTCAATCTACTCCACTGCAATGTCAGGGAGATAGGATTTGTACGTTGTAGCTTCTCAAAAGAACAAAATTTGCTATCTTCAATATGCTCCACTACAACTTCAGGGAGATAAGACTTATAATTTCAACTTGATCTACTGCAACTTAAAGATGAATTTGATATGATCTGCTCTACTGTAATTTCAGAGAGATAAGATCCATCATTTTAATATGCTCCACTACCGCTTTTGGGAGGTAGGATTTGTTTATTTAGTCTGCCCCACTGCAACTTCAGGGGATAAGACTTGTTTTCTTCAATTTTATCGTCAGGGAGATGAGATTCGCTGCCTTCAGCTTTAATCTGCTCCACTACAACACCAGGGAAACCAAATTTGCTACCTTTAGCCTTAATCTGTTCCACTATAATGCCAAAGAAATAGGATTTGCTGCCCACAGTTTTAATCCGCTCCACTTCAGCTATTTCAAGTCTTAACACTAGAGAGATAAGATTCGCTGCCCTCAGCTTTAATCTGTTCCGCTACAACACTAGGGAAACAAGATTCACTACCTTTAGCTTTAATCTGTTCCACTATAATGCCAAAGAGATAGGATTTGCTGCCCACAGCTTTAATCCGCTCCACTCAGCTTTTTCAAGTCTTAACGCCAGGGAGATAAGATCGCTGCCCTCAGCTTTAATCTGCTCTGCTGCAATGCTAGGGAAACAAGATTCGCTACCTTTAGCTTTAATCTGTTCCACTATAATACCAAAAAGATAGGATTCACTGCCCACAGCTTTAATCCGCTCAACTTCAACTTTTTTTCAATCTTAACACTAATGAGTTAAGATTCGCTGCCCTCAGCTTTAATCTGCTCCACTGCAACGCTAGGGAAACAAGATTCGCTACCTTTAGCTTTAATCTGTTCCACTATAATGCCAAAGAGATAAGATTCGCTGCCCACAATTTTAATCCGCTCCACTTCAGCTATTTCAAGACTTAACGCCCGGGAGATAAGATTCGCTACCTTCAGCTTTAATCTGCTCCGCTGTAACGTTAGGAAAGTAAGATTCACTGTTGTAGCTTTAATTTATTTCACTTCAATGCCGGGGAAGTAAAGTTCACAATCTTCAACCTATTCCACTGCTAATCAGGGAGATAGGACTTACAAATTTCAACATATTCCACTGCTGACCAGGGAGATAGGACTTACAATCTTCAACCTATTCCACTGCTGACCAGTCGAGATAGGACTCAAAATCTTCAACCCATTTCACTGCTGACTAGGGAGATAGGATTACTGGCTTTAATTTGCTTCCCTACTACCTTGGGAAGATAAGATTCGCCGTCTCCGATCTGCTGCACTACTGCTTAGGGAGATAAGATCTATAACTTTCACTAATCTATTTTCTGAGGAATATGACCTGTATAATGAACCTAATTATGCCTAATGATTAGGATGACATAAAATGAATCAAATGCTCCTAACTAGACATGCGTGAATGGTGTTTATATGAATGCATAATATATATATTTTTTCAAGAATGATCCCACCTAGGTTGTCATCGCTCGAAGTTTATTAAGGCTTTAACACTGACGTGCTACAACGCCTTCTTGCTTGGCTGGCTTTTCAAAGAAACACTTAGTCAGATTGCCCCCACTGTAAACCTCAAAGTTCAATCCACTGGGACGTAAAATTTGTACCATCGTTCTCCCACTGTAACCCAAGGGCAGAAATATATGGCTTTTCTTCAATCCTCTCCTATCACAATTTAGGATCTAAATCTTTCTGGTCATTTACACTATTCCCAGGGTGTCGTACCAAAGGCTCATGCACAAATGAAGACTCTCTTCTCCGAGGTAACCTCTTCCTATCGCTTGGTGATCATTACTTGCTTGTTTATTTAAGTTTTGTCATCAACACGACATCTTGTCATTTTGTTCAATCAATGTTTTTGACAACAAAATCCAAAGAGAAAGTCCTAATTTAGACTCTTCCTTTTCAGATTTCCAACATTTAAACTTGGTGTGTTCTAAACAATAGTCCTGTTTCAGGTTCTTGTATTATTTAGAAACTTCTAGAGTAATATGCAAAACTTCCCTTGTGAAAGTTTTATTAGTTCATTAATCATTATTCCAATGCAACATGCTTGTAAAAAGGTCATAACAATTGATAAGAATAAAGTTAGTTCTGAGCATAGCTCGAAAGGAATAAATTATCAAAAATAGTAAAGAAGGATAACAAAGAAATTGATTGGGAATGTATATCTTGGAAAAGAATGAAGTATTCCAAGAATAACAAATTCAATATAAATAGTATAAAAATTGGATGCCCCAGATATCGCAACTTGAACTTCTCTATACAAACTTTCTAAGTTTGACATGTGTTTAGGAGATCTACAGTACTCTGTCGATGTCTTAAGATATCGCCTACCCTTTCCTATTGATTTAGGTATAACAAGATCACCACATGCCCTAATCCGGTCAAAATTCAAGTTGCTCTGATCACCTCGTGCCTCATTCTGATCAATATTTAAGCCGCCTTTTTTGGGTTTTCAACTCAAATCCCCTTTGGTCTATGGTGCCCTTTGCGGGTTTTCACCCTAGCCTCTCCATTTTCATTTTTTCCATCATTCATTTTTTTACGACTCAAAGTGCCCCTTACGGGTTTTCACCTTGGTCCTTTCTCATTCTTTAAGCGAAGTGTTTCTTGACTGAATCTGAGTTGACAGGATTAGGCAATCAATGCTCCTCTAAAAAAGGTCTTCCTTACAACATAAGGACCTTCCCAATTTGACATTCATTTCCCTCTAAAATCCCTTTGTAGAGGAATGATCTTTTCCAACATCCAGCCTTCTCGTGGAATTCTCTAAGATGACCCTATTTATTATGGGCTCGTATCATTTATTTCTGGTACATCTGACCCTGATAAATAGCTTTTAACCCTTTTCCTAGGTTCAACTGATCACATCGAGATTAGATCCATTCTGCTTTATCCCGTTCTAGCTCAACTAATACTCGGAGAGAGGGGATTTCAATAGGTAAAACTACCTCAATCCCGTAAACCAAAGAGAAAGGTGTTGGCCTGGTGAACGTCTTGATAGATGTTCGACAAGCAATGAGGGCAAAATAGTAATTTCTCATGCCAGTCATTACAAGTCTAAGCCATTTTCCTTCTATTTTCTTGATATTCACCTCTAGGCAATTTAGTGACGAATCGTGGTGTCTAATTTTGAATTGATTACAGACCTCAGCTGTCGTGCTATTGTTCAAGCTCAACGCATTATCTAATGTGATCCTCTCTAAAATTCTATATCGGCATATGATGATATTGGTGTATAAAATAGCCTTTACCCGTTTGCTGAAGTAATTAATGATATCAGAATGAAGCAATGCCCATAAGAAACCTTCGATGATGATGACGTCCATGCCCTATTTTACTCAAAATTTGAGTCACCCTTTTTGGGTTTTCATCTCAAATCCACCTTTGGTCAAAGCGTCCTTTGCGGGTTTTCGCCTTGACCTCTTCTTTTTATTTTTATTTTTTCTTCTTTTTGATTTATTTTGACTTTGATTTTTTTCAATTTTTTTATGAATCTGAGCTCATAGTGTTAGGAAAGTCCTTGTTATCCCTTTCGAAGAATCTTCTTTGATATCAGATTTCTTTCATAGAGCCTCCTAGGGCGAATCTACGACAAAAAACTTTAGATCTTCCTCTTCAATCAGGATAAAATCCAACAAAACTTGAAGAGATGGAAACTCGACTTCAAATGGGCAAAGCTATGCTGAGTCAACTAGAAAGGCATTGCCCTGGCAAAGAATTTTCATTACATCGTTCACACTGCGAATTTCTGACATCGTGCTGTTGTGCAGATTTCATTATCAGTGCTTGACCTGGGCATATCCTGGTATGATCATACAAAGACATCTTTGAACTTTAGAAGTAACTCAACAAGGTCTTGCTTCTTCTTGACAGACAGGTCAATTCTAATCTTAACCCAGCTTACAATTTCTAATGATTCCTTGTGAGGTAGGTTCTGTCTATCCTCTTGTTCTACCATCCTCAATAAGTCTGGAAATAGGCTACAATCTATGTCATTTTCAAAGTCATGAGATCACTCTAAACACCTGTCTCGCTCAAAAGGAGGTTCGAAATCTGTAGCAGTGTCACTCATGTCATTGATATCTGGGGACCCATAGTAAATACCAAAGAATTTAAAAAATAATATATGAATTTATGAATAATTATTTATACAATATGATTATGAATGTATAAAAGAATGATTGTGGACGAAAATCCAAAAGAATGAAAGAATAATTATTCAAAAAGAATGAAAAATACTAGCTCAAAAATAAATGCAAAGATGTATTTTATTAGAATAACGATGTTTAGACATGAGCCTATTTCATAAAGGAATTCTTATTGCCTCTAGGCTAAAAGCAACAGGTGTGTTCTGAACACTGTTCTAAGTAAGCTCTGGATGCTACAGAAATTTCTTCTACAGCCCGATTATTTAGAGCACTCTCAAGTTTATAAGGGTGGATATCTAACAAGGTCCTTTTTCAATTGCGTCTTCATATACGGCGTTGATGTAAACGCTTCCTAACACTTCTTCATTCATTGCATTCTCCCCATTATCAATGGGGTTGGGTAGCGGATTTTTTGCATTGGAGGCCTTATCGAACTTGATAATGCCTATATTAATGAGTCTTTCAACTATCTTTTTGAATGCGGTGCAATTTTCTATCGAATGCCCCGCAATTCCTGCATGGTATTCACACTGAGCATTTGCGTTATACCATTTAGGAAATGGAGGCAACATTGGTTTCTGGTAGAAAGGGGACACCACATGTGCATTAAATAGGCTTTGATATAGGTCGCTATATGACATCGATATAGACGTGAACTGAGGCCTTTCTGTATTTACCTTCGTGTAAGATTCTCGCTTTAAAGGGCTCTGATGGCTGGTGGTTTCTGTCTTTGGCCGGCCCACAGCGATTGGTTTTGAGTGGCCCTTGTTATATCTGCATGCATTATCCCCCTTATTCCCCTTCCTCTTTGGGGCCTTTATAGTATCTGGGTACACTACCCTCGCCTGTTTTATTTCTGCTGGATTATCAAGAGCAATAGGATTGGCTAGATTGTTCCTCAGATTGGATCTTGAGCCTATCGGGTGATTTATTGGTGTTAAAGTATCGGTCTGATATTGTTGAGATTTGATAGTAAGGGGTGCCCCTTGTGGATGCATATCTGGCTAGACATTTATTGGGGGTAAAACCTGAGGGATAAACAGGGTCTTCATTATGCTCCCCAAAGTGGACCACTTAGTCTTTCACTTCTTCTAACTCTCCAGTTAGCAATCGGTTGAACTTCCTCATCATAGTTCTTTGTAATTCTAGCATCTGATCTCTCATTTCCTGTTGAAATTTGGTCAGTTGCTCCTGCATCTGCATTTGTATTCACTCTAATTTCTCCAACCTTTGGTCCATTTCTCTAGTCTTTGCTTGGGTACCGTAAGGGTGTTAGTTTTCCAGATTAACTGAAATAACTTTACTCAATTAGAGTCTTTTAATTGTCTTTAATGCATATGATGTGATGCATAAAATGAATGCAAAAAGGCGTCGATTCTAATTTGATTTTATTAAGAAAACTTTACTAGAAAGTAAATTTCTTTACATAAAATGGAAGCATGTACGGCCTCGCCATCATATTCCAAGAAACAACGTCAATTTTTCCTTCATCTAGATGTTTAAGACAAATCACGCGAATCACCAATGGACACCACTACTAACTCATTTTTGTGTGATCCATTATCTGCCCGTCTTCGTAATGCTCATCTGCTTCTTTAGATGTCGGCAGCTCTTGAATAATCAACTTGAATTCTAGGGCCATGAAGCAAAGTCGTATACTTTTTCATCACCATTCTTTTGTTGTGTTTCTTGGAATATATTCGCGCAGTCGTATTTCTTCCACTTTATCAAGAAACCCTTTTTCCATGATAAGCTTTCTATATAGCAACCGAATATGAACCAACGCCTTTTAGAATTAAATGCCATGTAATTGGAATGCCATGCAATCAAAGTAAAACACAAAAAGTCAGTATCATGTATAAACATAGAATCCAATACAATCAAAAAATAATAAAACACCTATTCGGGTATCTAATAGGGTTCAGTGTAGTTCTACCTAGAGTGAATTCCTAAGGTTTACTATTTGAGGTTTGGCCTCTAGGGCAAAGGTACCCGAACTAGCAGATTCCTCGATCCTCACCCATTATAGGCTCATACAGACCGAGTTCGGTTTAGGGGAATACATTTCCCTATGGCTGCACGGAGATGAAAATCTCACAAAGACATAGGTACGAATGTATTCCGAAAGTGATCCACTATCCTGTACGGAGGTGAAAACCTTACGAAGAAGTAGCTTCTCACTCTCACTTAAAAGGGTAAGACTAAACAGTCTTTATGCAATATGATGCCAAGATATAAAACTCGATTTACAGTAATCATACAAAAAAGTGCAAAGAGAGGATCGTAATTTTTCAAATCAAATTTTCAGTTTTTGACAATAAGACCAAAAACAATCAATTTTGCAGCTTGACTCTCTAAATGTCCCCAGTGGAGTCGCCAAGCTGTCGAAACCATTTTTAATTTTGGGAAAAAAAATTAGTTGTCGATGAAAATTTGGAGTCGCCACCAATCTTTTATTAAGGTGTGATTGGATCACCTAAAACGACTTTGGTCTACGAGTTTTTAAAATTGCAGGTTCGGGAGTCACTTACGTTCGAGGAAGGATTAACACCCTCGTAACGCCCAAAAATTGATACCAAATTGATTAATTAATGTCTTAATGTCGAGAGTTGAAAAATACGATCCATAATTAAATTAAGTTATTTATTGAGACTCTCTCATTTTAAGAAAGAAAACGTCATACCCAATGCGTTAGGGCACGACATTTTATTTCTTCAAGATAAGTTTGTCCAAAAGACTCGTGTAATAAAATTTAAAAGATTATTCAATTGTATAGGATTTATGAAGAAATCGCAGCCCAATGCATTATGGCACAATTTCTCAAAATCCTAATTTTTGAACAGTTCCTTTATTTTTTTTTTAAATCTTTGTCTTGAGAAATCAATACGTCACATCCAATGCATTAGGACAAAACATATTGAATTCCCGACAACAAGTTTTTGTTTGATAAAAAAATATTCTCGATAATTAGCTTCAACAAAGAAAATTGTACATAAAAAAAATAACCAACGACATGCAAAGTATCAAATAAATGAACAAAATATAAATAAAAACATAAATCAATAAACAAATGAAGGAAATAAACAAAAAAATATAAAGAAAAAAAAAGGTACAAAATATATACATTGAAATTATGAAGAATAAAAGACGTAAACATAACTTACACTTAAAATTTTTTGTTATAAAACTTATATATAAAATACATAATGAATTTATGAAAACAAAGAAAAAAAATATAAATATACATACACATAAATTATAAAATATGTGTTAAAAATATAAGTAGGTAGTTAAAAATTCTCGAAAATAAATAAAAAATAGATATATACGTGTATATATATAAAAGAATATTCATTAGAAAAAAATAAATATGTATACATGTACATATAAAATATATATATAGATTAAAAATAATTAAATAATATCTACATTATCAAAATTAATAAAAATAAATATGTATATATATAAATATGAGAAAAATATTAGTTGAAAAAAATATAAATATATACATAAAAAATAAATATACATATATATATAGATTAAAAATAATAATTACATATGAAAATTATAAAAATAAAAATAAAAATAATTACATTATTAAAATTAATTAATTTGAAGAAAAATATAAAAAAAGACTAAATTGAACTGCAAATAAAAAATCTGGGGTAAATCCGCAAATAAATAAAGCCCAAAGGACCGTATTGAACACGCGAATAATCCTGGAGGGACTGGAAGGGCAATTTTCCCTTTTCCTCTAAACGGGTTGTTCCATAGGGACCAAATTGAAATTGAAAATAAATTAAAGACAAATTTTAAAAATAAAATAAATTTAATTGTAAAAATATTAAAATGTGGAAGGGCTAAAAGTGCAATTTACCACTCCGTTCAAAAACACGCGTATCCTAGGCCGTGTCGGGTCGGTGTCGGGTTGACCCATGCCCAAAACGACGTCGTTTTAGTAGGCTTATTTAAGCCAAAATCATTTCAATTTTTTTTTCATTCCTTTAAAAAAAACAAAAAAATCCTTCAGAAACTCTCTCCCCTTCCCCGTTTGTCCGGCCAGGGTCCGTGCACCGGCCGATCGTCGGCCACCGCATCCGGCGCCGGCGTCCGGCGACGGCACCGCCGTCTGTAGTGGCCGGAAAAGGGGAAAACGACCTTTTCGACTCTCTCGACCTGTCCAAGCCCAGATCTGGGCTCAAAATTCCCAAAATCCAGCAGAAGATGCGAAGAAATCACGAAAACCTTTCGGTTTCCAGCCACCGATCCTCGAGGGTGGCTCTCTCAACCGCTTCAGTGCCGCTTCAGAGTTCAAAGAAAGGTGGTTTCTTTCTGTTTTTTCTTTTATATTATTCGTATATAAATAAAAATATGTAATAATAATAACTGTAGATTAACAAAAATAAAATAACATAAATGACAACCTTGGACTGATTTCTGCTCTTTTGGTGTTGAACTAACTGTCCTTTTTGCTGTTAGAATGCTTCCTTTTTTTATTGATTTCTGGATCCCCTTTTTACAGTGTATCAATGGCTTTTTTATAGCCATAATAATAAAAAATAAAGAAACAAATCTCTTCTTATTTGATTCGAAATCTTTGATTTTGTTTTCTTTTTTTTGTTGTTTCTTGCTATGCAGGTGAACGTGACTCGTGCGAATAGATTCGGAGGGCATGGTTGCGGCGTGAGTTTACCCCTGAAACCCTAGGGTTTCCTGAATCTATTTTGGGCCACTGTATTTGGGCCTCTATAGTTTAACAAAAATCGGGTCTGGGTTTGGGCCTATTTTGTTGTAATTGGACTGTTTCTTTTGGGGCCATTTTTTATTTGTACTCGGGGCAAAAATCGGGTATTACAGTACCTATGTGTTTTTCAATTCGGTTCATGAGCTTTTTTGTATCCTAATTAAGTACCTATGCTTTTTGTTTTTTTAACTAGAGCATGTGTTTTGTAAAACATTCATTGAGCCACATGATGCCATTTGGTATGTGTATTAAATTAAACATTGAACTCAAACTTAAGTACAAAGTAATACAGTAATCCAAGATTTTATGTGAAATAAGAAAAAACAATGAAAAAGTCATCGGTAAAAGTACCACAAAACCCCATGTACTATACTTTGAATTGCATTTTAGCCTTTCTACTGAAAAATAGGCAAATTAGTCCCTGTATATTAGATGAGTGAGCAAAATAGTCCCTCCGTTAAATTTTGGTATTTATATATAAGGTATAATAACAAATTTAGCTCTCAACCTTTACACGTTTATTCAATTTGACCCCTACTCTTTTATTGGAATTGTTGACACCATTTTTTTGATTGAAAACAGGGTCGACTTGGATTTTGAAAATAAAAACGGGAGTCGCCACCAATCCTTTTTGAGGTGTGATTGGGTCACCTTGAAAAAGGTTGTTTTTAATAAATGATTTGATTTTATTAAAACAACGGTTTTGGTCCACGAAATTTAGAAAATGGGTTCGGGAGTCGGTTACGTACGAGGAAGGATTAGCACCCTCGTAACGCCCAAAATTGGTACCTAGTTGATTACTTAATGTTTTAGTGTCGAAAAATTGAAAACTTTAGAGAAATTTAAAATACGATCCTTAAAAAAACTCGGATGACATGAATTGAAATTCGAGAGGATATTTGGCTATTTGGTTAAACGAGAAATCGAAACCCAGCACCTTAGGGTACGTTCCTCAAATTTCCAAATGCAAAACATTGCCTTATTTTGAATTTTTTTTTTAAAATTCTCATCTCGAGAAAACAACATGTCATATCCAATGCGTTAGGACACAACATATCGAATTCCCGATACGAGAATACATGCCGAAAAATTTACTTATTTAAAAAGATATTTAATTATCTCGGGTTTAAGAAAGGGATTATGCCCAGTAAGTTAGGACACGATCTTTTCTTAATTCCCGAGATCGTTTAAAACTTGAGTTTAGAAATATTCACGTATTTAGGTTTATTGTGAAAATCAAAACTCAGTAAGTTAGGGTACGACTTTCTCAAATCTAAACACGAAATTTTGTTTACTCAAAAGTCATAATTCATACATTGAATGAAATAATTTGACACGAAATAGTAGAAATATGATACGATGTTAATATGCGTAATTAAGCAAATATGAATATGATAATGTAAATATGAATAATATGAACAATCATCAAAAATGAAATAAATAAATATAAGAGACAAATCAATCATATAATTGCAAATAAATAAACGAAAATGTAAGTAAAGAAATAAACAAAGAAAATGTATAAAACTGTAAAAATATAAAAGATATATATATGTTATAAAATATGAAAATATAAGTATTTACATATATATGAGTAGATTATAAAATATAAAAATATATAAAATATAAGTATGTACATTACAAGAACGTGTATATGTACATAAATATAAAAATTCTAAGATAAAACAATGTGCATATATATATACTTATACAAATTAAAAAAATATGTACGTACATATATTATAAAAACTTATTCACATATACATACATACTTGAAATTGTAAAATAATAACAAGAATATGTATATATAAGCATATATGAAACATGAGATGTACGCATGTATGTATATAGATACGGATGGTAGAAACATAGGCATATAAATATAAATACTTAAAATGTGTATATAAATACATACATATAAATTATAAAATAGATAATATAATCATGTATATATATTATTAAATGTTAGACATATATATGTGTATATATATATATAGTAAGATTTGAAGTAAAAAAGACAATAAAAAAACAATATCACATTCAAATGACAAAATAACCAAAAATAAAGAAAAGGGATTAAAATGCAATTTAAACTAAATTGACAGGATAAATTAAAAAAATAAACCAAACGTAGGGACTAATTTCAAAGGCGCGAAAGAAGCTAAGGATTAACTGGGGAAATATCCCGCAACAACCAGACGGCGCCGTTCCAAAGAAGTGCATGTACATGGTCTGGGGATTAAATTAAAACAAAAGGAAATTTTGCGGCCGAAATTGCAAATAATAAAGGAATCGCATTGAAAACGCCATAAAAGCGGAGGGGCTTATTACGCAAATATCCCCTCAAGCCTAAACACGCGGATCCCTTTGCCAGAGCGGGTTGGATTTTCAGGCCAGGAGCTAAACGACGCTGTTTTGGCGTTTTAAAGGGCTGAGCAAAACGACGCCGTTTTGCTTCCCTATTTAAACCCATTTTTTCCCAAAAACTTTCATTTTTCCTTCCTCTCAAAAAAAAATCCCCAAAAATCCTCTCAACTCTCCCCTTTTCTCTCCGAGCGCCGGCCAAGGGTCCGGCCTAGAGCCACCGCACCGACCGCCGTCCTCCGGCGCCGGCGCCACCGTGCACGGCGGCGGGGAGACCAAAAGTCTCCTTTTTTCTCTCCGATGACTCTCCTCGGCCTTCTGAGCGCTCCGGTGACGTAAAAAAGGGTAAAAGGCTTCTCCTTTTTTTTAATCTTTTTTTAAAATATATTTTTGTGTAAAAAAAATAAAAGAAATAAACTTGTAAAAAAAACAATAGTAACAGTAGAAAAAGAAAAAGGAAAACCGGTCAGAAATGGATGTTCAACCCCTTTTTTTATTTCTCTTCTTTGTAGAAAATAGGGGCCGACCCCTTACAATCTGTTTTGAATGGCCTTTTGTAGCCATTTTTTTACAACCAAAATCCCTATTCTACTGCTATTGTGTCTTTTCTTTTGTAGGTGGAGCAGGTGAGGGCGTCGGTGGCAAGTGGGCCTGGTGACGGGACGTATGCGACGGCCAGCAGAGCTAGGGTGCAGAGGGCTGCGGCGCTAGGGTTTCTTTTCTAAAACCCTAGCTTGACTTTTGGGGAATTGGGCTCCGAATTTGGGCCTCGGGTTTGGGTTAGGCTAGTTGGGTTTATTGTATTGGGTTGTAACTGGAATTGGGTCATTTGGGTTTGGGTGGTTTGGGCTGAGTCTGTTGGGTTATTGGGCTGAGGTTTGTTGGTTTAGGGTTAATTGGGCCCGGGCATAAAAATTGGGCTTGTACAGGAATTAAAATAGAAAAATATGAAACTAATAAGGCTACAGGGCAAAAAAGGCCTTAGTAACAAATTTAAAAAAAAATTCAATTAAACCCTTTTAAAATTTAAAAATTATTTAAAAACCATAAAATTTATAAAAAAATTTTATAAAAAATCTAAAATTATAAAATTTTTGTTAAAAAATAACAATACCTACCCATTAAAATCTAATGGTTACAAGATTTTTTTTAAATAATTGACCCCTACTCTTTTGTTGAGTCGATACTGTTATTTTTTAATAAAAAAATATAATTTTTTTTTAAAATTTTTATGATTTTCTATTAATTTTTAAATTTTAAAATGGCTTAATTATTTTTTTAAATTTGTTACTAAAGCCTTTTTGACCTTTAGCCTTATTAGTTTTAAAAAATTAATTTACTCCCAATAAAAATGTAGGGGTCAAATTGAATAAAAGCGTAAAGGTTAAGAGTTAAATATGCTATTATACCTTATATATAAACACCAAAACAAATATTTAACCGTGCAATTTTAACAGAGAGGCTTTTTATTCACTTATCTAATGTATAAAGGCTAATTTACCCATTGAAAATCTAAAGTATAGTAAAAATAATATATAATTCTTTGAACAAAAGTCATCTAGTGTGTTATAGAAATATTTAAACCCAACAAATATGAGTGAAACCCATAAAAAGAAAAAAAACCAACACCTAACTAGATAAACATTATTGATCCAAATCTAGAAGGTACCAGATGAGTTGCATTTGAAATTTATTATGGTTTACT
Organism: Gossypium hirsutum; assembly: GCF_007990345.1. NCBI lineage: Eukaryota > Viridiplantae > Streptophyta > Magnoliopsida > Malvales > Malvaceae > Gossypium > Gossypium hirsutum. The sequence continues at coordinate 6,095,985 of NC_053439.1, read as the reverse complement.
TTTAACTAGATAAACATTATTGATCCAAATCTAGAAGGTACCAGATGAGGTACTTTTAACTAGATAAACATTTGAAATTTAGTATGGTATATGCTGCCCACTGAATTACATTAACATGAAACAACCCCTAGTATGAACTTTCAGATAAAGCTTATTGCCTTTACTCTAATACTAATAAAATGGAGTTCAGATTATTAAATCTATGGGAGAGGCTCATGAATTAGCAATTTGGGTGAGTTAGTGCCACTTTGCTCAATATAAAATTAAGTTGGTTAAATTTCAACTCTCATACTGAGGCACCAATAAGTGCACAAAATTGGGTTCTTAATTGTCGATTAACTAATAATGGACATTAATGTATATTAACAATATGATTAATACAAATATCTGACTTAAACATCCAGCATCTATACTTGATTCTTCTAAAAGAAAATTAATGCAAAAACCTTTAATTTCTACCTGTACATATTTTGCCTCCTCTGCATCCTAGCATGAGACCGTTTCTTTAATCCATCGAGTTGTTTTTCCCAAACATCTCTCGGAAATTTCGATATTCTATCTTCCGTAAAATAATTCTTAGCTCCAACTAAACCCAATTCGTAATCATACAGTTTACGAGAAATTGGATCCGAAAGTGTCTCGTAAGCCATTTGGAGTTCCAGAAACCTTTTCGTGGATTCATCTTTGGAGGAAGCAGGACAAACGTCAGGGTGGTATCGAAGAACCAAGCTTCTATAAGCCTTCTTTATGTCATCCAAACCTACATTCTCAACAGGGTCGAGACAAAGCACTTGGTAAAAATTAGTGTTCCCTCTTTGCATGCGTAGCTTATCAGCTCTTCCCCTACATGATATAACATGAACCTTATAAGGCTTTTGCCTGATCCTGAACATGAAATCCGATGTCGTTGTTGTTGAAGGCATTGTTTTGGTCGTATTGAGATTCATTTGCATGCTTTTGTGAGTTTGAGAGAGAGAGAGGGGGAATAGAAGAGTTAAAAATATATATTGGGGGTCAAGTGTGTTTAAGAAAACAGCTGCGGGATATTTATATATAGAATTAAAACGCGGTTTCGGCTCCCTTGCCTTGGTTTTGGTAAAAGGCTAACGTTGAACGCAATTTTGGCATGTAGGCGTCGTCCTTGGCGGGATGGTTCTTTTATTACTATTTTTTTTTTACCAATTTGAGGGCTCACGTTGGTTTAAATTTTCTGTTAAAAAATATTATATTTACTGATTAACTAAATGTTTTATGTGTTGCTATATAAAATTTATAAATTAATAGGAAATTTGTCTGGAATGATATAGACGAATCAAAATTTTAAATACTTATAATCTAATCGGGTAGATTTTAAATTGATTTTCAGCTCCGGTTATACGTTTAGTTGCAACTAAATTTACTAATTAGTACTATAAAAATAAGAGATTAAAGTTTAACGGATTAAATTTTCAAATCAAATTAGATTAAATAAATTAAAGATAAAATTAAATACATTATATAAATTTTAAGAATTCATAAAAATCATTTGAGTTAAGGAAAAAAAATGATAGTCATTAAATTGGTTTTGTAAGAACAAAGTAAACTGAAATAACTAAGACATTGGAATACAATTTTATAATTTTCTTTAGCTAATTATATTTTAGTATTCGACGAAATCAAAGTCCTTATCTAAAAAATGGGAATATTTGTTGTGTCCACTAAAATAAAAATTGGTAAAAGAAAATAGTGATCCCACGTGATCAAGGTTGGCCGAAATTTATTTTGTGGCTTTTTCTGGTCGTCAAATTCTGTTCGAGAAAACATATGTTTTGCCTTCCGCCTGCCTAACGCTCTTTATATATATATATATAGATATATATATTTCCTTCAGACAGCCATTTATATTTTATTTACTAAAGAGGTTCGACCCACCAAACCAATATAAATTTAATTATTATATCAATTAAACTTGCATTTGATTTACCAAAGCAGGATAATGTTATAAGGTCAACACCAGTGGAGCCGTTAGTTTCATGAAAATTATTATTTTAACCAAAGCAGAAAACATATAACATGACAAAATTCTAAGGGTACAATTAAAATATTAATTACCTTAATCAAATTATAGCGGTTGGGCTACCTGTGTTTGGTAGCCTAATATTCTTTCTTCTTGACTAAACTACACTTAATGTCACTAAACAATTAATAGGTTTACGTTTTAATTATTCATTTTCAAAAAAGTTATATAATAGTTATAAAGTTATTCGAAAGTTTTCTTTAAATTACTTAGTTGCTATGTTCCTTTTTTAATAAAAAAAATTAGCTAGTGAGTTTTAAGCAACAATTCGACAAACGTTACAATGGATTAGTGCCATCGATGAGTAGAAGCATATACTTTAGATCCAAGTCGATCTGATGGTCAATGTTATATATCGAAAAAGAAAGTTGTTTGGATTTTGGTTTGCAAATCCATGATGTTCAAAATTCTTCCATGAAAAAGAAAGCTAAATTGTAGAATAGAATGGGAAGGAGAGTGTCACATCCCAAAAACTGGGTTAGTGGAAATTGGGTTGGTGAAACCAAAAGTGGACACATCTTGTTTTTGGTTTAAGGATTGTGAAAATTTTGTCAAGTGAATTAATGTGGTTCAGTGGATAGGTGTTGTGCTTGTGTGTGTGAGGTTCTGGGTTTGAATCATTCCTTTGAATTTTTATTATTTTTCTCCTAACCCTCTCTTTAAATCATCTAGCATAAATAATATTGTCGCTTAATTGATGATAATAATGAGTTTGTAGGTTCAGTAGTAAGGCTTTAGCTTACGTTTTGGTCTTGTGTTTGAACCTCTGCGTTTGTAAAGTGGAAATATTTTTATTCTCATGCATTATGCAGACCATGTGGATGAGTTTGGGTCAAATTCAAATTGTGGATAATCTGATTAGTTATCCGTTCTCACGTTCTTCTCTCCCACTCTCTCATTTTTTTTCCATTTTCTCCCTTTCCATTTTTGTTTTCTGAAAACTTTAACTGCTAAGGAAATTCTCTGGCACTATTTTTCTTTTATCCATTTTCTATTTTGTCGTTCTCCTTCTACTGTCTATTTTCTTTTTCGGGTTCTATTATTTCGTGTGGCTTAACGGTCGTTCTTCTTCGGGTAAGTTTCAATGGTTCCTATTTTATGGATGTCTTTTATTTCGCTAGTTTATTTGATTGTTGGTAAGGGGTCGGTTTTGAAGAATTTTATGTTTTGTAAGGCGAGGATCATGACGTGCGTACTTCTTCGATGAACTAAGTGTGTTTGGGAAGAATCTCCACTCTAAGGGTATGGATTTGATGTTAATTGGGGTTGTTAGGGCCGTGTACCCTACTGTTTGGTAGGAAATTTTAGGGAGTATAGGTTGTTTCCTTGTGTTTGATTCTCGTTTATGACACTAATTTGCTTTGTGGGTGTCGTTTTAGGTGCTGGAATTACTATTGTTGTGTCGACATAAAAAAATGAACAAGTGTGTGACTCGAACTTGTAAAAACAACGAACAACAGAAAGTCGAAAAACTCATTGTCGACGTCACATGGTCTGGGTTAATTGGGTCGTGTGGGAAACACGGGTGTGTGTGTGGCTGTGTGGGCCACACGAGCTGGCCGATTAGGCCCACTTTCTGAAAATTTTATCTAGGCTCGTTTGACTCTGAAATTCGTAATTAGACTTTCCATAGGGCCTATATTGCTTAATTAAGGCTTGAAAACAAGGTATTTGTTATTATGCTTCTGTGTATGATGTGTTTTAGGTATGTGAAATATATTTGCATGATTTGATACTGATAGTTCTGATGGTATGTCCTGATTTGCTATGTCTATATATGTGTGTATGATGTGTGATTATGTTAATTTGTATTTTTGAATTGGTTATATGACCATGCATGTGACATTGTGGCTTTTTTTGTTAAAGTGATTTGTAATTTTGATATATCTATCTGCAAAGCATGAAATCACATGCTTACTGGTTTCTGTTAAGAATATGAATGCATGTTCAACATGCTTATCATTTTGTTTCAGTTTATGTATGCGATGTCATATTGCATGAGGTTGGGATATTATGGTATGGAAGAAGTTTTGACAGTTTAATGATATGCATTATCTGGTGGCTTATCCACATTTCTGTCTGGCAGCTTGTCTGCATTTATGGTGGCTCAACCACACACATATGTTGTTCTAGCAGGTTGGCTACAATATAGTGGCTTGTCTACATATAACAGATCTGGCAGTTTTAACTACAACCTCTAGTGACATTGACCACAATTGTTTTGTTGGTGTGATTGGATTGACAAGTTTTGGGGAACTCTATTTAGTGTGTAGTGAAGTTGGGTAGGATGTTTTCTGGAAAAAAGACCTACATTACGTTTTCTGAAAAATATTGCATTGGCATAAGCACGCATTCTCAGTTTTGCTCAAATGATCATTATGAAATTCTCTGCGATTCTGTGAATTGTTGGTTGTGTTATTTGAGTTCTTGGTTTCAGATTGTTACACACTGAGTTTATTAGCTCACCCCTTTGTTTAATCATTGACTTTTTAGGTAATCTTTTGACTTAGGACCGGACGGCATGCGGGAGCTTAGATTGTTTTCTTAGTTAATTAAAATATGATGGTTTTCGTAATTATCTATTTTGGACTTTTGGGATTGTAATATGTTTTTGTGATTTTTTTTAGTTTTTGTTTTATTCATATATATTTGATATTTCCGAACGTAAAATTGCAAAGTCGCACGAGTTAACAAAATGGATTTCGGTTTTCAAAACTAAAACTCTGAAAATTTTCCGCTGTAAATTAAGTAATTTCTTAAGTGTTTTTCTGTAAATGAATAAATAGTTTTTAACTAATGTTTTTCATATTTATATTTTCTAAACACTCATTGAAATCAAAAGTTTTCAAACGAGACCAAGTTAAGAGCTATTCTGTAAAATAAATAAGTTTTGTGTATAAATTCCAAAATAACATGTAAGTGTTTTGCTAAAAATATTAATTTTAGAATTCTTGACTTCGAAAGCTAGGATTAAAATTTTAGGTTTTCTTTAAAATTTAACTAATGTAATTCCTCCATATTCGGTCATATCGTCTAGGGCAAGTTTGGGGTGTTACAGAGAGCTTTTGATTTGTACAAGCAGTACGAAGAGAGGACATACAACAATGATTTTAATAGTCTAGTGACTTAAATGAAAATTTTTCGAATAGACCAGTGATTATTTTGTAACCTTTTGAAGTTAAATGACTAAAACGTATCTTACTAATTGTAATACCTAAATTTTACCCGGCCTACATGAAGAAAATAAAGCAGTCCAGATTACAAGTGGGCCCATATGGCCCAAACTGAAATAAACCAAACTACAGAGACCCAAATACAGTGGCCCAAAATAGATTCAGGAAACCCTAGGGTTTTAGAGGTGAACTCGAGCCGCAAGCCAAGCTTCGCCCTCCGAATCTCCCCCGATCTTCGTACCTGCGCATCAAGAAAAGAAATAGCAGTATATGGAAAGAAAAAAAGATTGCGAATCAAAGAAAACAGATTTGATTTACTTATGATATAGTTATTTTGGCTATAAAAAGGCCATTAAGATACTGTAATCGGGGGCCGAAAATCAATAAAAAAAGAAAGCTATTACTTTTGCAACACAGAGAGTTCAAATAAGGGGAAGGGTATAAACCGATTCAAAAGGTTGCTATTAACAGTTTTTTATCTATTGTTAGACTAGATTCATTTTGTTTTTTATTTGCATGCGAATAAATTAAATAAAAAGAAAGGAACAACCTATTTTCGATTTTAAAACGGCGCGGAGACGATTGAGGGAGCCATTCCTCGGGTCGATGGTCGGAAACCGAAAGGTTCCGTGATTTTTCGTTACGTTTTCTGAGGTTTTTTGAAACTTTGAACCCAGATATGGGTTTAGTAAAGTCAAAGGGATCGAATAAGGCGTTTTTCCCTTTTCCGGCCACCGCATACGGCGGTGCCGGCGCTGGAGATTGGCGGCCAGCGCGGTGACCGATGGCCGGATTGGACGCTAGAGAACAGAGAGGCTGAGAGTTTGTTTTTTTGAAAAGATTTTGTTTTTTTAAAGTATGTTTTAAAATGAATTTTTTGGAGGAATAAGGGCTTTTATACGGCACCAAAACGGTATCGTTTTGAGAGCCCCCAGACGCCCAAAACGGCGTCGTTTTGGGGAGGCCGACCCGAATTCGACCCGACCCGGTCTAGGATCCGCGTGTTTTTGAGCGGAGGGGTAAATTGCGCTTTTAGCCCCTCCGCCTTTTAATATTTTTGCAATTAAGTTTATTTTGTTTTTTAAAATTCGTTTTTAATTTATTTTAAATTTCAATTTGGTCTCTATTGAACGACGCCGTTTAGAGGGAAAGGGAAAATTTCCCTTCCAATCCCTCCATGATTATACGCGCGTTCAATACAGTCCTTTGGGCTTTATTTATTTGCGAATTTACCCCAGATTTTTTATTTGCAGTTCAATTTAGTCCTTTTTTTATATCTTTCTTAAAATTAGTTAATTTTAATGATTTAATTATTATTTTTATGTAATTATTATTTTTTAACTTATATATATATATGTATATTTATTGTTTTCTTATGTACATACTTTTTTTTTCTCTCAACTAATGTTTTTCTCATATTTATATATATACATATTTTTTATTTAATTACTTTTGATAATGTAGATATTATTTAATTATTTTTAATATATTTTACATGTATATATATTCATTTTTTAATGACTATTCTATTATATTTATATATATACGCATATACCTATGCTTTTTTTATTTATTTTCAAAAAATGTTTAATTATCTACTTATATTTTTAACACATATTTTATAATTTATGTATATATGCATATATTTATATTTTCTTTGGTTTTCATAAATGCATTATGTATTTTATATATATATAAGTTTTAATAACCCAAAATTTTATATGTGAATCATATTTATATTTTTAATCTTCATAATTTCTATATGTATACTATATACCTTCTTTTCTTTATTTATTTTGCTTGCTTTCTTCATTCGCTATTTAATTGTGTTTACATTTATATTTTTTATTCATTTGATATTTTGCATGTCGTGGATTTTTTTATATATTCATTTTGTTTATTTATTTGTTTATATTATTTATATGCCATTGTTGTATTTGTTATTGTGACATTCATACATACAATATAACATTACGTCATCTTTTTACTCGAATTTAAAATAGAACTTTTCAAAATAGAGATAATACTCGTATTTAGGATTTTCAAGAAAATTGAGTCCTAACGTATTGGGTTCTGATTTTCTTCGTTAAATCTAACAATCGAGAATTGCTATTTGATCAAAAAAAATAAAATGAAAAAGCTTGTTGTTGGGAATTTAATATGTTGTGTCCTAACGCATTGGATGTGACGTATTGATTTCTCGAGACAAAGATTTTATATGTATATATATATTAATAAAGGAAATATTCAATGTTTGGGATGTTGAGAAATTGTGCCCTAACGTATTGGGCTGCGGTTTCGTCATAAATCTTAAACAATTGAATATTCTTTTAAATTTTATCACACAAATCTTTTTGACAAACTCATCTTGAAAAAATAAAATATCGTGCCCTAACGTATTGGGTGTGATGTTTTTTGTTTCAAAATGAGAGAGTCTTAATAAATACTTTAATTTAATTAAGGATCGCATTTTTAACTCTCGACGTTAAGACATTAATTAATCAATTTGGTACCAAGTTTTGGGTGTTACGAGGGTGCTAATCCTTCCTCGAACGTAACTGACTCCCGAACCCGTTTTTCTAAAAACTCGTAGACCAAAGTCGTTTTAGGTGATCCAATCACACCTTAATAAAAAGATTGGTGGTGACTCCAAATTTCCATTGACAACTAATTTTTATTTTTTTCGAAAAAATAAAAACGGTTTCAATACTAATAATTTAGTGACCTTTGATGAAATTTACCCTTTCTTCTTATAAAGAAAAACATAAACAACATCAAGAAATCCAAATAACAAGACATTATCTGAAACACGAAGGGTTCCTAGAAAATCTAGTAGGGTTTTGTCTTTATACCAAACTTTTTATGATTGAATTTTATTTTCCCGAGATCTCTAATCAGATTTCTATAAACAAAGAAAGAAACAAAATAGCAGATGGGTATCGACTTAAAAAATTAAAATTTAAAAAAAAAGTCATTTATGGTAAGCGGTCAAGCATATTACAATTAAAACATTATTGGAATAAGTTGTAGTGACAGTTGAATTAAATTTGAAATTTGAAATTATTGTAATTAAAAATATTTATCTAAATATCACTCTTCTTTTAAACTCTAAAAACATTTATAATTATAAAAAAATTAATATTATAAAACTTAGATAAAACATTCATTTCTAGTCTATGAAATAAATCAATGGAAAAAAATACAAAAATTAATTTGAAAATTCTAATTCTTTGAGCTATAGTTCAGACTTCTTTTTCTCCATATTGAGCAGCCGGCCTACTTTAATATAAGTAAGTTGGTAGTATTACCTTTTGACTTTTGAAGTATTCTGCTAAATTATAGGAGATTTATTATTTCTGTCTCCAAAAATAATACATATTGTTATTTAATTTTGTATAAAATTATAATATCGACATGATATGTTTAATGAATTAAAAGTCATTACACGTACTTGATTGGGGCAAAAGAAAAACTCAGGTAACACATTAGACATTGAAGTAAAACTTAGATACTTGTATTGGATAAACAAAAACTCAAGTATCAATTTTAAAAATATTCTAGTATCAAATTGAACATTGAAACATTTCATTCTTTAAGATTTAAAGGCATGTTTGAAAATCACAAAGTAATTGGATAAAAGTGTAACTATTAGGGTAGTAATTACACCCTCTTGTGATGACAAGAATTCTAATTCTCTAGACGCGCGTGTTTAACTAATAGAATGTAGTTACATCCTAATTTCCTATGTAATATTTAGCAGTATAAATTGTAATTGCACAACTATATAATTTTAAAATTTAAAAGGATATTATTTATTATAAAAGTTATCAATAATACTTGAGAAAAAATTCTGTGAACAAGTAACAAAACCTAAAATCAAGACATTGTCTATAATACAATAATCCAAAAATATATTCGGCAATATAATTACTAATAAAATTAACAAGAAATTAAATGTCCTAAACAATTTTATCTAATTAGTTTAACATTTCATCTTTGTTGAGTTGTTCTCTCTAGCATTAAACTTATACCTATTGTTATCATCAATTGATCATTGATTAAATATAAATAATTTATAATTAATAATATATACTATATAATTTAATTAAATTTACTATAAATAATTTATAATAAACACTATAATTTTTTAATAAGTCAAATGTATACGAAATTATCTTTCAGCAATAAAAAATTTTAAATTATTTAAATGAAATTAGTAAAATAACATATATATTTTTAAATATACATTCTAAAATTAAAATACTATTATCATTGTATAAAAATAATTTTTAAAACTCAAATAATGTATAAACATATTTGGAAAATTATAGTGTAATTGGATTTGAGTATGATTGTTTGCAATTACCCACGTAATTACCACAATTCTCCCTTTCTTCTTTAGAATCGAAGAATGCAATAAAGTGTTCTAATTACATTTGATTCAATGGGATCTAATAATTATTGTGGTTACTCGTACATGATACATAAATAATTATAAACAATTACATCTATATGCAAATAGGCAGATTAAAATATTAATTGCCTAATCAAATTATTGCAATTGGGGTACCTGTGTTTGGTAGGCTAACATATTTTTCTTGTAAAGAAAAACAACAAAAACCAATCCTAATAACAATGCATTTAGCTGAAACACAAAGTTTAAGAAGGGTTGTTTATTGGAAGTGGTCAAACTTAGATAAAACATTAATTTTTACTCTATGAAAAAATACAAAAATAATTTGGAAATTTGAACACTTGGGGTTATAGTTTATACTCTTCTCCATATTCAGGAGCCGGCCAATCAAATTTTAATATAATAAGTTGGTAGTGCTACCTTTTTTACTTTTGAAGCATTCTGCTAAATTATTGGAAATTATTTTCAAAAGTAGCACATAAAGTATCAGGATATTTCTTCCATCCCCTAAAAGTTAGATATAGTTATTTAATTTTGTATAAAATATGAATATGATATGTTTAATGAATTAAAAATAAAGGTAAATTATAAAAATAGTCACTTTTGTTTGCCTCATATTATATTTTAGTCATTTTTGTTTGAAATATTACGCTTTAGTCACTTACGTTATCGTTTTGTTGCAAAATGGTCACTCTACTGTTAAACTTCGTTACCTCCATAACGGCAATCCTACATAGCAGTTCAAATGGGTTTTAAATGTCAACTTGGATGTTTAGTTGCTAGGACGAAAATAGGTTTTTAATTAAATAAATTTAATTTGGACTGCCACATAGGACATCCAAGTTTGCGTTTAAAACATATTTGGACTGCCACGTAGGACTGCTGTTAGGGAGGTAACGAAGCTTAATAGTAGAGTGACCACTTCATAACAAAACGATAACGTAAGTGACTAAAACGTAACATTTCAAATATAAGTGACTAAAATGTAATCTGAGACAAATAAAAGTGACTATTTTTATAATTTACCTTAAAAATAATGTAATAAACATAATACGTTTGACTCATAATTAATATAATATATTTTACTCGTCTGTAATAATTATATTTAAATTTTAAATGTAAATGAAGAATTCTTCTATACGCCTTGTGTTAAAATGATGACATCATATTATGTTATAATTATTTTCTTTAATTAAAAGACAAATTAATATGAAATAAATAATAAATAAAAATATTTAATCTTTGTGGATCATCAATTGAAAAGTTTATCTCTGAAAAGAAATCTTTTATTGATTAAAAGTACAAAAATGGTCACCTCCAATTTGTTCTAAACAATTTCAAACGTTAACTAATCTAGAAATTTAAAAATCAAAATTTTAATAGAAAATTTTGAAAACTAGAATTAGAACTTGAAGAAATTCTAAAGATTGTCGCATTGGTTTAGAAGAATATTCAACTGATAAAAAAGAGGCCAAATTTGCTGTCAAAATCAAGTTTAGAGGATCCATGAAACGGTCCCAAAAATCCAAGATCAAGATTCAAAGACTTTTGAATTCAAACACTCTCCGAACCCTGTTATCAAGATAAAGTCTTAAAGAGTATTGAAATAGACTTCATTAATTCAAGAGCGAGTCTTGAAGATCAATGAATCCAAATAAAATCAATTTCTCAAGCAAACATCTCCCCAAACCAAGTTTCAAGATCAACTATCGATGACCCTTGAAACAACCATTATCCATCTAATATAAATTCTAGATGACCCTTGTATCGAACTCTATCAAAGGATTTATCTAGAGAATATAACTCATAATTTCATACATAATTTTTTATTTGTTCCAATTTTTTCAAGTCATTATTTAACTCGAAATTTGTGTGTATATATTAAGATTATATGTTCATTTCATATTTAGAATAAGTTAATAAATATTTTAGTAAATGAACTATATATCATTCCTCAATGTGGTATTTATGAGTTTATTTTGTTCTTAATTCAAAAAATCTTCTTTAATTCTACATTCCTAATCAAGTTTCAATTCAACATTCTCATCTTCTTTTGTTATTTAAAAAAAAAACATTTCTATAATTACATAACTTATCGAAATCTCTTTATTATCATTGTATTTAGAAACTCAAACATTCTCTAAAGTTTTGTCTTTTTTATAAACTATATATCTCTTTGCCTTCTTCTTGGGTGTTGTTGCCTCCATAATTTAATCATCTTGAAATTTTTTTCATTATTTTTATCTTCGAATTGATTGGCCTTTTGACCTCTAAGCACGGATTATTTTCTTTTGAGCTAATAGTTTGTCTTATTAAGACATGAATTTGTATAGAAGTATTTTTAGTGTAACAGCCCGTTTTCAGTGAAATCGAAACAGTGGTTTCGGGACCATAAATTCGAGGTCAAAAAATTTATTTTAATATTATTTTGAGATTTAAAGAATGATAGTATTTTAGTATAAAATTTTCGTTAAGAAATTTTACCGTTTGTATGCTCAATTTGATGAAAAGGACTAAATCGCGTAAAGTGCGAAAGTTGTGTTCTATTAACTAAAAGTGTTAAATAACTATAGAAATTTGAAGTGGAGGTACTTATATGGCATACCATTATTTGAGTTAGTGGATGTGCACGGCTTGGTAATCATGAAATTTTTAAAGTTAAGTAAGGTTAAAATGGTAAATAGGTAATAAAAGAGTAAATTAAATAAAAAAAAATTTGTCATCATCCCTAGTCTTCTTCCACCAAAAATTTCAGAAAACTAGAGAGTTTTGGAGCTTAAAATTTCAGCCAAGAGAATCCCTTGCATGTAAGTGAAGTTTTGTCCCGTTTTTATTAATTTTTATGTTTTCAGGATCGTTGCAGCTTAACCTTGCTAACTAGAGGACTAATTTGCAAAACTATTGAATAGTTTGAGATTTAATATTGATAAATATGTTAGGGTTTTGAAGTTTAATGGAAGAAAATAAATATTTTTTGTGAGTTGAACAACTTTTGTTAAGTGATTTTTAATGAAATTGTCAATTAGGAGTTAAATTGAGAAATGTGTAAATTGTTTGGTAAATGTGTGAAATTGTGAAATGTATGAGCTGCTATGAGCATATAGGTTATTCGGCTAGGCTTCGGTGTGGTGAAATTTCATGAATTTCATTTCACGAGCCTAGGGACTAAATTGTAAAGAAATTAAAAGTATAGAGGCAAAATGGTAATTTTTCCATGGCATGAATTTTGGATTTAATTGAATAGAGTGAGGATTAAATTGGTTAAATTTTATTATATAGATCAAGAAAAACAACATACGAAATTAGATCGGGGAAACGATAAAGTATTGGATTGAACGATCTTTTTTCGTCGTACGAGTTTGAGGTAACTTCGTGTACTTAAATTGTGTATTTATATGCTTTAATTGAAATATATGTATGTTAATTGTGCAATTATTATGTATAATTATCGAGTGCATAGCCGATGAGGTACGAAAAATACCGAGCCCCGTTTGAACCTTAGGAATTCGTAGGATACAAATGACATGTCACTAGGGTTACCAATTCCAACTCTTATGAGCTTACCGATACTCAGCTCGTATGAGCTTACCGTTTATAGCTCATATGAGTACATGTGTACAAGAATTGACAGATTATAGTTCAGTACACCTCGTGTGTACTACCCGCATATCTAATGATATTCTAAGTGGTTCAACGGACACAATTCTGTTACGAGTTTATTTGAGTTCGATACAAACTAGTACAAGTATTTACATGGAAACGGTTTTTATGATATACAGATACACGATATAGATGTTACATGTACATGGAATTCATATAATTGATGAATTTATACATGATTATCGGTTTTTATATAAATACATAGCTAACTTGGTTAATGATCATGTGTTAGGCTTTGACCAAATTAAATTGTGTTATGCTTTGAGTTACTTACCTGAATTGTGGATAAATGGTAAGTTACATTTTGTGTTATACGAACTTACTAAGCTTAATTACATAATCCGTTTATTTTTCTGTGTTTTATAGTGTTCCGGAAGCTCGCTCGGATTGGAAGTTGTCGGAGATCTCATCACACTATCAAACACTTATTTTGGTACTTTTGACTATATATATTTTGGGTTTAATGGCATGTATGGGTCTTGTTGGTTAATGGTAGCCAATGTATTTTGTCATGGATTTAGCCATTTGATTTGGCTTGAAATTGGTATATTTTGTTATGTAAATTTGTAAATAGTCTTATTGTATGTGATGTATGGTTGCCATGTGAATGCCTTGGTTGTGAATTGGTATTTCAGGTACCAAATGGTTAAGATTGATAAGTGACATACATGTTAAACTTTAGGCACAATGAGGCATGTAGGTGGTTGACCATTTAGGTATGTTTGAGATACATAGTTTGTATGATTATAAGTGGTCAATTGAGGTGCTTATGGACATCATGTTGTATGTGTGGATATTAAATGTTATAAGCTTGATATTAGTTAGTTTTGAATGTCTAATTTATGCCATGGTTGTATGTAAATTGTTGAGCTTAGGTTGGTACCAATTTGGGTGAGAAATATGGCTTGGAAAATGGTCTATTTTTGTCCACACGGGTGTGTGACACACAACCATGTGACACGACCGTGTGTCCCCTATAACTTTTTTAGAAAACAAGTCAATAGCTTCACACGACCTAGCACACAGGCGTGTGGCTTGGCTGTGTGGCACAAGTCAGTATACCCTCTAATTTTCACATAGCCTAGCATACGACCTGGCACATGGGCATGTGAGGCCATTTTTCGAAGGATACACGGCTTGACACACGGGCGTGTGGTCTGGTCGTGTGACCCAAGTCAATATGCTCACTAGTTTGGACACGAGCAATGACACAGGTGTGTGACCCCATTTCGAATGCCCACACGGCCTGAGACACGGGCGTGTATCCCCTATACCTTTGAAAATTTTACATGTTTTTTGAAAATTTTCTAGTGCCAACTATTTTTAATGTCTATTTGGGGCCTCGAGGGCTCATATTAAGGACTATATGAATGAATTTGAATGGTTTTTGGTTTGAATGAAAAATGAATATGAAATGTATGATTGTTTGATCTATAAGTCTGGTAATGCTTTGTAACCCTATTCTGGCGCCGGATACGGGTTAAGGGTGTTACATTTAGTTAGTATATAAGATTTTATATTTTTTTACAAGAATCTAAAACATTGATTATCCATTCCTTGTAATTTTTTTAAAACTACAACTTTTAAAATGTAAAATGGATAATGAAAAGTGACAAATTTGGATAACGAATATGTAAAGGTTAATTTGTAAATATCTAAATCTATATTGTCCATTGTCATCTTGTAAGTAAATCTATCTAAGGATTGAGAGACTCATCCAAGTTTGAAGATCCACTTGAAATATGGAAATGTTTGAAGAAAAATATGAAGCTAAAAAAATGGGCTTGGACAAAAGCCCAATCTGATCGGTCTAATTTTAATATATATTTATATTATTATTTAAGTTCTTAACTAAATTGTGTCACCCTCAACTGAGTCACCAACTCGATTATGAAAACTATGGAAATGCCCTTTCGTAATTAAAATAAGTTATATTATTTTATGGTACTTTAATCTTTTTATTTAAAACCAATAAAAATAATACATATTGTAGAATTTGAGCTTTATTTTAATAATTTTAATTTTATTATGCATACTTTATTACATCCATCAATTGAATATATTAATAATGTATTGAATTGACATCACAAGTTAACTCGACACTAACTCATAAACAACATAATCTATATTTTTAATATTAATATCGTATATATATTTCATATATTATTATTAATTAATTTTAAGTCATGCATTTTATTATCTATTGTACATTATTTTTAAATATATATGCATATTTAAGTATCTTCGTCTATTGGATAAAAAAATGCGTCTAGTGATTCAGAGAAACAATTCGTAACTATGGCTAGGTTGAAGGTGAGTTGTAACAGCCCGTTTTCAATGAAATCAAAATAATAGTTTTGGGACCATAAATCTGATGTCAAAATAAATATTTTATTATTATTTTAATGTCTACAACATGTTAGTGATATAGTATAAAAATTTCGTTAAGATATTTTACCGTTTGCATGCTTAATTCGATAAAAAAGGACTAAATTGTAAAAGGTGCAAAACTAGAGTTCTATAAGCTAAAGGAATTTAAAAGCTATGAAATTAAATGGTTAGAGGGTTAATGTTGTAATTAAACCATTGACATGTTGAGTGGACAAATATGGACATTTATTAGTTGATTTTAAAGGTTATATATCAAGGTTAATTAAGTGAATTAGTAATTAAGTAATTAAAATAAGATAAAGAAAAGAAAGATATCATCTTTCTTCCATCTTCACCACCGAAAATCAAAGAATAAAAACGCCATGGAAGCATGATAGGTTCAGCCATGGCATTCTAGCTTGCATGTAAATCGTTTTTGTCCCGTTTTTAATGATTTCTATGTTTTTGGAGTCGTTGTAGCTTAATCTAGCTAGCTCAGGGACTAATTTGAAAAAAATTTGAATGTCTAGGGTTTTACCATGAATGAATTTTAGTTTCTTGTGATGTTTAATGGAAGAAAATGAATCCTTATTGTTAGATAAATAACTTTTGTTAAGTGATTTTTGATAAATTTGTCAATTAGGGGTTAAATTGAAAAATATAGAATATTCATTGTGTAATTTATGAATTAATGAAATGTGTGGGCTACTATAAGCTTGTATGGTATTCGACTAGGCTTGGGTAGGGATGAAATTGCATGAATTTCATTTTATGAGCCTAAAGACTAATTTATAAAGAAATCAAAAGTATAGGGTAAAATTGTAATTTTGCTAAAATATGAATTTGAGTTAAATTTAATAGAATGATTATTGAATTGAGCTGAATTTATTCATTTAGATCAAGATAAACCATGTACGGCTTTAGATCGAGGCAAGTAAAAAGCTTCGGATTAGTCGACTTCATTTTTTCTACGTTTTTCGTTGAGGTCAGTTCGTACGTTTAAGTTTTGTTTTTATTTTACGAATTGAAGGCTATTATTGTATAATATTAAATTGAGTATTGACAAAAAAATCTAACGGGATAACGTCGATCATTGACAAATCGAAAAGGGATAGCTTCGACTATCGATTATGAAAAAGGATGGTGACGATCATCGAACTATGAAAAGGGATGGTTTTGGCTATCGAACTATGAAAAGGGATAGCTTTGGCTATCAAATTATGAAAAGGGATGGTGATGACCGTCAAACAATGAAAAGGGATAGTTTGGCTGTCGAACTACAAAAAGGGATAACTTCGGTTATCGAATTACGAAAAGGGATGGGTCAATCATCGTATTATTACCTCGTGTGAACTTCGGTAAGAGCTTTTAATGTAAATTACATTAGTTTGATAAAATGTAAGTAATGTGTACCTTGTGAAAGTTAAGAGTATGAAAGTACATATATAAGTTTTTGAAATAGTTATTCTCACATTGGATTGGGTTTACATGCTTTGTGGTTGTATATTATATTGGCAAGGTTAGACTATATATGTTACGAACTTACTAAGCCTGACATGCTTACTTTGTGTTAATTTTTCTGTATTTTGTAGTTGTCGGAAGCTCATTCGGATTGGAAATTCGTCGGAGATCTATCAAACTATCTATCGGCTCTTTCGGTACTTGTGGATGTTTAATTTTGGTTTTAATGGCATGTATAGGTATTTTGACTAATGTTGGCCATGATTTTTGGTTGTTGGAATAATCATCTGGTTTGGCCTGTGACTTAGCATTTTGATGTTGATATGAGCTTTAGTTTATGGCATGTAAATATTAACCTTATTATGGTCGATGTTTGACTTAATATGTTTGAATTGTGATAGATAAATATGCATATTGTATAAGCCTTATAACATGTTATGGTTTGGTATATTGTTATGAAAGGTATATAAATGTCTATTGATGTTAGTGAATGAATGGCATATTTTGTACCATTTGATAGGCTTTGGTAAGTTAATTCAATGGTTTGAATTTATGCAAGTTTAGTTGAAAGTTAGATAGTCATTTTGGCCAACTTGAATACATGGTTAAACATGTTTATATATTTCCCTTTGAGGTGCCTAAGGAAATATTGGTTGTATGATGTTATACAATACGTATATGACTTGTTTATGCTTGGTTTTGGTGTCTTATTAAGGCATGTGCATATGTGCATTTCGGTTATAGGTACATGCCAATTTGGATGAGAAAAATGGCTTGTAAAATGGCCTATTTTTGTCTACACGAGCAGAGACACAGGCGTGTATCTCAGCCGTGTATGACACATGGCCAAGTGACATGGCCATGTGTCCTCTGTAGCTTTTGAAGGGCTGCAAGTCAGGCTGTTACACGGCCTAACACACAGCTTGGCACATGGGCGTATAGGGTTATTTCGAAGGGTACACGGCCTAGCACACGAGCGTGTGGCTTGGCCGTGTGACCCAAGTCAGTGAGTTACATGGGCTGGAACACAGCTATGTGTCCCTACTTCGAATGTCTACACGACCGTGTAACCCCTACAGTTTTGAAAATTTTCATGATTTTTTGAAAAAAATTTTGAGTTTCTGATTTAGCCCCAGCATGTTTCTAACATGTAATTAGGGTCTCGAGGGCTCGTTTAAGGGACAATATGTATGTTTCGAATTGGTTTTAATGTGTTTATTGACATGATTTAGAAACTTTAAAATTTATGCCCGTTTGATTTGAAAACTCTAGTAATGCTCCGTAACCTTGTTCCAGCGACTGATACAGGTTAGGGGTGTTACATGAATGGTGACTTTGATAAGGGAGTATGATGAAGGACGAGATTTGCCTTCTTAAGGAAAAAATTGTTCAACTATCAGTGAATAGTTCACCAGTGGTCCCGATTGGAAATTTGTCGCAATATGTTCTGTTTGGACCAAAAAGTCTTATAATCCTGACATTTTCAGGGTGCAATTAAAAAGCATTTGGAATATGATGAGGAAATTTGAAATCAAAGTGGTAGGTCAAAATCTCTTCTTGATTCCTTTTGGTAATGAAGAGGATTTGGATGGGATGATAGAGGGTAAACCATGGTTTTTTCGACATCAACTTATTATTTTTGATAGGTTAACGAAACATGTTAATAGAGATCACATTTGCTTGGTTTGGTTTCCTTTTTGGTTTAAGATTGGTCCTTACCAACTTAAATGTGATAAAAAAAGACCTTATGCATGCTATTAGGTCGACTTTCAAGGGTGATACGATTAGAAATACAAGGAGATTTTTGTCACCTAAAGACACAAATTGATGCATAGAAAGCTACTAATATTTTGTTTTAGCAGTAGCAAAATGGGGCATAGAGTAAACGATTGTGAGGAAATTTCAGCCAAAGATAAAGAGAATTGAGTTGATTAATTTTCTTGCTCTATAGTCGTAAGGGCAGAATTGTCACTCGTAAGAAATGAATGTTTACATTAGGTCCTCTTCGAAACAAATGCCGCAATAGTGTAACTATATGGGGAGGAAAAATGATGTGACTTAGGAAATGAGGCAAACTAGAGAGTTTTCTTAATAGAAAACGGTGGAGGTCTCGTTGGAGATGGAGCGAACGGCTACTGTAGAAAATCCTTCAATTTTGGAAACTACTATTAATTACCAAAATTTAAGGGATTTGGTGCCTCTTTCACTCCCTAAAATTTTGGAGGATACATTGAGAGGGGAGTTGTCTAAAGAGTTATATGTAAGGGGAATCAGATAAGATGCAATCAAAGTTGAGGCCCATTAATCTAGATGCAGAATTTTGTCATAAAACAAAAATTGCTAGTTGGAAACATGTCGCTAAACTAAAGAAAAAGAAAGTTTCAACAAGGACCAAGTGGCATAAGAAAGTGAAAGGTGGGAATAAAGGACCCTAAAGAGGTGGGACAGCAAGCTTTCAAGAGGGGAAATAATAATAATAATAGAGAATTATAGAAGGAAATTCTGATGTTCTTAGGGTTTTAAAAATAGAGTCAGATTCGTAGGAGCAGATTGATGTTTGTTTTCAAGAAGGATCGACGATTGCCAATTGGTAAGCCGATTGGGAGCAATGAAAATCTTATGCTGGAATGTTCGTGGATTGAGGAGTCCACGGGTATTACGAAGATTTTGACAAGTGGTGAAGTTTTATTATCCCCGTTTGGTTTTCTTTATGGAGACTAAAATTGATGAAATATAATTGAGAAGGTGAGATAACGTTGTGATTTTAATTGTGGGATTAAGGTAGGGTGACTGGTTCAAGGGGTGTGTTATGTCTGGCTTGGAAGGAGGATGTTAATGTTGAGTTGAGAAATTACGAGACTTGGGAATTCAGCCAGAGGTTTTATCTTTGAAAAATTAAAAGATCTGAGTACAGGTTTGATTAATTGGGAGAAGAGGATGAAGGAGAATCGTAACAAATTGAAGTATGCCCTTTCTAAAAAATTGGATGATCTTATTGCCAAGGATCATGATAATGATAATTTGGCAGCACTCATTGATGTCAAAAATCAATTGAACTTTGAACTTGATAAGGATGAAGCTTTTTGGGAATAGCGGGCGGGAGCTAATTGGCTTTGTTTGGGTGATAAAAACACTACTTTTTTCCATAAATACATTTCATTTCAAAAAAAAGAAAAATACCATTGGAAGTTTGGAGTTTGAAAATGGTACGTTAGCAAGCACGGAGGATGAGATTGGGGAGCTTACTATGAATTATTTTCAAAATCTATTTTCTTCGAATGGGATTGGGGATCTATCGCATATTTTATCAGGGATTAGTACAAGCATCTCTCAAAAGAAAAATCTCTTCCTTTTCGCAAAGTTCACGAAAGGGGAAGTTTACACAACTTTGAAAGAAAAGGGGCCCACAAAAGCTCCGGAGTTTAACGGTTTCCCAACTATGTTTTTTCCAGAAGTACTAGCATATCATTAAGAAGGATGTTCTTGCTTACTGTTTGGGTGTTATTAATGAAGGTAATGATATTGAATTTGCAAATGTTACTGAGATCGTTCTTATTCCTAAAACCCAAAATCCCAAAAACTTAACAAATTTAAGACCCATTAGCCTGTGTACTGTTTTATGTAAACTTGTGGCAAAAGTTTTAGCAAATAGACTTCAGAGTGTTGTTGGGAACTCTGTCGATTTTGCTCAAAGCATTTTTGTACCGGAGAGAATGATCTTTGATAATGTCTTACTTGTTTATGAATTGCTGCACACTTTTTCCCAAAAGTGTGCTAGTAAGAAGGGCTATATGTCAATTAAGTTGGATATGAGTAAAGCTTATGACAGGGTTGAATGAGTTTTTTTAGAAGCTATAATGTTAAAGATGGGTTTCGCTGCTAATTGGGTATGGCTCATTTTAAGGTGTATTTATTCGAATTCTTATTCGGTAATGGTGAATGGTTGCATGGAAAGACGTTTTTGGCCTTCAAGAGGCCTTCGTCAAAGGGACCTTCTTAGTCCTTTTTGATTTCTCATTTGCAGTGAAGGACTTTCAGCCTTGATGAGGCTAGCTATGGAATGGAGGCTTTTGAAAGGGGTACATGCTAGTAGAGGAGGGCCTAGAATCTCACATCTTTTGTTTGCAAATGATGGTATCCTTTTTAGGAGGCAACAACTAGAGATGCTCTCTTATTGAAAGATACTTTTAAAGAATATGAAATTTGTTTTGGCTAGAGTGTGAACTTCAGTAAATCATCAATTTTCTTTAGCTCAAATGTGCTTGAGAGGGAGAAGAATCGGGTTTCAAATTTGATGAAAGTGTGTTTTTCAAGCAATATTGAGAAGTATTTGGGGTTGTTGAATATGGTGGGTAAATAGAAAAGCATCTTTCCAAAGTCTAAAGAATAAGATTAAGGTGAGAATCGATAATTGGATTACAAGGCTCTTGTCACAAGGGGGAAAGGAAATCTTTATTAAATTTGTGGTGCAAGCAACTCCCACCTATGCAATGCCGTGTTTCTTATTGCCTAAGCCTTTTTGTGGTGAAATTGAAATCATTATAGTGAAATATTGGTGGCAAAAATGACAAGGGAAGTATGGGATTCATTAGTGTGAATGAAGGTATATGTGTAAGTTGAAGGATGATGGAGGGATGTGTTCACTTATTACTCGGGTGTTGAAAGCTAAATATTTCCTAAGATCTAATTTTATGGATGCTCAATTAGGGAAAAATCTGTCATTCACATGGAAAAGTATTTTGGGCGGCTAAAGGGGTTTGGAAGGAGGGATTATGTTGGCGTGTGGGTTTGGGGAATAAAATCTCTATATTTGACGATGCATGGATTCCTGGTAATGCAAATTTTAGAGTGTCTAGTAATAGTCAAATTTTTCATAATTTAATGGTGTTGGAGTTAAATGATTCTAATGATTGAAATTGGAAGCAGGGATTAGATAGCTTCATGCAGTCGAATGCTGATCATATTCTTTGGATTTCGCTTGCTCAGGACGCCCATGAGGATTTTCTGATCTGGGGTGAGAAGCCTTTGGGGGGTTCTCGATTCGTAGCACCTACAAACTATTACATAAAATTTGGAGGATCCTAGTGCTTATGCATTACAGACATGATCTAGTGATTTCTATAAGCTCTTATGGAAACTAGACCTCCCGGGAAAAATTAAAATTACATTCTGGAGGATTTCTTGGAACTGTTGTTCCAATAGGGTCGGAAGCGTGTAAATTATTGTACTAAAAAATCACACAAAGTTCAATTCCCAGGAAAGAGAGGTGGATCACATGGATCTCTTAAATACCAAGTCTTTCCTTAGACAGAATATCCCTTCTATAGTAATTTAATAGCACAATTAAATACTACTATTATACCCTCAAATATTGAAAGAAAAATAGGACAAGAAAGAACACAAGAGTTTTAACGAGGTTCGGTAAATTATACCTACGTCCTCGGGCACTAACACCAGATGATAACTTTACTATCTTCAAAGTATTACAAACAAATAGAATTCCTTAAGAATTCTCAAATGGGATAAGAGAGAAAACTAAGAGAGAAAGATTGGTTGGGATGGTTGAAATGAAAAATGAAAAGGCCTATTTATAGTTGAAGTTCAGGGACTAACTTGCAAATGGCCTAAAAATTAGGGACCAAAATTACAATTATCCCATTCAACTTTTCAACATTCGGTGCAACTTGCTCAACCTTTTTAACAAGTTGCTTCCTACCTTTGTTGACCTTTCAACAATCTCCACCTTGAAGATTTGATTAGGATAATCACATCTTCACACACTTCCTTCAACTCCCCAAATTCGATAAAGTTATCTTTTGTAGTGCCTCTAAATGCGCTCTCGAGCGCCATACACCTGTAGGTGCTCAAATTCTTAGGATGTTAATCAAGTTCAAACAATGATTAAACTTGATTGTTGTTACCACTTTGGTCATCATATCTGCGGGATTATCTGCT
Organism: Gossypium hirsutum; assembly: GCF_007990345.1. Taxonomy (NCBI): domain Eukaryota; kingdom Viridiplantae; phylum Streptophyta; class Magnoliopsida; order Malvales; family Malvaceae; genus Gossypium; species Gossypium hirsutum. The sequence continues at coordinate 6,072,896 of NC_053439.1, read as the reverse complement.
GTCGGAATCTTCTGAAGTAGAATTTTTTCTTTTTCAAAGACTTCCCGCACAAAGTGATATCTTACGTCGATATGCTTGGTTCTTGAATGATAAACTTGATTTTTCGCTAAATGAATAGCACTCTGATTGTCACAATATAGACTAATGTGACTTTGAACAACTCCCAAGTCTTTCAATAATCCATTAAGCCAAATAGCCTCCTTAACAGCTTCTGTAACTGCCATATATTCTGCCTCTGTAGTAGACACAGCTACTGTAGACTGTAAGGTAGACTTCCAACTCACTGGGGCTTTCGCAAGAGTAAACAGATACCCCGTAGTTGAACGACGTTTATCTAAATCACCAGCAAAGTCGGAATCAACATATCCAACTACAAACTGACCAAGTGCTTCATCCTGTTCAAAAATTAAACCAACATCTACGGTTTTTCGAAGATACCGTAGAATCCATTTCACAGCTTGCCAATGTCCTTTTCCAGGATCATGCATATACCTGCTCACAACTCCAACAGCTTGTGAAATGTCAGGCCTCGTACACACCATCGCATACATCAAACTCCCAACTGCATTAGCATATGGGACTTTTGCCATATATTCTCTTTCATCTTCAGTCTTCGGAGATAATTGAGCACTAAGTTTCAAATGAGAAACAAGTGGGGTACTTACATGTTTTGTGTTTTCATTTACACCAAAACATTGTAATACCTTTTTCAGATATTGCTTCTGATTTAAACAGAGCTTGCCTCTCGGTCTATCTCTACTTATCTCTATGCCGAGAATCTTCTTGGCCTCACCTAGATCTTTCATCTCGAACTCTTGATTCAACTGAGCCTTCAGCTTATCTATCTCATTTTGGCTCTTCGAAGCGATTAACATATCATCAACATACAAGAGTAGATAAATGAAAGATCCGTCATGCAGCTTCTGCAAATATACACAATTGTCATATTTACTTCTTGTGTACTTCTGCCTTCTCATAAAGCTATCAAATCGCTTGTTCCACTGCCTCGGGGATTGCTTCAATCTATATAGCGATTTGTTCAGCTTACAAACCCAATTTCTACCACCAGCATCTGTGTATCCTTCGGGCTGAGTCATATAGATCTCCTCTTCTAACTCACCATGCAAGAAAGCCGTCTTAACATCAAGTTGAGCTAGCTCCAAATTCAACTGTGCTACCAAGGCCAACAAAATTCTAATGGAGAAATGCTTCACAACAGGGGAAAATACATCATTGTAGTCAATTCCCTCCTTCTGAGCGTAGCCTTTAGCTACCAATCTTGCCTTGTAGCAAATATCCTTCTTGCTAGGAGATCCATCTTTCTTTACGAATACCCACTTGCATCCGATTGCCCTTTTACCTTTCGGTAATTGCGCCAATTCCCAAGTATTATTCTTCAGGAGAGACTGCATTTCTTCATCCATGGCGCTTTTCCATTTATCACTTTCTAAGCTTTGCATTGCTTCTTGATAAGTGATAGGAATATCATCAACAACGGGAAGGGCGTAGGCCACCATATCAGTAAATCGAGCAGGTTTACGAATTTCTCTCCGTGGTCTTGCAACTGCAACTGGTTCTGGTGTACTTAGTGGTTCTTGGGTCAAAACCTCTTCAACCTCTAATTCCTCCATTGTGGCTGGAGAATTAGACTTATTAACTGGGCAAATCCCCATCTGCTCAAACTCCACCTATTTTGGAGTACACTCCACCTGCTGTGGAGTATTGCTCGTCTAAATATCTTTATCTGCTACCTTTTTCAATGTGGCAGATTCATCAAAGGTAACATCTCTGCTACAGATCATTTTCTTTGTGCTTAAGCACCAAAGACGAAATCCCTTCACTCCAGAAGTGATTCCCATAAAGAGAGCTTTCTTTGCCCTCGGATCTAACTTTGACTCATTCACATGGTAATATGCAGTGGTTCCAAACATATGTAAGGAATCATAATCTGTAGCCGGTTTTCCAGACCATACCTCTATAGGAGTTTTTCTTTCTAATGCAGATGATGGCAAACGATTAACAAGATGGCCAGCGTATGTCACAGCCTCAGCCCAAAATTGCTTGCCCAACCCAGCATTGGACAACATACATCGATCTTTCTCCAGCAATGTTCGATTCATACGCTCTGCCAATCCATTCTGCTGTGGTGTATCCCTAACTGTGAAGTGTCGAACAATACCATACTCTTAGCACACATCGAAGAACGGATCACTTTTATATTCCCCTCCATTGTCCGTCCTAAGCCGCTTGATTTTCTTGCCAGTCTGGTTTTCGATCATAGTTTTCCATTTAAGAAAAACTCTAAGCACTTCATCCTTAGTTCTCATGGTATACACCCAAACTCTTCTGGAAAAGTCATCAACAAAAGTAACAAAGTAGTGTTTTCCTCCCAATGAAGGTGTCTTGGAAGGCCCCCACACATCTGAGTGAACATATTCCAAAATACCTTTTGTATTATGGATAGCAGTACCGAATTTCACTCTCTTTTGCTTTCCCAGAACACAATGCTCGCAAAATTTTAATTTGTAAGCCTTTGCACCTTTCAACAATCCTTGCTTTGCCAGAATTTGCAAGGATTTTTCGCTGGCATGTCCCAACTTCATATGCCACAACTGCATTGAGTCCAATTCTTTGTTACCGGAAGCTGTAGCGACTGCTCCAATAACTGTACTACCTTGGTAGTAATACAAGTTATTTTTCCTGATGCCCTTCAATATCATAAGTGCGTCAGATGTCACTTTCAAAATCCCATCTCTCATAGTAACAACTGAACCATTGGATTCTAAGGCTCCCAATGAGATGAGATTTTTCTTCAAACTGAGCACGTACCGAACATCAGTCAGAACTCTGGTTGATCCATCTTGATTCTTTAATTGGATTGAACCTATCCCAACAGTTTTACAGGCATTGTCATTGCCCATATAAACAACTCCTCCATTTAGTTCTACTAAATCAGAGAACCACTCCCGGTTAGGGGACATATGATAGGTACAACCCGAATCCAATATCCACTCATCTGAATGGAACGACGATGATGATGCAACCAGTGATAGTTCAGAGTCACTAGTATCATGCTTAGCAACACAAGCATCTACAGCAGCTTTTCCTTTATTCTTCAGCTTTGGACAATTTTTCTTCCAGTGGCCTTTCTCATGACAAAAAGCACATTCATTTTTCCCAAGTCTGGACTTTGACTTTGATCTTCCCTTTTGAGTTTTCTTCCGAGTGTATGAACGACCTCGGACTACTAAAGCTTCTGTATCTCTGATTGAGTTTTTCTGTTTGTCCTTCTTTCTCTGTTCATAACCGTATAAGGCCGCACAGACTTCGCTCAGAGATATATCACTCCTGCCATGAAGTAGAGTAGTTTCTAGGAACTCAAACTCCTCAGGAAGTGACCCCAACAGCATCAAATCCAAATCTTCATCTTTGAATGTCTCATCCATATTCAGCAAATCAGTGACTAACTGATTAAATTTGGTGATGTGATAATTCATTGTGGTACTTGGGACGTATGTGAAGCGAAACAGTCTTTTCTTCAAGTGGAGCTTATTTTGACTGTTTTTCTTCAAAAAATTTTCTTCAAGTGCCACATGCCAACCGATTGATCGCCTTCCAATCTTTCTCCTGTACATCATCTGGTTTCTCTTCATCAATGGCAATGTCTAGACCCTGGTGAAAAATGGCATCTAGAACCTCACTTTGCCACATACCAAAATGGCCCGTGCCATCAAAGATCTCCACGGCCAATCTTGCATTTGCAATTGTCGGTCTTGTCCACATGGACGATGTTGAAGCTCCTACACCGACCGTTTTCTCCATAATCTTTCAATATACCTAAAGAAATCTTTTCTGATATGGAAGATCAGTTTAAACTGCAACCACAGAGCATACTACGATTAACCTTCGGCTCTTGATACCACTTGTTGTTCCAATAGGGTCGGAAGCGTGTAAATTATTGTACTAAAAAATCACACAAAGTTCAATTCCTAGGAAAGAGAGGTGGATCACATGGATCTCTTAAATACCAAGTCTTTCCTTAGACAGAATATCCCTTCTATAGTAATTTAATAGCACAATTAAATACTACTATTATACCCTCAAATATTGAAAGAAAAATAGGACAAGAAAGAACACAAGAGTTTTAACGAGGTTCGGTAAATTATACCTACGTCCTCGGGCACTAACACCAGATGATAACTTTACTATCTTCAAAGTATTACAAACAAATAGAATTCCTTAAGAATTCTCAAATGGGAGAAGAGAGAAAACTAAGAGAGAAAGATTGGTTGGGATGGCTGAAATGAAAAATGAAAAGGCCTACTTATAGTTGAAGTTCAGGGACTAACTTGCAAATGGCCTAAAAAATTAGGGACCAAAATTACAATTATCCCATTCAACTTTTCAACATTCGGTGCAACTTGCTCAACCTTTTTAACAAGTTGCTTCCTACCTTTGTTGACCTTTCAACAGGAACTATCTACCTACGTTTGCTAACTTAAATTCTAAGAAGTTAATCGCAAATATTTGCTGCCATCGGTGTAGAGGTGAGGACGAATCAATAGATCATATATTCCAACAATGTCCTATAACAGTTGATGTTTAGTCAAAGTTAAACTATTTGCAATTTTTGAATAACTAGGGTCTAGAGTTTAAACAATGGCTTACTTGGATATTTGAATCTTGTACCACCCATCCGAGGAAGTTACTTTACTGTGCACTCTGGGCTATTTGGAAGGACAGAAACAGAAGGATTCATGAAAAGAAAGTCATTACAGGTAAAAACACTGCAAATTTTATTTCTAGCTATATAGGAGAACTTGAAAGGTTGGAGAAATATATATGTACAAAGAGTAAGGAGATTGTTACTTGGATAACTCCGACGAGTTCAGTCATCAAAATAAACTTTGATGGTGCTTTTGATGGCCGGAGTTTTTGATCGGCATCAGGAGTGTTTGCTAGGGATGAGGGTGGAATAATACCCTTCACTTGTTTGAGTTTCCATGAGAGAGTAGCAATTGCCTTCGTTGCTGAAGCTTTAGCATGTCACCTGGTGGTGAGTGTGGGTGTTGATAAAGGAATGGAGCCGAGTCATTATCGAAAGGGATTCATTAACAACAGTTAAGAAATGTAAGTCTTTAGAATTTGATAAATCATTTATTGGTGTTTACATTAGAAATATTCAACAAATGAAGAATAATTTTCAAGAAATCAGCTTCAATCATGTTCCAAGATTAGCAAATGAATTTGTTCATGTTCTTGCGACAGAAAAGCTAAAAGGGGGAAATTAATTTACCCAGAAGGGAACGTTTTTTTTTACTGTTGATACCAGAAGGGTGAGGGGAGGCCAAGAGAAACGGATTGAAAGGGGAGGGGAAGGAAATTGAATGGGGGTAAGGAGTTTTTTTTCAGACGTTTGGTCTATCTGTTGGATGCTCCTTCGTTTTTTTGTGAAACCGTCAATTATGAACATTGAGGACCTTTTGAGACGGGGAAAAAAACAATGCATTTGATTGGGTGTAAGGGTCGGTGCCTTATTGCTTCTAGATTCTTCCTGTTTTGGTTTTTTGTGTAATCTTTCTGTTTTTTCTGTTTTCAATTACGGTTTCATTTTAGTTTTTTTAGACTATGTTTTTAGACCTGTATCTGTATTTGTTTAGTTTTTGTTTGGTTTTTGGATCAATAAGAAAAACAAAGCCCAACTATTTATTTAAAAAAACAATACCTTCATCTATTTTTACAATTTAAGATTAACCTTATTCGAGTCCGATTTCAAGGAGCACTAAGGGTTTATTTAAAAGCGTGCACTGTGTTGAGAAAACCTTGTCGTTTTCTTGTGTGTTTTCACATGATTACAATCTAAACTGATTTTCGCGTGCTTACATATCTGTAGATTTAGATATTTAAATAGTGATTGTTTGCTATTTGAGTTCTATAAAAAAATTATGCTATTTGTTTGTTTAATTCTATCTTTTTTAATGACAATTTTGTCTTTGAAAAAGTAAAGATAATTTTGTCGGGCCAGGTTGGGCAACCCAAATTATCGCCTGCTAAAGTTGAATTTTCGAAAATAGCAATGAAATGTAAAACTTTATATAATAATTTTTTTAACATTAATTTCATAATAGTTCGTATCATATGTACTCCATTTTATTAATGTCTTTTAAAGTATTTGAATTTACGTCTTTCTAGATTTAATGCCAATCAAGTTAAAATTTAATTAATTATATAATATTTTATTTAAATTTGTAAATGTCTAAATCTTATTCAACGAGGCTTCATTTGTGTTGGTAAACACTCGTTTTGGTTCGAGTTTACCTTTTAAAAATTAGGTGTGTGATATCTATTTAATTATTTAATTTAGTATTTGTAGTAATTTTTCTTTATATTATTTTTCAGGGTTTGTAGTTTCTTCTCCTAATAATGTTAATTTTTTAAATGTTTAAATTTGCATCTCTCTTTGAAAGTACAATATACCCAACATTTGTTGGTATAAATAATTTTAATTGAAACTATATATATAGATATAAATTTACTAGGTTTTTGAATGAGTTTAATAATTAAAAAAGTCTGCTACCCTAGCACGTCTCTGTCTGCCTCTCTGGCAAGTTTTTTCTTCTGGTTTTCTTTTGGCGGCGCTCATCTCCATTTATTTGAAGTGATGTCTTTAACGGAGGCTTCGGGTACAACATCCATGGAATCAGAATTTGCGGGTTTATCTCTTGATGAAGAAGAAAAAGAGATCCTGCAAGCACAAGGTGACTCAGATTTAATTAATAATGAAGAATCTCTTAGTTTGGTTGGTTGTTTTCTTACAGCCAGTATCATCCATTATCCAGCAATGAAAAGCACAATGGCTAATCTTTGGCATCCGGTCAAGGGTGTTCAAATTAGAGATCTGGGAAAAAAGGTACTCGTTTAAGTTTTTCCATGTTATTGACATGGAAAGAGTTATTAAAGGGGCTCCTTGGGCATTCATTAATCATCTACTAATTTTACACAAGTTACAAGGGGGAAGATCCACTAAAAGTTCCTCTAACCTCATCACCTTCTTGGGTTCAAATACATGATGTGCCTATAGGGTTTTATTCTAATAAATTAGCGATGCAGTTAGGGAATTTTATTGGAATTTTTCAAGAATACGATGGATCTAGTTTGGGGAAAGAAAATATGAATTTCATGAGGATAACAGTTCAAGTTGACGTTCGGCACCCTCTCAAAAGGAAAAAGCAGGTTATGTTTAAAAACAAGTGCTCTTATGTTAGATTTAAGTACGAAAGATTGACTCTTTTTTGTTTCTACTGTGGCCGTCTTGGACATAGTGACTCCTTTTGTGAGGAAAAAATGGAGGCAAGGGTTGAAGTTGATGTGATGGGATGGGATTTATCTCTGCGTGCACAATCAAGAAGAGCCCAAGCAATGAGGAGTGTATGGTTACGGGAGGAAGGAGGTTCTGGGGGAGGAATGAGTGGAGGAAATAATGAAAGGGGAAACGTAGGAACTTTTACGGGAAGTGTTGATCCTATCTTAGGTTTTAATCTAGAAGGTAATGGGTTCTCCTCACAAATAGAAAGGGTTAGACCTTTAAATGATTATAGTCAAATGGCTATAGAACAGGAGTTGGAGAATGAGATGATTATTGGAGAAGAGGGAAAAAAGAGAGGGAGAAAGGATATTGAGAATAGTAGGGAGATGGAAGGGAGAGATAGGAAAGTACAAGGATTCAATCATTTATTATCGGCGGCTGTCAAGAGGCAAGCCGACCGATCGCAATGAAAATACTAAGTTGAAATGTCTGAGGTTTGGGGAATCCTGGAACAGTTCATCGACTTCGACACTCGCTGAAGAAACACTATCCCCTAGTGATCTTCTTAATGGAGACAAAAATAAACAAAAAAGAATGAAAAAAATTCGAAGAAGTTGTGGATTTCACTTTGGAATTGATGTGGATTCAATTGGATCTAGAGGAGGACTTTGTTCAGCATGGAGAAAGAACGCTAGTATTGCACTACAGAGTTTTTCAAATAGACATATTGCTGTGATCATTGAGGAAGAATGAGATGGAGAAAAGTGGATATTTACAGGTTTTTATGGTTCCCTTATTCATATGATAGGGAGGAATCATGGAACTTGTTGCGACAATTAAGAAACCAAGGAGATGACCCATGGCTGGTTTGTGGGGATTTTAATGAAATCTTATATAATTTCGAGAAGAAAGGTGGTCTACCTAGAGAAGAAAAAAGAATGGAAGCATTTCAGAAGGCCTTGGAAGACTGTTGTTTAGTGGATTTGGGTTATTCAGGTAGGAGGTTTACGTGGGAGAAGGGAAATTTGCCAGAATCTAATATCCAAGAAAGATTAGACAGAAGAGTGGCAATAGAATGATAGAGTGATTTATTTCCAAATTTTCTTATTCAACACCTCCCTCATTCTTTCTCAGACCATTGTCCACTTCTCATTGATACGGATCAGAGAGTTAGAAGGATAGCATATCAGAGGTTCAGGTTTGAAGCATGGTGGATTTTGGAAGATACTTTCTTGGATGAGACTAAAAGTATTTGAGAAAACTCAACAGGAGACCTTATGCAGAAGCTGGAAAATTTAAAACGAGGGTTACAAAGGTCGAGTGTCCAGTTCCAACAGAATAAAAGGATGACAAACGAGGTCTTATTGTCAAAATTAGAAATGTTGCTTGATGCAGATAGAAGTGAGAACTTGGCAGAGATTATTGACACAAAAATCCATCTGAACTTAGAAATTGAAAAGGATGAAAGCTATTGGGAGCAGAGGGCTAGAATTAATTGGTTAAAAATGGGAGACAGAAATACAAGTTTCTTTCATAAACAAGCATCGCAACGAAGGAGGCAAAACAGAATCCACAAGTTGCAGGGTGAAGATGGCAGGGCAACTGAAGAATGGAAGAATATGGAGGAAATTGCCAGATCGTACTTTTTACGATTGTTTTCAACAGGAGGGCAACATAACTTTGAGAATATCTTGACAGGTATTAGAAGGTGTATTTCTGAGGAAGATAACATTAAACTTAATGCAAGGTTCACAAAAGATGAAATTCGGGAAGCTCTTTCAGGAATGGGGCCTGCAAAAACACCGGGAGAGGATGGTTTCCTAGCCTTATTCTATCAAAAGTGTTGGTCAATTGTTGGGGATGACATCTCCAATTTTTTGTCTCCAAAGATTAAACGAAGGTATAGAGTTCCAATCAATTAATAAAACAAATATTGTGCTCATCCCAAAAATCCAAAATCCCTCGAGCGTTACCCATTTTAGACCTATTAGTTTATGTAATGTGATTTACAAACTGATTGCTAAAGTCATTGCGAATAGGCTACGAGGGTTAATTCATAAATGTATTGATTTAGCTCAGAGTGCTTTTGTTCCAGGAAGGCTGATTTCTGATAATGTGTTACTTGCTTATGAAATTCTGCACACTTTGAAACTGAAGAGATTGGGGAAAAAAGGATTCATGGCTCTTAAACTGGACATGAGTAAGGCATATGATAGGGTTGAATGGGAGTTTGTTAGAGGAGTAATGGAAAAAATGGGGTTTGACCCATGATGGATTGATTTAGTACTGACTTGTGTCTCTTCAGTCTCTTACTCTGAGTTTCAATGGAAATATCGGTCAAACGTTTCTCCCATCGAGAGGTCTTAGGCAAGGGGATCCTCTAAGTTCATTTTTATTCCTTATTTGTAGAGGACTCTCAAGTCTAATGAGGTTAGCACAAGAGGAAAATGTTTTGAAAGGTGTTAAAGTAAGTCGAAGATGGCCGACTATCTCCCATTTATTATTTGCAAATGATTGTATTTTATTTGCTGAAGCTACAGATAGGGGAGCACATTCATTAAAACAGATACTGCAAGAATACGAGACAAGTTCTGGGCCCCGTGTGAATTTTGAAAAATCGACTTTTTTCTTCAGTACTAATACAAAAGAGAGTGAAAGGAGTGTTGTTTCACAGATCCTTGGAGTTAGAAGAGCTAATGATTTTGAGCAATATCTAGGACTTCCTAGTATGGTGGGGAAAAGAAAGAGATTATCTTTTCAAAACTTGAAAGATAGACTCAAGAAAAAATCAACACTTTATTAGATATCTCTCACAAGGAGGAAAGGAAGTGTTTATCAAGGCAGTTCTACAAGCTATCCCAACATACTCGATGGCTTGTTTCCTACTCCCTAAGACGCTCTGTACAGATTTGGATAGAATAATAGCCAACTTCTGGTGGCAAGAGACTTAATAAAAAAGCTATCCACTGGTGCGCTTGGAAGGATTTATTTCTATTAAAAGAAGATGGTGGTCTCGGTTTTCGTGATTTTGCTAAATTTAACGTTGCATTATTAGCGAAGCAGGGATGACGTCTTATTAATTATCTGAATTATTTATTGGCTCATGTTTTGAAAGCAAAGTATTTTTCCAATTCAAATTTCTATAAAGCTCAGTTGGGGAATCTACCTTCTTTTACCTGGAAAAGTATATGGGCTGCGAGAGGACTTCTTAATAATGGACGCTGTTGGAGGGTGGGGAGAGGTGATCAAATTTCCATGCGGGGAGATTCATGGATACCGGGGATTGCAGCTGACAGAATCACGATTCAAGAAGACAATGACAATGTTAAATTAGTCTCGGATTTAGTTGAGCCAATTAGCAGGAGCTGGAGAACAGAGCTAATAAGAAATACCTTTCAACCAGATGTTGCGGAGCAAATATTAAAAATCCCTCTTGCGGAGACAGAACAAGAAGATCTTCAAGTTTGGAGAGGAGAACCGACAGGGGAGTTCTCGGTGAGGAGTGCCTATAAACTATTACATGGTTCTAATCTGGATCCTAATGATTTATTATTACAGACCGAGACAAAAACTTTTTACAACAAATTATGGAAGTTACATATCCCTACAAAAATTCAGATGACAATTTGGAGGATTTCTTGGGATTTTATCCCGTCCTTTGTCAATCTCAAAATAAAGAGGGTAGTGATAAACACTCTTTGCCCCAGGTGCGGTTCTGCTGAAGAAAATAGCTGGCATATTTTTATTAAGTGCCCTAGATCAATGGAAGTTTGGAATCAGTTAGATTTATCGTGGGTGCTGAATCAGAGTATACATAACATGTGGGGATGGCTTACCTGGGTTTTTGATCGAGGTAATGAAGAGCAGCTTCAACTTTTTTGCTGTAGCCTTTGGTTCATTTGGTTTAGCAGAAATCATCTCATTTATGGAAAAAGACTCATGTCAGGATCAGAAATAGCAAGGAAAATCAGTGTCTATATTACAGAACTTGCAGTAACAAAAGGAAGAAATCTTACTCTCCATTCATCTGGCAATCTCCAACAGATATATAAAAGGGGATGGACCTCCATTCATTTCGATGCAGCTTACGAACGCCTGGGGTTTAGATCGGCTTCCGGTATAATAGTACGGAACGAGAACAAAGAGATTCTTGCATCACAGGCAGTCATTCACTCCAACATCGCAGATCCATTCACAGCAGAGGCATATGCAGGATTACACGCAATAAAATTAGGGATTAGACTGGGAGTCAATAAATTAACAGTTTTAGGAGACTCCAAAACTGTTATCAAGAAATGCCAAAGCTTCTTCTCGGATAAATCAGTCATTGGAGCAATTATCACAGATATCCAAAGTCTAAAAAACAGGTTCCAGGAAATTGAGTTTACTTTCATTCCCAAAGAATAGAATATTTATGCCCATACTATAGCAAAGGAGGCTCTTAGAAGAGGATAAAGTTTTTACCTGGAGAAGGAAGTCCCAGAAGCGGTTCGGAGAACGGTAGGAAATCTTTGGCCATATCCTCCAGATTAAAGAAAGGGGAAAGTTTTTCATTAAAGGATAGCAGAGACAAAGCAATAAATTGGTAACCTGCTATCTTTATGATTGGACGGTGGATTTGAAAAGACGATAATTAATGGTGTCCAGCTTTTTTGATTTGACTGGTATAGGATGAGCTTTATTTTCAAAATTTTGTTTATTTTGGTCATGATGGGCTAGTTGAAGCCCGATTTGTTTTCTTTCCTTAGTCCTTTTTTTGTAGTGGCTTTTAGCCCAATTCTTTTTTTTACATATGATATAAATCCAGTCAGAATTATTCAAAAAAAATTTTTACTAGGTTTTTAGATATTTATTCATTATTTGAATTTATATTGATTTATGTTCCTCTATCCAAATTCATTATTCATATAACTTTATTTATACAGATAATGAATTTGAATGTATATAAACTTACATATTTAATTATTTTAAATTTTTATATTTTTCAAAATTATTGAACCAATAAATTCAAATATTTAACAGATACCACTCTTTAAAATGGATGCAATTTTTTAGAAAAAAACATAATAAAAAAATATAAATTCAAATTAAGAAAATTACAATATCCAATCCCTAGTTAATTTTGGGGGAAAATACTAATAAAATTGTAACTTGTAATTTTGTGCCTTGGGCTTTGGTTTAAGCAGGCTCTCTCTGATGAGTTGTATTTGCCTCAAATTAAGCATAAGGATCCATCCAATTTTTTGTGGTGCAAAATTGAGAAATTGTATGGGCTTCTCCAGTCCATCTTTTACAAGGAGCCAAATGGGCCAACAGAAATCAATATGCTTTTCCAAAGCAATATTTAGGCTCCATATATCAGTGAGAAAATCTTACAAATTGCACAAAACATCATTTTCTTTTAGACGAGGTAAATTCTAGCAAATTTCTAAACTGCGTCACCAACACGCTATTTCACCTTTTTTGTTTTCTTTTTTAGTTTCAACTTGATAAAATATTCTTGTGATCATCATGAGTCTTTGTCTCAATGTTCCACTAAATTCATGTAATTTATATAATTATTTTGGTTAAATGCTCAAATTGGCCTAACCTTTCAAGGGTTGTTCACGTACTGAAAGCTAAACTTTTGAAAGTTTTTTTTGAAAGTGGTTAAATCTTTCAAAATACCAATTTTTTTTTAAAGTGCTCAAATAAAAACTAAATATTTTTAAAGTACTCAAATAAGGGCTTCTCAAGTATCGTATATCAGGTCACAGATTATGTTTTTATTATTTTCTTTTATCTTCAAGCAATATCAAATTCAACTGTTATGTATTTTATTCTAAATAAGTTAGAATTTACATAGTTTTTACTTAAATTAGACTGAACTGCGTGTAAAATCTTTATTTGAACATTTTTTATAAAGGTTAGGCTCTTATATAAGCATTTAAAAAGGTTTTGACCCTTATGTTAACAATTCTTAGATGGTTGGACCTTAATTTGAACATTTAACCAATTATATTTAGAATATCAAATTTTAAGCAGGATAAGTGTTTATGCTACTCCTATTTGTTCTTTAAGTAGGGTTAATTCTACCCAACCTCCTCAAATTATATTCAGCTTTTAAATTGATTTTTAAAATTTAAAATATTTTAATTAAATCTTTCAAATACCAATATCATATTAATTAAGCTTTTAACCTAATCAGGTGGTAAATATTAACTCAAATTTGATTTAAAAGACATCAATCAATTTTAAACACATGTGAACCTACCGCATAAGCAATTTGGATTAGATGTGTTAAAAATAATAATAGCCCTCGTAAATTTTAATGGCACATTTTTTTTAAACACTTCAAATTCAAGTTGTCCATATAATACGCATAAACATGTTTAAGTTTTAATCTATGTGTTTTAAATGTACTTCACATAAGATTTGAGTTCACATTTAGGATATGCTTGGTTTGGTAGAAAAGTGGAGAGATGAGAGGAGGGAGTGGAAAAGTGAAAAGAAATAAAAGTTGAGTGTGCTTGCTAAGAAAGAAAAATGAGGGGAAGGAAAATAGGAGAGATCATTTTTCACCCAAATCAATAAAAACTAATCCTTCCAAATTGAGTGATGAGAGGAGAGATAATGAGAAAGATGTGTATATTAGTTCAAAATAATGCAATTTTCAAATATTTTATTTTTTTTCGTTTTAATTTTTTCAACTCTACTAAGCAATAGAGGAAAAGAAAATTACTTTTTTTCTTCTTTCTTTCCATTTTCCCATATTTCCTACTAAGCACACATATGGAAAGAAAAATTATATTTTTTATCCTTCTAGTTTTCTACCCTTTTAATTTTCCTTCCTTCCAATTTTCTTTTCACTCTACCAAGCAAAGCCTTAACGTTCAAATCGATAACTAGGCTAATAGGACCTAATTAATACTAAAAATTCTATCACATGCATATACGTGTGAAAATCACGTATTTAAGACACATGTTTGCATTTAAAAATAACATAAAATTAATAATGAAACGTAATGTTTGAAAATAATAGTAACAACACATGCAATATTTACAAAAGTAAAATGATAAATTAGTTTAAATTGTGAGTAAATAAAATTTAAATAGGTAAATACATCATATTAAGAATATTAAATGCACTTCAATTGTTTATCATTGTATTGTATTTTTTTCTTGAGTTAGTATTGAGTTGACTTGTAACACCAACTCAATCTACGTTATTATCAATGTATACAAACAATGTGGGTAAAACAATTTGTATAATAATATTGAAATGTATAAAATTATTAACATAAAACTTTGGTTCAAGTAGTAAAGAAAAGATTTTATAAATACTAGTGGCAAAGGCTCAAATCTCATCACATGCAAAAAAAAAAATTATTGGTTTTATTAAATATATAAAATGACAAAACTACACTAGTAATGATATAAAGGATAAACTACACCCGAAGTCATTAAACTATTAATAAGTTTATATTATGGTCACTCAACTTCAAAAAGTTACAAAATGGTCATTGAACTATTCAAAAGTTTTCATTTAAGTCACTGAGTTGTTAAAATCGTTATTGTACGGCTTCTTTGTTCGCACTGCTTGCACCAATCGAAAGCTCTCTTTCCCTTTCTCTTCTACAGCCCAATTTTTTTTTCATAAAACAACTTTGAACGTTATGAATCTATGAACCACAACCCAAACCATTTTCTTCTCTAATCTCTAACACTAACTGTTAGATCGACTTGGATCTAAGGTATGTTCTTCTACTCGTTGATGGGTATTGATCTACTGTACCGAATGTTGAGTCATCTCTTAGATCTTGCTACCCAGGTTTTTAAGAAAAAAAATTAATAGCCTAGTGACTTAAATAAAAACTTTTGAATAGTTCAGTGACTTCAATGAAAACTTTCAAATAGTTCAATGATCATTTTGTAATTTTTTAAAATTAAGTGACCGAAACGTAAACTTACTTATAGTTCAGTGACATTGAGTATAGTTTATCCTAATATAAATTATTTTATACATAGAAGGGTATTTTTATAAGTTCATTAACCGAGCTAATGATTAGTTGACCATGATACCAATTTAATTAAGTGTTTAAATATCAATATAAATAATCCTAACCAAAAACTTAATTAACATAATAATAATTTAAAAACTCAATTAAAACATTTTAAATTTAAAAAATTAATTAACCATAATTTGCAACGATTAGTTATAAGCATTATTAAATATTAAAATATGAACAATAAGCAATTGTAAGCATATTTAAATGTGTCCTATGATCTTTGCTATAAGTATATAATTGGAGTCAACTAGAATCCATGTTACTTTCCAAGTTACAGCAAAAGCAAAGCAATAGTGGGAGTGGAAATGTGGGGGCAGGCAAGGCGACCCCATCTGGATCCTTCTTTGATGTTCGATAGCAACCTTTGGGGGTGTACAATGCGACAACCTCTTCCCATCCCACGTGGAAACGTATACCACTTGTAATCTTCTATTTTGGGCGACCATTATCATTTAAAGTAAAAACCAAAAAAACTTTTTCTTTTAATTAATTTATGCACAAAAATTGAATGGGGTCCAGAAATTTTGTTAAAGTGAAAATGTACCAACCACCAAATTTTCTTACAAAAGTCACATACCACACCTTTCCTTATCAGCTCGTGCTGTATTTACTGTATTCTCAAATCACCTAGTTTTCCATGGTTCTCAACTTTTCCAACTAGAATTTGATTGATTGAAACATATATGGGATTCTTCAAGTATTTTGAAGAAGTTTCTACTTTTTAAGTTATAGTTATTACATACCACAAATGAATAAATTGGATTGTTATATTTGAATAAGAAATTTATATTTAATTACTGATTATTTTTTTCAAAAAGAGAATATTTTATTTCGTATAAAAGATCTACGAGAGTAGAATCGATCTACAACTCTTAACTCTTTTGTACATGCTTAAAAAGAAAATAAATGGAGTCATGGACAACCATCATTATTCAGTATAAACCAAAATGGGGATGGAGGTTTTTAAACTCAACCTTTTGGTTCCTTTCCACCATCCATGTACTACTTTACTAATCGATCAGTATCTTCATCAGCTATTCTCTTCACCAATGATACAATAAACTCTTTTCTTCTATTCTTCAAATGTTCAAAATCATCCCATATTGACATTATTTTCCATTTTCTCGTTTCAAATGATCTTTCTAGTTCATGAAACGCACATCACTTTTGTTTTGTTAAATCCCATAATGAAAAGGATCAAAATTTCCACCATAACCCTACTATATGTAAAGGCTTTAGGCCTTCACTTAAGAAGCATTCTAAATTTGTTCTCTCTTCTCATTATATTTTGGGGAAACTTTTAATTAATGTTTCCATTAGTTTGTACATTTTTTTTAAGATGGTGAAGTTATCATCTAATTATGGTTCCTGAGGACATAAGTAATTTGTTGAACCTCATAAATTTGATGTTTCTCACCTTTAGTTATTTCATTTGCATCAATTGACTTTTTTTTATTACATTTTAATATTCAATAGTTATTTGTCAAGTAAATTAGTCACATTTGAGTATTTCCAATTTGATATTGGTGTTCAGTATTAAGTTACATTTGTCTAGGATATAACTCGGTATCTCCCAACAATTGGTATCAAAGCCTCGAAGAAGAAGTTTTAATTTTCTCAGTATGCTTTATGGTTGCAATTATCCAATCTTTCACATCTAGAAAAGAAATTTTCATTATTGAAGATAATCCTTAATGGCTTTGTTGCTAGATAGAAGTGTTGCTGTGTAAAAGTACATGTTCAGGAAAAGTTTTAGCTAGGAAAGACTTGACATATAAGAGTGTCTTTTGACCTACCTCCCCGTCTCGAGAACTTACCTATTCCAGTATCAAGTTGTTAGATGGAACCAAGCATTTCAGCATGTGGCAAAGTGAGGTACTAGATGCTTTGTTTCAGCGGAGTTTAGACAACACCATTGAAGAAGAAAAACTCGAAGCTATGGAGGAGAAAGAATGGAATACCATCAATCGCTTGACATGTGGTACGATTTGATCTTATCTTTCTAGAGAATAGAAGTATAGATTCAAGAAAGAAACTTCAACATATACGTTATGTAAAGCATTGGAGGATAAACTCCTAAAAAAAGAGTTTTCAGAATAATCTTTACATGAATAAAAGGTTGTTTGGGTTTAATTATTAACCAGACATCATTATGAATGAACCCATCACAACTTTTAATCAATTAGTGGCAAACTTATTGAGCTTGGAGGCAACCTTTAAAGTGTTGGAAAAATTCAGTTTAGAAAACGGTTTTTTGTCACAGCAGAAAATTAAAATTTTGAAAACTGAGTCAGTTTGTGATATTTATAGCAATAAAATTTTTCTCGAAAAATACTTGTGCTTTGTGAGAGGTGAATCCTGGACATTCCTGGCTTTTAACTAAAAGACCTTCTCTGATATTCTTGTACCACGAATTGCTTCGAGTGTAGGCTCGAACAATCATAAACCAAACAAAAAATAAAAAAAAATTATTAATTTTAGTAGGAAATTAATTCTCACTACTTTCTAGCAAAATAATAATATTTGAAACTTATGTTAAACATATGAAAATAGTTCTACTAGTACCATCTATTTATAGGGAGAGATAGAAAAATCTTAGTTGAATTAATAAAAATACAAATAATATTTATTTAATA
This sequence comes from Gossypium hirsutum, assembly GCF_007990345.1. Taxonomy (NCBI): domain Eukaryota; kingdom Viridiplantae; phylum Streptophyta; class Magnoliopsida; order Malvales; family Malvaceae; genus Gossypium; species Gossypium hirsutum. The sequence goes on along the minus strand of NC_053439.1, from coordinate 6,054,906 downwards.
GAAAACAATATTCTACTCTAAGTAGAATAGAATGGGTAGAACACCTTAGTAAATAATACTAGGGATGCCATCATTCTCTTATGATGAGGGGATTTGTGCTTCTCATGTACTGGGTTCAATTATATGTGGTTCTTGAACTTTTAACCTAACATTGTATAATTTAATTCAACCCAATACATTTTTTTATTTCCAAAATAAATATTATTTGTTTAATTAATTTAATTAGATAAATTAATTTTCTAAATAAAATAGTTTTCTCAACCCAATTCTCATTCTATTAAAGTCATGACAATTTTACCGTAAAAGAATCTATGAGAAAATATATTTAATTTCCATATTCAACAGATTTACAATGACTAATTAATTTAATTCTATTTTAGAACTTCAATTATTTAATTAATTAAATAATAATTTTAAAAACTTGAATTAATTCTCAAGTCATTTCAATAATTAGTGAGAAAACACATTCATTTGTGAATGTGACTCATTTCTCTAACTTCATCATTTCTATCCAATTATATTAATTTGGTCTACATGTAATTCATCTCTGGTTTCAACTAATTAGCGGAGGGACCGATTTGACATATGTAATTAAGAATCAAATAATTTACAATTAAGTTTTAGCTTTTTGCCTATTAATTAGAAACTTATTTAGTCACGAAGTCATTCCACTATAATATTGTGAATGAGCTCTACCTAGTTACATACCATTACGAAAGCTACTCAATCAATGACCTTGTCATCAGTGTGTTACCCTCATAGTATACCTTTAATCTTTTTGGGATAAATCCGTTCTCTCAATATGATCCTATTTTATCTCATGATAACTATTACATGTTCCTTCATGAAAAGTCAATTGCTATCAAATAGTAATTAAGTTATTTATCACAGAGACAAACGGCCCGTGGCCATGTTTACATTTCATCTATCATGTAATGCCTATTAGAAGATATCATTTACCCATTAATTGGGCTATGAATTCCACTATTGTGAATGATGCTACATACTGCAAAAGTTGTATACCCAATGCACCAGCTTTTCGTTCCTAATCTATTTGAACTTAGGTTTTTGCTTACATTGAAGTATACGAGTCACGCATACATAGTCTATCATCCATTCAGGATTAAAGTATGTCACATTGTGAATGTCACAAGTGAATAAATACATAAACGAATCTAGGATCTATTCTACTTGAGTCATGTTTGATGTATTGTCAGTCCAATTAGTTACATCTATGTATATATCTTTTAGGAGTCATCTGCTTCAATGCCCAAAACAAAGCATCTCCCCAATTGGACTTCATAGATGAAATTCTAGTCTTTAAATTGGTTTTCTCATTTCCAATTAGACTAAGACATGTTTAGTTTCATCTACTAATACAAGCTATCTTTTCGTATTACGATTCGACCACATAATATTGCTTACTATTAGTTAAATATTAAATAACCAGTGAGTCAATATTTGCTTCTATTTTGCTTGTGCGTGCAAAAACATTGAGGACAATATCAAAGGGTATTAATGTAATTAATGGATATTATTAAGCCAATTTGTTCAAAAAATACAAGTATACAAAACGAATATACTACACTTAGGGCACTAGATCCAACATAAAGATGAATATTTTCCTTTAATGTTGATATCACCTCTTCCTAATGAATTTAAATATTTTAAAACAAATTTAATTCGTGGAAAGGATAAGGTAATCTTTAATGAAATAATTGGTGCTCTGTATAATTATAAGCTCAATAAGGAAAATAGAAAAGGAAGTTATAACAATGTAGTAGAGGCGGTGGCAGCAAGAGGTTGTTCGAAAAGTCAAAATCTAAAAAGGAGAGGTAGATCACGGTGAAAAGCCAAAGTTGAAAAAGATAAATGTGTCTTTTGTCATGAGAAAGGTTATTGGAAAAAAGACTATCCCAAGCTAAAGAAGAAATATATGAATGCACTACATGCATGTGTTCAAAACGAGATACTAGTGACTTTAAAATATCATTGGTAGTTTCACTTATTGGAAAAAAATCCGGTTAGAAAACAATTTTCTTACATAGTGAAAAATTAAAATTTTGAAAATCGAGACGATTTTTGATATTTATAGAAATAAACCCTTTATTGAAATCACACATATCTTTCGGCTAGACAGATCATTATTGTTTCTGAATTACAACCGAACGACTTTCTCCATTATTCTCATACCACGAACTGCTTCAAATGTGGGCTTGAACGAATTCGAATCAAACACAGGACTAGAACTTTTTTTTTTACTTTGAGTAGGAAAGCAAAATTCTCTCTTTAATAGAAACCAGTAGAATTGCTATTTCAGAAAATAGAATTTATACTTAGAAAATAAATTCTCACTATTTTCGGGCAGGATAACAATATCTATAACACCCCAAACCCTGCCTAGACATTATGGCTAGATCTGGTGATTCTACGTAAAACAGTTGTAAATTCAATTTTCGTATATTTTGAAAAAAAAATATCGTAAACTTTTGTTACTTAAAAACCCATTTTATTGGAAAACGTATTTGACATAACTATTTAATTGAAAACGTTGTTTGTTTATATTTTCTAAATAAAACAAATGCTTTGCAACAAAATTCCTTAGATCATTATATTTTGGAAAACCAAGTTTGTTTTCTCGAAATCGATTATTTGCCGAAAAATAGACCTTTTCGATAAATCATTTTAACAATATCATGTAAAAATCGAAATTAAAACCCCAAAACCAAAACAGTCCCAAAATATTCAAAACAATCCAAATTTTACAAAACACTTAAACCCATTTAAAAATAGTTAAAAATAACGAAATACTAATAAAACTGAGCTCCCGTCGCACTGACTCGCCGAAGTCTGTGAATTACCTAAAAGTGACAAACAAACAGAGAATGAGTTTTTGAAACTCAGTGTATATCGAATAATATAAAGCAATTAGATGCATATTAGAAAAATTTATCAGAAACCGATTTATAACAGAACAGATGTGACATATAAACCTACCCCCAACTGCTACACACCATCTTCGACCATCCCAACACACCATATGGGTATAAAACACCCATCTATCCCTACACACCACTTAGTGTCAATAGGACCCTTTACAGAATAGTTGCAGCTAAGCTGCCGGATCAATAGGTGATTTATCGTTTTTTTTACAGAATCACATCCTCCACATGTTATTTACAACACAACCCAGTTGCAGATACAGAAAATAATAAATGTCATACATATTCAGAGCAGGAATTATACATGCTATAGATTTACAAGCACACATATCAGATATAAATCATAAACTTAACATAAATTTAGGTTTATTTATCAATCGACATTATACTAACAGATGTCCAGATTTTATTTTTTACAGTATATTTACTCACATTCCAACCCTATGGATGGCCCACGGTCGATCAGGACTTCGCGTACGTCCCTAGGAAAAATTTTAAAGTTTTGGGTCCACACACCCATGTGGCTCATACGACCCAAATGGCCAGCCAATGTGACCCACACGCCCGTGTGGCCCACATGCCTGTGTGGTCCAAATGATCCAAATGGCACAAACTATGTGACACAGTCCAGTACACGGCCTGTCACACTACCGTGTGTCGCACATGGCCTACCACACGGCCTGGCACACGGTTGTTTCGCATCAACACTGTTGTTTTTCGGTTTTCATCGTTCGCTGATTTTTGAGTTTCTCGTTACACGCCTGGTATTATTTAAAAAGAAACCCAAACATGAGCAGTCCCACACCTAAATCACCAATTAATACAACCGATTTTAGTAATGATTCGTGAAACTCTAATAATTAATTGACCACAATCAAACTAAAACAACCCTTCAAAATACATCCACACACTTACCATTTGAACGAACAACTCTACGCAAATCTTAAGTCGTTGGAGGGTCGCCCACTGTTTCTTGTACTACTCTTAAAACAAACACATCAGAATCAAAACAATACCCAATGTATTGATTTAACGTAACCCAACGCCCAACACGACTACAAATAGCACATAAAAATACTGAACTTAAATATCTTACCCTTAGATTCACAGTCAAATAAATGTGAACTATTTCCTCAAGAATTAACAACAGCCCAAACGATTAAAGGAAAAAATTTAAAGGACAAGGAACGAACAAAAAGAAAAAGAGAAACAAAACAAGATCAATTAAGAGGAATTGAGATTGGCGGCGTGGATTTGGGGAATAAGGGAAACAGACGTGGGAGAGAACCGAAAAATTTAGGAGCAACCCTTTTATCTTTTAGTAAAACAAAAGTAAAAATAAAAGAAATAATAATAACAATATTATCCCTTTTTTATTATAAAACTATTTATTATTAAATCAAAATCGAATCCAACTACCTACTAACTCCCAAATCTCATCCACATCCAACATATTTCCTATAGTTAAATTTAACTCAACTTCTATCAGTTGAACAACATAAAAGAAATTCGCAAAAAATGCTTTCTCAAGGATTCGAACACAAGACCTCAAACACACTAATAAAGCACTTAGCAACAGATACAAAGACTTAATTATAATGAATTTTATCAAATCAAATATTAGATTTTTGGGGCATTACAATATCTTAAAGTTGTGTAAAACTTATTGTGTATTTATTCCTACTGGTATCATCTATTTATAGGAAGAAGAAGTGAAACCCTTGCTGAATTAATAGAGGTCTATTTCAATAGTAAAACAACTTTCTAGTTGAACTAGGAAAGAGAAGGGCTAATAGGGTGTACTTCCTCTCATATGTATTATGATTATGTATTATGATGATAATTCAAACTTCTCATGTATTGAGTCTAATTATATGTGCTTCCTAGACTTTAAACCCAACACTTTATAATTTAATCCAACCCAATACAGGTTTTTATATTTCTCAAAATAGATATTATTTATTAAATTAATTTAAATTAGTTAATTTTCCAATTAAATAATTTTCTCAACTCAATTCTAATTCTGTTAAAATCATGACAAATTTACCGTAAAAGAATATATGAGAAAATATATTTAATTTTTCTACATTCAACGGATTCACAATGACCAATTAATTTAATTCCATTTTCGAACTTCAATTATTTAATTAATCGATTAAATAATAATTCGAAAAACCATAAATTAATTCTCAGTTAATTTTCATACTTTGTGAGAAAACCACAATCATTTTTTAATGTTTCTCATTTCTCTAACATTACCATTTCTATCCGTTTCTGTTCATTTGATTCAACATGCAATTCAATTCCGGTTTCAACGAGCTAACGGAAAGACTAATTGAACATATGTGATTAGAGCTCAAATGATCTATATTTAAGTTCCAACTTTTTGCCTATTAATTATAAATTCATTTAGTCATGAAGTCATTCCACTATAGTATCATGACTAAGCTCTCTCTAATTACATACCATTGCGAAGGCTACTCGACTAGTGCTTATCCCATGACCTTGTCATAAGTGTGTTACTCTCATAGGATATCCTTAATCTCTTTGAGATAAAATCGCTCTCCTAATATGATCCTATTTTATCTCATGGTAATCATTACATCTTCCTTCATAAAAAGTCAACTACTATCAAATAGTAATTAAGTCATTCACCACAAAAAAAACGACTCGTGGCCACGTTTACTTCTCATCTATCATGTAATGCCAATGAGAGGATATCATTTACCCATGTATTGGAATATGAATTCCACTATTGTGAATGATGCTACATACTGCAGAAATTGAATACCTAACGCATCAACTTTCGGTTCCTTATCTATTTGAACTTAGACTTTTACTTACATCAAAGTATACGAGTCACACATACATCATCATTCTCTCAGGATTAAGGTATGTTACACTATGAACGTCACAAGTGAATAAATCTATGAGCGGATTTAGGATCTATTCTACTTGAGTCTAATCCAATGTATTGTCAGTCCAGTCAATCACATTTATGTCTTTATGTCCAATCTGATGTATTGTCGATCCAGTCAGTCACATTTATGTCTTTATCTTCTGGGAGTCATTCACTCTGATGCCTAAGATAAAACATCTCCCCAATTGGACTTGATATATGCCATATTATTCTTTTAATTAGTTTGTTCATTTTCAATTAGACTAATGACATGTTTAGGTTTATCTACTACTATAAGTTATTTATACGGGCAATAACAACACCTATAAAACAATTGGATAGGTACCTAGTTGGAAGAAGAATTTCATCTCTTTAGGAGCTTTAGAATCCAAAGGTTCAGTTGTCACCATGAGAGACGAAATTTTGAAAGTCACATATGGAGCACTTGCGGAAATGAAAGACATTTGGAAGATAATTTGTATTACATTCAAGGTAGAACAATTATTGGGGTAGCATCTAGTGATGACAAGCTAGATCCAACCAAGTTGTGGTATATGTGATTAGGTCAGGCCAGTGAGAAATCCTTGCAAATTCTAGCAAAGTAAAGATTGTATAAAGGTGTAAAGGCTTGCAAGTTAAAGTTTTGCAAATATTGTGTTCTAGAAAAGTAGAAAAGAGTGAAGTTTGGCATCACTATCCATGATAAAAAAAATGTATTTTGGATTATGTTCACTCAAAAGTATGAGGGCCCTCAAAGATACCTTCATTGGGATGAAAACACTATTTTGTAACTTTTATTGATGACTTATCCTGAGGAGTTTAGGTGTATACAATGAAAATTAAAGATGAAATGCTTGGGATTTTCCTTAAATGGAAAAATATGGTTAAAAAATCAAACTGGTAAAAAGATCAATCGACTTAGACCGGACAATAGAAGGGAAAATAAAAGTGATTTGTTCTTTGACATTTTCCAAAGATATGAATTGTTCAACACTTCATTGTTAGAAATACACCATAATAAAATAAGGGTGGAAGAGCATATGGATTGAAACCTATTAGAAAGTTCAATGTGTGGTGTTTAATGCTAGGTTGGGTAAGTAATTTTAGGCTAAGGCTAGGCCATATGATGGTCATCTCATTATTTTTTTACCATCATCTGCAATTAAAGAAAAAGCACATTTAGAGGTATGGTCTAGAAAATTTGGTACTAATTATGATTCTTTACATCTATTTAGATCCCCTAATTATTACCATACAAATGAGTCAAAACTAGATCTGAGAGCTAATAAAGCTCTTTTTATAGGAATCGTCTCTAGAGTAAAGAGATTTTGACTTTGGTGTATAGACACAAAGAAAATAATTTCTAGTAGAAATGTTACCTTTGATAAGTTTGTCATGTTGAAAAAGGAAATACATGAATATGTTCAAACAAATGGTACTCCATAGCAGGTGGAGTGTACTCCGAAACTGATGGAGTTTCAAAAAATGGTGATTAGCCTAGTTAATAAGACAAATGATGAAGCTAATTGTCTAATCGCAATGGAAGAATCGATGAATGAAGATGTTCCAACATAAAATTTGTTGAATACACCTGAACCACTTGCAGTTACAAGGCTAATAAGATAAATTCGTAAACCTTCTCATTTTTCTGATATGATGGCCTATGCATTCCTAGTTGTAGATGATGATATTCTTGACACTTATCGTAAAGCACAACAAAGCTTTAAAAATGAAAAGTGGAAAAGTTTCATGAATTAGGAGATACAATCTTTCCGAAAGAACAATACTTGAGAGTTGGCGCAATTACCAATGGGTAAGAAAGTAATTGGGTGCAAGTGGATATATGTAAAGGAAGACAAATTTCCTAGAATAAAAATGTTCTTTACAAAACAAGGTTGGATGCTAAAGGCTATGCTCAAAAGGAAAGAATTGATTATAATGAAATATTTACCCCTGTTATGAAGCATTCCTCTATTTGAATTTTGTATCATTGAATTTGGAGCTAGCTCAACTTGATTTGAAGATGTCTTTCTTGCATAGTAGTTTAAAAGTGGAAATCTATATTACTTAACTAGATGTATACACGATTAGTGGTAGACAAAATTGGGTTTGTAAGTTAAACAAATCAATGTATAGGTTGAGCAATCTTCAATATAATGGAATAAACTATTTGATAGCTTCATGAGAATGCAGAAGTAGTAAATATGACCATTTTGTGCATTCGCGAAAGCTACAAGATGGATATTTCATTTATCTCCTCATTGATGAAAGCACCAAGGCCCATTCACAGGCCCATTTATGGGCCAAACATAATTATGGACTTAGTCTCCTTAAAGATCCAATCACTCGTGCAACATCAAGACAGATTCAAGCGAAGATGAACTTATTTGTATAAGAGTTTGTGACAAATGAACAAAAGAGTGTAAGAATTGAATCTTGGAAAATAAAATACTCCAAAGAATGCTTGCGGAAAAAGAAGAACTAATTTTCATATCTATGAGGAGTCCATATTTTGACATGCTAAGAAAAAATTTATCATGATAAATAAAAAGAAGGAATTGCCTAAGGAAGAAGACAAGATGAATTAAAATGATTTCATTTTCAACAAAACTTCGTGGAAAAAGTAGTAGAAAAAGAATAAAGCAGAATCATCCAGGCACTTCCATTCACCATATTTATGTATACTTCCAATGAACTTTTTAAAAAGCTTAACCTAGGCTACCACTTTTTCCCAGAGTTTTGTTAAGAGTACTTCATTCACATCATTGTTCCCATTGAAAAGTGATGCACATAGTTAGCTTATTTTCATATGTTTTTTATTTTCATTTTTTCCTCATTTACGCTTTTATTTGTATATGATGAATATGGTTAGTTTATTATAGCATATTAATTTTTTTACCTTAAATCCAATTATGACATAATAGGACACACAAATAAGGATACATTATCAACTTTAATTAATGTAATGACTTATAGCATGTGATATTTGATTTAGTGTTTAAATTCTGATAACTAAGCCTTCTTTTTTCTATTAACTACTAAAAGAAATAAATTTCGAATTAATTGGTAGCGATGAACCCCAACCCTGAATCAAATAAGGCTAAAACCACCAAGTCCTACCTAAAAAATATTTTGTCCACCTTGCGAGGCCTACTAAATCGATTAAAATTGACAAAACAAACTAAATTGATTCAATTGGTTTAGTCAATTTCGATTTAAATGATTATTTTGGTTGGTTATCGATTTTAAAATTTTAAATTGACTGACCAAGAAAATCAACTTAATTTAATATTTTTTAAATTATTTATAATATATAAAATAAATATATATTATTCAAGCCCAATAACCAAGCTCATTAACAAAAGTCAGATAAGTCAGTTAACTGGCCTAATCAATCAACCTAAAGTTGGTTCAATTATGTCGATTCTTGAACTTTAATTCAGTCAGATTAGTTTTTGTAGATTATGGCCGGTTATGTCGATTTAATAAAAAATATCAACTGAACCGACAGAAAAAACCGAATGCTCTCCTCTAGTCCACGGTGAAGGACTAGCCCCTACCTATTATAGACCTATCATATATCGGATTGTGCTGGCTAACCTTCCTCAAGAGAATAAACTTTCCGCATGTCAGGACACCCTAGCCTTCCATATGTTACTTAGATAGTATAATATAGGCATAATGCTAAATTTAGATCTTAACATTTATATATTTTTTTGGTCATTTTGGCCCTTATTCAATTTTTTTAGCTAAATTTGACCATTAACCTTTCAAAAAAATTCATTATTTTTTAATAGAAATAACGACTAAAACATTAATTTTTTAACAATGTTGGCGTAGTAGTCCATGTATACTTCATGCTATTATGACACTATTTGTCTTATATTCCAACATCAACAATTAATTTAAAATATTCAAAATATTCAAAAGTTTATGAAAATTCAAAAAGACATTAATATGGAGTACGTGCCGATTGCCATGCAGGCTGTCATGTTTACAAATTTAACGTTTTAGTCATTATTTTCGTTAAAAAACAATAGTTTCGCTCTTTTTAAAAGATTGGGGGTTAAATTTAACTATTTTTAAAAGGTTGAGAATCAAATTTAACTCAAAAAAAGAATAGGGCCAAAATGATAAGAGATGTAGATGTTGAGGGTTAATTGACATTATGTCTATAATATAACATATTGAAGCTAATCAATGCCTTTAATCATCCTGATTTTGTTTTTCGTCATGATCGAAGTATTTACCATCGACAACAATTATTAATCCTCTCAATGTGAGTGCTTTCCGAAAATGTAAACGATTGATCATGAAATGTACTTTATTCTTATGAGTAAAAATTAAATCCTCGACTACATAATTAAGAGATGAGGTAAGCAATCATCACATCACACCTCATGATCTCTTCTTATGAAATAATAAAAGATATTTTTGACAGAGGGATCGAGTTGGATTAAAATTTTAACGATGAATTTTTTATTATCTGAATTTGGACATTTATTCTAACCAATAAGCAGATTTAATATTATATATACATAAATAGAGAGAGAATTTGTTTATTTTTGTTTGTATTACCTGTTTTGATTGAGATCAGTAACAAGGACAAATTGACAGCATGCATTTACGTAATTAACTATGATTATTAAAATAAAAGCTTTGCCAGTTCAGTTTTCAGTGATGTCTCACACTGCCTGATAAGAATCAAATATAAAGTCGGGCTTCATTTAGCTTCTAAAAATATTTTTTAGTTTTTACTTTTGTTTAAAAACAAACAGTTTTTATTTTTTATTTTTTAAAATTAAAAAATACGTTTAAGAAATAAAAATAAAAAATTTATTTTCAATAATAAAATAACTTTCTTTCTATAATAAAAAATATGAGAAATAAAATAAATATTTTTATATTCATATGAATTTGAATTAGAGTATTGTATTTAATATTTGGTATATGAATAAAATTTTCACTCACGTCATGAGTGTGTCATAATCTAGTAATAAGTTAAAGCAATCGATACAATTATTTACATCAACAAAGGTTGGGTGCAATGGTAAGTCATATTGCACTTTCAAGGGAGAACTCAAGTTCAAACCTTAGAGATGATATTGTTGGGAGGGGTAGCCACGAAACCCGAATATAAACTTTAAAACAAATATGAAAAACACCAAAAAATATATAATTATTTACTATTAATGTGATATTTTCTAGTCACTATTATTCAAGTTAAAATCTAGTCATAAGAGTTAAAAAGATTATATTCTCTCTAATTTATTAGTCAAAATTAGGTCTCCTTGATGTTAGAAGTTCTATTAAGTTCTATGGTATAGGTATCTAATTTAGTTTATACATGGCCCCTATAAACCATAAAAGATAATTAACATAAAAGATATATAGATTAAAAGACAAATACTAAGTGTAGGAAAGTTAATTTAGGTTCATGGAGTAATATTATTTTTTTTATCAACAACGACTTGAGGTCCTCTAAAGTTACCTTTGTGTTTGTTGTATTCTTATGATTGCTTCTTATTCAAAGCGCAATAATGATGTGCCATTTTTAAATGTAGATGCCCATGGTCTATGGAGGTTTAAAGGTTTTTATAGTAATTTAGGCATTTCATAACATGTTGAATCTTTGGACTTTCTATGACCATTAAAGAATGAGATAATATATAAATTAGTTCTAGAATTTGTCTATTTGTACTTAGTTAGTCCCTAATTTTTTTTTGGACTTAATTGGTCCTTGAACTTGTATTCTGTCAACTAGGTTGGCCCCTCCACACTAACACCATTAATTTGTCCTGACGTGGCATTTTTAGCAAATTTGGTGGTGTCAGGTGATAGCCTCTCAAAACACCACGTGACAAACAATTTATATTCTATATTTTTCATTTTTAAATTTATGTTTTCTACATGGCCCACTGAGAGACTACTACATGGCACCATCGGAATAGTTAACAATGTCACATTAGCACAACTAACGGTGTTAGTGTGGAAGTATCAACTTGGTTGACGGAATACAAGTTTAAGGAACAACTAGGTCCAAAAAATATTAGGGAACAACTAGGTGCAAAATGGACAAGTTCAGGAGTCAAATTATAGGAGTGAAATTTCACACCAAAAACACATCAAAAGTTAACTATTCAAGTATACATCTTTTAAACAATATAATTCCAACATATTTAGGTACATTTATAACCAATAAACTTAACTATTCAATAGATATATACTTGAATAGTTCCAACAATGTCCTGGTTAATTACTATCCCTATAAATGTGTTTAAAATTAACCACCACAAGGCTAGTACATATAGACTTAATATTACGTAATTCCACTCCTATTTATAGATATATACTTGAATATATACTTTATTAGCTTCACAATAAATATGTTGGAATTGTATTGATTAATGTCTATGCCATAACTCATTGATCATATGCAACATTTGAATGTCATATTTTCTATTTGTTCTATCTGATATCTATTTAATAACTTCTTATAGTTAAATTATACTATTACCTTGTGAAATCCACTATCTTACACAACCAATAACCCATCCAACATCACCCACACTTCAGCATGCTCGACTAAGCAACTGTTAATACTCCTAATGTATCTATGTAGTGATTTTCCCTTATTATCTCTAAGTACTCTTCTTAGATATACCTTATCGTTTCCTATTTAACAACCTTATCTAAGTTGATTTTAACCCATCACTATTATTTAGGAGGTTAAGCTATCTTTTGATACACTCACACTAGTTTACTCTTAAGTCTCTAAGTTGATTCTTTAAAGCTAACTACCCAACTCTTACAATGAAGCAATAACACATTAATAGAATAATTATCTCGCTTGAAAATAAAATTATTCCTCTACTTCCATAGCTTCTAGCAAGTAATACTAAAGATTGCCTCCCTATCCATATCCTCAAAATTGAAATTAAATTCATTTTTCAAACTTGAAATAATCCATATCTCAAGAGTAGAGGAGAAAAACATGTTATGTTTAACCACCGATATAAATTTGATCCGAGTCATTTTAACAAAGGCGCAATCCCAAAGAACATGTAAAATATTTTCATTATTGCCACAACATAGAAGACACAATGTAGAATCTATTATCCCCATTTAACACCTCTCCTCATTGGTTAATAGATGATTGTTTAAAGCTAAGCATAAGAAGTGTTTAACCCTCTATAGTGCCTTTCTCTTCCAAAATAAAGGCAATTTCTAATCACTTTGATTTCAACTACCTTTTGCTAGACATTCATAGACTTTTGAGACTTTAAACTTTTTATTGTTGGACCAATTCTATGTACATTAATCACTAGTAGGCTGATTATAGGTGGGAAAATCCCCACAAGTTCCAAGATATTTGAATGGCTTATACAATAGACCAACTTGCTCCAATCCGTATCCCCTCAACTATTGATAATGTCTTGCACATATATTCCCTTCATTAATTCATCCTACTACAAGTAGTGATCCATTAAAGGTCAAACATCAGGTAACCATGTATCTAACCAAAACATGACTATTGTCATATTTCCTATAGACCAACATACATTATTCTTCAATACATCTCATACTTTTGATAATGACCTCTATTCAAATGAAAAATTATTTTGATTAATACTTTCAAGACACTCATCACACTTTTATTGTAACACCCCTAACCCCTTTTCGTCACAGATTAGGGTTATGGGCATTTCTAACCAAATCAAAACATTTAATTCCATAATCATATCATATACAATTGATTTACGAATCATGCTATTTCCTTCAAAATCACAGTAAAATTTACCCATATAGTCTTAAATATGAGTTTATGAGACTTTAGAAGTATACTAAGAACAAGCAGGGCTAATTTGAAACAATTCAGGAAGTTTAGGGTCATTTTTGAAACTAATAAAAAAAGGCGGCACATGCCCGTGTGGCTAGGCCGTGTGAAATGCCCTAGACCGTGTGACTCTTTAACTTGGGACATACGATCATGTCCCAGCCCGTGTAACTCACTGACTTGGATCACAGGGTCGTGTGTCAACCCGTGCGGAAAATACATCTATACTATTTCTCAACACGCTCAGGGTACATGCCAGTGTGGGTGCCCGTGTGTGTCACACAGCCGTGTGACAGACCGCGTCTCAGGCCGTATGCACCTAAATGTACCTTAAAACTCAAGTTTACCATTTTCTACTTGCTTGGGCATTAAGCAACTCAAATAGCAATCATTTAACCTATTCAAAACACAATTAAACATACTCAAAACATGCCAAAACAACTATCTTAGGTGCCTAACCAATGTACCCTCATTGGTACCACAATTTATATCATCAATACACACTAGCAAACCAATTAACCATTCAAAGCTTGATTCATACCAAGTTTACCAATATTGGGCTAACATTTTAGCTAATTAGAATCTCAAGCTTAAAGCTACTACACATACCAAAATCTCATGTCAAGCTAACATACCAAATATATATATTCATCCACAAACATATATATATATAAATGACCATCATTGTACTTGAAACCCAAAATAGGATCACATTAACAAAACATCTATCAACCAAGGACTCCCTAGGTACATGCCATTACAAAATAGAACATCACCACACTTGAGTCCGGGATCGTTGTTGGATACTGAATTTGCGGCAAACCAAAAAGTACCTAACCTATGCACGGAAAACAAAACCATACGCTGAGTATAACTCAGTGGTATTTCTATAATCAGAACATAAAAAAAAGTACAATACAATTACATGCTCAAGTTATAGTAAATGATGTTGTGCAATATTATCTCAATCATAGTTCAATTCATTTCATACATAATTAAACATAATTCCTTAAATACATATACATTCACTAGTTTAGTTTCCAATTCACATTTCATTTTATATTTCACTTCATTCTATCACACTTGCTATTCAATAGCATTGTCATTTTCAAATCAAATCCAATATACCATACAATATACAATATTTAATATTTTATTTCATAACTATGCAATTTAATACTTTGTCACTAGTGATCATTCAATTCAAATTCACATCTTATGAAATTGTTTCAAGGAATGACTCACCTTATATATATATATACACTTACCAATTAATGTAATTTATACAAGCAGCATTTTTAAATAGTTTAGATTATAGAAACACAAACCGTATATTCCAAGCTACTCGACGTCGACCTTATCTTTCTCCTTCTTACTCGAGGATTCGAAGACAACATTTGCTACGGAATAAAATAATTACAATAATTTAATGATACACAACTCAATTCATGAGGAAATTTTAAAATTTTCCACTACATTTTGTTTAATCTACAATTTAGTCCCAAAACTGAGACTAATTTTTAATCCCACATTTAACCTCTAATTTTTATACTAATTTCACCTTAAGCTAAATTTAGCTCTCTATTTTCAATTCTACTCCTTAATTTTAATTTTTTTTCAATTTAGTCCCTATTACTCATAATCAACAATTAATTCAACAATTTAGTCCTTTTCCACTTCTAACTTAAAAATCTATCAATTTAATCTCTACAACTCCAACTAATTAACAATGGTAACATTATCAATCTTGAACAATATTAAAAATTGTAACATGGGTAAGCCAGTCTTAGGTACCGGGATTCCAAAAACATAAAAATGACAAGGAAAAGACTAAATTGCACTAACCAATTTGAAATTGAAATGCTTGAAACCCCTAATGCCGTTCAAACTCTTTCTTTCTTCTCTCTATGTTTCGGATGCATGCCAAAGAGAATTGAATTCCACTTTCCTTAATATTCATTACGTTTTTATTTTCATTTTATTATTATAATTATAATTATAACATACATGCATATATACATTAAGTAAACAACATGTATATATGTATAATTTTATCATAAATGCCATTTATGACCATCCACTTAAAAGAACAAAGACAGAATTGCTATTTTGGCCCCCTTTAATTCATTTAAACCTATAATTCAACTTTTAACACCTACACGATTTGGTCCTTGTACCTTAATAACTCCTAATTCAAGAAATTTACCTATAAAAAATTTAATTCTCTCATAGCTTAACATCGTAAATATTAAATAAAAAATTTACGAGTTCGATTTATGGAAACAAGGTCCCGATATCTCAATTTCCAAAACCACTAATTTTAGAATCGATACACTTGTATTTTGTCTAACTTTCCAAATAATTAAAATGATTAGACCAAACCTCAATATAATACTGTAATATGCTCGTAAATATTAATAAATAATATTCACAAATTCTATCATCGGAAAACAACATTCTGAAATTACTGTTTTCGACTCCATTGACTTTTGGGTTGTTACTGCTTGTAAGATTCTTACCCATTGCATTTTTGTACTTCGATTTTATTTTGTCAAAATCTGAAGGCCCATCTTTACCAAAAATGAAATGTTCTGATCACGAGGTCGTCAAATCCTAGGACCACTTTTCATAACCAACTATGAGCATGCTTCCAATTTAATTGAAATTGGTGACCTCTTGTCACTAGATGATCCCTAAATGAATTCTATAACCATATTTTCTAGTTCATTACATATTCCATTTGAATAAAATAATTATGAACCAATAAGATGATAGATTTCGCAACGATAACTCTATCTGCCATTGGAAATAACTTACAATCCCATCCATTTAATCAACTCCAAACTTAAGCTAGAATAAACTGAAATGTGCTATTTATAACTCTTTAATGAAATAGGGGCATTCCCAAATATGCACCAAGATTTATAACCTTGTAAAACCCTTATTCTAGAATTTATCAAACTTTTCAAATATCATGGGCATTCTTAAAAAAAGAAAATTTGGGTTTCCTTCATGTTTCCTTTATGCCTCAAACTTGCACAAAATTGGTCAAGGAACCATTTCATTATATCAACTTAGTTAATCTCAACTTTTTGTAAAAGCACTAGATCTTTTGCAACCATTTCATTATATCAACTTAGTTAATCTCAACTTTTTGTAAAAGCACTAGATCTTTTGCAAAGAAAATATACAAAATTGCCAAACCATTCTGAGCTAAGACAGTCAATTACCATTAATTTCATCTTATTGCTTCACTTATGTTGTGCCCCAGTCTTTTCATCCCAAAAAGAAAAAGGTATAGGGAAAATGAGTCTCTTTGGCAAATTCCTCTAGTAGGTTTGAATTCATAATTAACACACCCATTCAAAACTATCTACATCGTTGTCGTCATTATACAGCTCCTAATGACCCTACGGAGTTTACGTGGAAGCTCAATATAAGATAATAAGTCTTTTAAATAATCTCATCTTACTCGATTATACATTTTTTTCCTGGTCTATATTGATTGCTATCCAAGCAATCAACCTTATACATGTCCTCATTGTGTATAATACCTCTTTAACTATCATGATATTATCTATTATGTGTTGGCTTACTATGAAACTAACGTTGGCTCACTATGAACCTAACTTATTTCAAAACAATTAATTTTGGTAAGATTTGTCTCAACCTGTTGGCAACTGTCTTGGTCACTATCTTGTAAAAGACTCTACAAAGACTGATTGGTCTAAATTGAGTTAATATCTTAGAACTCGTAATCTTTGAGATTAATATCAAAAGTTTTTTATTCAAAAACGGCTCTAAAGCATTCACGTTACACAGTTTCCTAACCAACTAGAAGGCTAAATCTCCAATCGCATTTTATTAGGACTAGAAAAACTGAAAATCATTATAGCCTGGTGGCTTAATGGGTGCCATATTGAATAGAACTACTTTAACTTCTTCTTTGGTCACCTTTACATTTAACATATCAAAGTAAAACTATTCGAACGCCAAATCATCCATGGCCACAATACCAACCAAGGCTAAAATCAAATTGTGTTTCACAACTGGAGAAAACATATTTGTGAAGTCCACACCTGGAATCTGACTATAACATTTTGCAACAAGTCTTGCTTTATATTTGGGTTCTTCAAATCTTGGAGTCCCTTCTTTCCTCTTGAAAATTGATTTACAACGAACAACCTTCTTACCTTTAGAAAGCTTCACAAGATTCTATGTTCTATTCTTGTGGAGTGATTCCATCTCTTTTTGTATGGAAAACATCCACTTTTCTGAGTCTTCACAGCTAATTGTCTCGGAATAAGTTGATGTCTCTTGATTGACATCTATATCTTAAGCCAAATTTAAAGTATAAGCAACTAGATCAGCCTCGACATACCTCTTTGGAGGTTTAATTTCTCTTCTAGTTCTATTTTTGGCAATAGAATATTGTGGTGAACAAATGACTTTGTTCTGAATTTTTGTACTAACTTAAGGAGTCGACTCTATTGTAGATACTGGATCAATTTGAAGCTCCACATACTTTTTTTTGTTCTTTATTTGAAGAGTCTTTAAGAGATAAGTTAGGCAGCATAGCAGTTTCATCAAAGATAACATCTCTGCTAATCAAAACATTTATATTTTCAGGACACCGTAACTTATACCCATTTACACCAGCCATATAACCAAGAAAAACACATTTAATTGATATTGGTTCCAATTTTCCATTATCAATATGAGCATACGCAAGACACCCAAAAATCTTTAAATCAGAATAATCAGCAAGATTACCAGACCATACCTCTTGTGGAGTCTTTTTCTCAACGCCAACAGATGGATATCGGTTGATCAAAAAACATGCAGTAGAGGTTTCTTCAGCCCAAAACGACTTCATTAAATTAGAATTTGACAACGTACATCGAACCTTATCCATGATCATTTTTTTATTTGTTCTGCAACGCTGTTTTGCAAAAGAGTATGACGAACTGTCAAGTTTCTCACGATCTGTTCTGATTTGCACAATTAGTTAAACTCATCAAAACAAAACTCCAAGTCATTAACTGTGCGGAGGTGTTTTATATATTTTCCTGTCTATTTCTCAACCATAGTTTTCCAAGACTTGAATGCAGAAAACACATTGCTTTTCTACTTCAGGAAAAGGGCAAAAACTTTTCTGGAAAAATTATCAATAAGTTTTAGCATATAATTAGCTCCACCTCTCAAAGGCTCTATGGATGGTCCTCAAAGATCAGCATGAACATAATCCAACATTCCCTTCATGTTATGGATTCCTCTAGTGAATTGAACTCTCTTTTGCTTCTCAAAAATGCAGTGCTCACAGAACTTCAGTTTGCAAATTCCTTGCCCATCAATAAGTCCTCTTTTGCTTAATTTTGTCATGTCGTTCTCACTCATATACCCTAGATGCATAGGCCAAATTCTAGTAACATCATCATCTGACAAGGAAAAGGAAGCGATAGCTATATCACCAATAACAATAGAACCCTGCAAAACATATAACTTGGTAATTTTTCTCTACCTTTTCATCACAGCAAGGGAACCCTTGCCAATCTTCAGAACCCTACTTTCAACTGTGTATTTGTGTCCTTTTAAATCAAGAGTACACAACGAAATCAAATTCATATTCAATTCTAGTACATGTTGTACGGCAGTAACTGCTTTAACGACTTCATCAAACATCTTGATTTTGATTGTGCCAACACCTGCGATTTTACATGAAGCATTATTTCCCATTAAAACAACACCTTCAGACAATGTTTCATAAGTTGTAAACCAATTCCGATTGGGACTCATATGGAAGGTGCAGCCATAATCAAGAATTCATTCCTCGCTCACTTTAGAATTGTTAGTAGGAGCAACTAGGAGTACACCATCGTTGTAGTCCTCTACAACATCAGCTTTACCAAATTTTTCTGGTTGTTTTCCCTTTTGATTCGCAACCTCCCTTTTGATCTTATTCTGCAACTTAGAGCACTCAGATTTAATGTGTCATTTCTTCTTGCAAAAGTTATATATTTTACCTCTTTTTGAAGATCTTGACCTACCCTTATATTTACTGTGAGGATTTCATTTTTGTGTCCTTCCATGATCATTATCAGTTTTTCGTTCTTATCTCCCACGAAAAATGAGACCCTTTTATTGAAAGTTAGATCCAACCATAAGATGTTTCATCTTGTCATACAAGGTTAAAGAAGCATAGACTTCGTCAACTATGAGAGATCCGTAGCTATACAAAATCATGCCTCTAAAGTTTGAATAAGACAGGGGCAACGAGCAAAGTAGAATCAACCCTAAATCTTTTTTATCATACTGAACCTCCATGGCCTCCAGGTCCAAGAAAATTTCTTTAAACACAGTTAAGTGTTTGTGCACAGACGCACCTTCCTCTAAACGATGAGCATAAAGATGTTGCTTCATATGTAATTTACTAGTTAGAGTTTTCAACATGCATAGCTGCTACAGTTTCACCCATAATGTAGCAACGGTTTTCTCCTCCATCATATCTTGTAAAATTTTGTTAGATAAATACAAATGTAATTGCATCAAATCTTTTTTTATCTTTACGCTTCCTTTCTTCCTCCGTCAATGTCGAAGGCATCTTGTCTATCTCTAGCAGGGCATCCTCCAAATCCATCTACGCAAGAACTGCCTGCATCTTTATTTGCCACAATACTAATTTGGTGTTGTGATCTAATAGCAGAATTTCATACTTCAGTGATGTCGTTACCATGATCGAGATAAGCAACCCGAAAAGCTCTGATACCAATTTATAAAAAATTAAGCATCAATAATGGCAATATAGAAAGATTGCAAAGAAAAAGAAAGAAAAACAAATAGAACACGTAAATTTTACGCGGAAACTCTTTCGAGAAAAACCACAGGCAGAGAAAATTCACTAATGTTGAATTCGAATTATTATACAAGAGGAGTTTCAACCACATCTATTATAGGTTAAAAAATCAGTAACCTCACATTTAGAGGTAACTGATGCTCAGCTTTATCCTGCTGGCAAGTCAGACGTCTGCCCATAAAATCAGTAACCTCACGTTTCAACCCTGGCTACTAATATAACTCACGAAGGTCTCGGTGCATAGACTGCCTCTTGGAGTATAGACTGCCTCAATTCAATATCTTTCAGTATATAGATTCTCTCACGAAAATAGAGTACCCCTTCGCTATTCAGTTTAAAATCCTAGGTATTCCCACTCTCAACTTGTCGAAAACGAAGTCCCAACGAATCATCCTCTTTCTGCTTACCCTTAATCTGCTCTATCCACGTCGGTTTAAATTGTAATTCGGCCAACAGACTATCATTATAAAATAAACTTAGGTGAGCAAATATCGCCCTCAAATCAGTCATAGTCCTACGGCTCAGTGCATCAACCACCACATTGGCCTTACCAATGTGGTACTCAATGGTGCAGTCATAGTCTTTAAGCAACTCAATCCTTCTGTGCTGCCTAAGATTAAGCTCCTTCTAAGTGAAGAGATATTTGAGGCTCTTATGATCATTGTAGATGATACACTTCTCACCATACAAATAATGCCTCCAGATTTTCAGTGCGAATACCACAACGGCCAACTCCAAGTCATACGGTAGATAATTCGCCTTATAGGTCTTAAACTGATGAGATGCATAGGCTACTACCTTACTATCCTGCATCAACACACATCCCAATGATGCATCATTCTAAATAGTAAACTCCTTTCCAGGCTGTGGCTGTATCAGAACAGGGGCATCAGTCAGTACAATCTTGAGCTTCTTAAAGCTCTCTTGCTGTGCATCAGTTCAATTAAATGGTACATCCTTACATAGCAGCTTAGTCAAGGGTACTGCAAGCAATGAAAAAACCCTCTACAAATCATCGATAATATCCCGCCAGTCCTAGAAAACTGCGGATCTTAGACACGTTCCTAGGCTACTTTCAATCCAACACAGCCTCAATCTTTTGAGGATCAACTTGAATCCCCTCAGTTGAAATTACATGACCAAGAAATATCTCCTTACGCAGCTAGAACTCGCACTTACTAAACTTAGCATAGAGTTGTTTTTCCCTTAAAGCCTGAAGAACGACTCGAAAGTGCACATCATGCTCATCCTCAATCCTCGAGTAAACTAGTATGTCGTCGATGAATACCACCACAAACCGATCCAGATAAGACTAAAACACTCGATTCATTAAATCTATGAAAGCTGTCGATGCATTAGTCAATCCGAATGGCATCACTAGGAACTCGTGACCATAACGAGTCCTAAACGTCGTCTTATGAAAATCAGCCTTCTTAACCCTTAATTGATGATATCCAGATCTAAGGTCAATTATAGAGAAAACCGAGGCTCCTCAGAACTGGTCAAACAGATCATCTATCCTCGGTAAGGGGTACTTATTCTTAATAGTCAATTTATTCAGTTGCCTATAGTTGATGCACATACGCATGGATCCATCCTTTTTCTTTACAAACAGAACTGGTGCTCCCCACGGAGACACACTAGGTCAGATGAACCCACGATCTAAAAGCTCTTGAATCTGAGCCTTAATCTCCACAAGCTCTTTCGATGTCATTCTATAGGGAGCGATAGACACCGAAGCTGTACCAGGAATGAGCTCTATCCTAAAATCCACTTTACGATTTGGAGGTAAACCCGATAGCTCATCAGGAAAGACGTTTGGAACATCCTTTACCGTTCTAATATCCTTAACTATAGATCCCTAAAATCCAAAACACTTATATAGGCCAAGAATGTCTTACATCCCTTACGAACCAACTTTTCTGCCACCAGTGCAGAGATCACATTAGATAAGTAGTTTCGACGTTTTCCGATCATGACTACCTCCATATCCTCCTCAGTGATTTTTTCCTTCTCGACCAGGGCAGAAAGATCTCGCTCCCTCTGTGGGGCTATCAGAACTCTCAAATTATCTCTGAAGCCATCCTCGAAGCAGACACATCACTCATACTCAGACGCCACCATACCTCGCGCATAGTGGCTCAGTCTCAAAAACTCAGCCTCGTACTCGGCCACTGATCGATCCCCTTGTGTAAGATTCAGAAACTCCCTCCTACGTGCATCCACATAACTAGCTCCAACATATTTCCCCTGGAATGCGATCTTAAAGAACTCTCAAGTCAGACGTTCGAGCTGAGTACCCTCCTTAACGGTTAACCACCACTGATGAGCCTCATCCCGCAGCAACGAGACTACACCCTTTAATTTCTGCTTAGGGGTGCAATCTAGATCATTCATGATCCTTTCTGTAGCCTCAATCCAGTACTCGGTGACACTAGAGGCGACCCCAATGACACCTCTGAAGAGCTCATCTCCATTGGACCAGAATCATTTCGTAACCGACCCTCGGCCCCCAAATCCAATATTGGACCCAGCGACCCTCTCAAAAATCCTTAGCATAGCTTGAGACAATGTGTCGTCCCTAGCCATACGATCTTGAGACCTAGTCTCAGTAGTAGGCGACACTAGCGTCTCACTCGTATCCAAATTTGGTAGATTACCAGATGATGAAGACCCAGCTCAAGCACCTCTATGGCCTCTTGTACCCCGTCCGCGAGTACCTCTAGTGCTCATTGTCTAATTGTATTTTATCGGTATTAACAGTTTTATGCATTAGTTTATAGTTCCAGTGTTTATTAACAGATATTTTATGAGAACAATATTAGAAGTGTAAAGTTTGTTTCATACATCGCAACGTCAATCAATGTCTATCAATTTTACTACAGTCTCAGTATACACTATTTTAAGTGTTTTCAGTATAGTCTATCTATAGTAGTCTCATTATATACTACCTATAGCAGTTTCAGGATATACTATCAAAGACAGTTTTAGTTTCAGTTTAAACAATTCACAGTTTCAGAAAACTTACTGGATCGGCACTGGAGATTTGATGTACCACACTTTCAGTAAAAATATTTAGAAATCAGTTCTCAGAAATCACGTCTTAAAAACCCACATCAACAGCCGAGTTTTGCAACCTGGTTTTGATACCACTAAATGTAACACCCCAAACCCGGCCTACACGTTATGGCCGAATCTAACGATGTCACAAGGTAGTGCTTTTCGAAAAATATGTCGTCACTAAATCCCCTTTTCTATTTAACCTTTTTTTCATTATCTTATGTTAATTTCAAATCGTATCGTTCGTTTTCAAAACATTATTCATTTACAAATCGTTATTCAATTTCAAAACGTTTTCTTATTGCAAAAGCTTTTAAATAGTTCGCGTATTCGTGGTATTTTTTATAAAACATAAATTTCATTTGAAAACCCGAGTTTTACCTAACACTAGCAGATTTAAATCATAAAACTGTATAAAAACCAAATTTAAACCAAAATCTGTAAGGGTCATAATTATAGAAAAATACTCTAAAATAAAATTAAAATCATAAATAGGTAATAAACAGTGTAAAAAAAGTCGTGTGGCCACCATTGAGTCCTCCGCTACACCGATCTGCCTAAATCTGGGGATTACTTGTACAGATTAAACAAAAGGGGTGAGTTTACGTAAACTCCGTGTGTAATCCCCATACAAATGAACAGACAGTAAACAAATAATCACAGTTTAGGCTTAAGCCCTTTTCAATATCAGTATCAGTCCAGTTTGGGCCTTAGCCCATCTTAGTACAAAAACAGTCATGCAGTAGGGCTTTAGCCCATCACAGTATTAGTAGCAGTAACAGACATGTAGTCACAAAAATCCTACCCATCCAACCTTTACACACCATCTCCGTCCAACCCTACACTCTATGTGGGGATATAATCAACCCACCCATCCTTACACTCCAAGTAGTACCGAATGCGGCACTAGATAGTAGTTTGTAGCTGAGCTGGCAGTAAATTAAGCTCGAGGCCTTTCAGTACACTTCTTCCGAACATTATAATCCCTCAACCCAATGCAATGCAATATACAGATATGACATGCTATAACATAATATCATGCATGTAAACAGGGTATACAATATCAAATCAGTGGGACATCATCAGGCTTAATCATATCAGTCATACAGTCATTTCAGTCAATTAGGGGTCTAGGCAAGCTTACCGACCCTACAGTAGGTTCACAGTCGACTTGGGTGACCCGTGCAACCTTATCAGTCAAATAGTGAAAATGGGCCTACAAGCCCATGATGTTCTCCCGTGTGGCCCACATGACCCAAATTGGCCTTGGCCTCGTGATCCATTTTAATGTAACCCGTGCTAGTTAATTATTCATATGTGTTTCCACTATTTACTCATATGATCCTTCAAAGCTATCTACTTGAGTCACTATTACTAAATTATTTTTATCTTATGCTACAGAATTTCGAATTAAGATCTGCAAATTTTTCTTGAAACCAAACTCATATATCTTCTTACCATAAAATTTTCAGAATTATTGGTTTAGCCAATAAGTACAGTTTATTTTTTAAAGTTTTCCTTGTTCTGCTGTCTGACAGTTTCAACCTTTCTGCACTAAAAATTAATTATCTTCTCGTACAGAATTTAGATGATGTTTTTGTTTGTTTCTCTTGAAAGTAGACTCATTCAAGATTTTAAACATATAAATTCTAACCCATAATTGTTTTTATACAATTTTTAATAATTTTCCAAAATTAGGACAAGGGATTCCGAAATCATTCTGACCCTATCTCACTAAAATTCAAATATCTCATAATATGAAATTCTTTTGCTTACTTTGTTTCTTCTATGAGAAACTAGACTCAAATATCTTTAATCCTATATCTTTTCATCCTCTAATTTGATTTCCACAATTTATTGTGATTTTTCAAAGTTAGTCTACTACTGCTATCCAAACAGCAAGCAATTTTGGCTTTTCGCTGAATCCCTTATTTTTGTGTTTCGGGTACACATCTGGTTTTGTTTGATGTTAAAATAGTCCCTGAGCACTCCAAAGCCTATAATTGAACAAATAACACTATAATCAATCTTACCTCGTGATTAATCAAAATCCCGAAACCAAAATACTTACTCATAAAATGATGAACACTTACCTCAAAAACTTCAAATCGGTATGTTTACGAAAGTCACGAGGAGAGCCTTAATCCTCGTGAAATGCTGCTGCCAACACCCCGAAATTAGACTATTGAACACAAAATAATCTCTTAAAATGATACCCAACAACTTACTGAATTTGCACAAGTGCTGCTTAACGCTATGAAATCAAGATGAAAGAATGGTTTAGGGGGAACAAAGGAATTTCAGTAGTAGAGGAAAGAAAAGAAAAGATAATCGAGTAAGAAGCAAAGAAGAAAAGAAAAAAAAATTCAGTAGAGATGGGGGAGAGAAAACGTTAGAAAGATGGAGAGAAAAATGACTTTTTTTTTCAAAAAAGGAAAAAGTGATCAGATTTTGGGTATTCTCCTCCATAATTCTCTAATTCACTCCTAAAATCGCTCCCTCACTTTCCACTACACATTCGCCACTCAGAAACCCAGTTCAGCACAACTCTTGCTGAAATTAGGAGCAAAAATATAACCTTTACCATCCCAAAGATTCAAACCCATGACCTCCCTTACACCAACAACTCCACTTATCCACCAAATCAACAACCCCATTCTATTAATTATTTGCCAACTTTTACTTAAAAACCTACTGACCAAAGATAGAACTTATTCATAAAAATACCAAAATTTACCCAAATCTTGACTTGAACTTGGAGCCTCCCAAACACTCCCAGAACACATAACCACTAAAGCTAACATATGTTTGTGTCACATATTCACAATACCCAAAATTAAAATTTTGGGGCATTACATGATTTGTAGAAAAATATGATGACTACAACTACACAATCAAGTATTGACTTAAGACTACCCAATAACCATATATAGTACTTTGGTATAATCCTCCATCATTTGAAATTTAACTAGATAATAAGCATATTGAACATTGTGCTTAACGATGGGTAGTCTCCATGGTTGAATAAGGAGCTGATAATGATTAATTAATTGGTATCACCGCAACTAGTAGGTATCATCATATTATGAAGTTTTTATTAGAAGTTTCTAGGTTTCTGGTGATGTTAACTTAAAAGATATGAGGTGTGATGCTAATGAATATGAAATATGAGCATATTTAACTTTATAAATATTTGAGTATATTATATATACACACAGATAACTTGAAGCAGTTTTCACTGCTCTTCTAAACCAAGAAAGAAAGGTCTAGAGCAGGAAACAAACAAATAAGTTGAAGAAAGAATATAATATATATCAATTGGGGTAAAATATATATATGAATATGAATATAAACAGAAATGCATGCACTGTACCTTGTCCGGAATAGGAAAGAAAAAGTTACAATAATAGAAAAGCAAAATCATTCATGTGACTATAATCACCTTTTTTTATTCAAAGTGGGGGCTTTTTATATATTACCAAAACGAAAGCGATAACTTTTCACCTATGGACCACTATGAAATTAATGTCTACCCTTACAATGATTTCAAAAGAGGAATGAAAGGAGAAATCAGATGAAGTGAAAGCTAAAGTTGAATGAATTAATTACTAGGGTCCATCAGTTTCTTTGCCTCAAGAATTGGATAAAAATTTTGATGGGTAGAATCCAAATTTTGTTCACATGTAAAACATTTAAGAGATAAATTACTTAAGTTTTAAAAAATGACACATGTTCTGAATTTTACTTGTACAAACACATATTACAACAAATAATATTTTTACTATTCAAATCCCGATAACTTTTTTAAAAAATAAACACCCAAATAATAAATCAGGGTCTTTTACCTAAATATTATAAAAAATAAAAATTTACCAAAATATTACAACTTTTTTTTATTTACCAAAATATTACAACTTTTTTTTATTTACCAAAATATTTAAACATTTTTATTATTTACCAAAATATATCAAAAAAACAAAAAAAAAACAAAACCTGCAAAAAAAATCTGACAATGTACTGGTCACCCCAATGGTATTGGCGGCACCAATGGGTTTTATGGGGGGTCGGTGGTGGGGCAGAAGAGAAAAAAGGAAAGAAAGAAAGGAGAGGGAAGAAAGAAAGAAAGGAGAGGAAAGAAAGAAAAGGAAAGGAGAAGAGAAAAAAGGAAAGAAAGAAGAAGAAAAGGAGAAGAGAAGAAAAAAGAAAGAAAGAAGGAAAGAAAGGGAAAGGAGAAGAGAAAAAAAAAAGAAGAAGAAGAGGGAAGAAAGGAAAAAAAAGGTTATTTTATTTATAAATTTGAAATTTTTTTAATATTTGTGTGTTTAAAATTTATGTAATGTATATTATAGTTATTTTATTATTTTATTTAGCATATATATTTTATAGTTATTTTATTATTTTATTTAGCATATATATTTTATGAAATATATTTAGATTGAAAAAAAGTTAAAGTACATTGTATGTTGATTACGGAATTTTTTTATGAAATTTACTTATGAATTTGAAATTAAAATTTTAGGAAAATAGCATTAAAAGAAAAATGACAAAGAAGTATATTTAAGAAAACATAAAATACGAAAAGAAAAAACGAGAATTGTATATTTATCGAAAATAATAAAATGCGAAAAATGTACATGTAATAAATGTAAAACATAATAAATTGAAATAATGTAAAATTATAAAATATAAAATAACGATTATTTTAAAATAATAATATGCGGATAAAAAAATACGAATAAATGGCCGAAGTAAGACTGTATTAGTAAATGTTTTTAAAAAATTCAGAAATAATTTATACAAATAATTGGGAAAATGTAGTGAAATAATATAAAATAATAAAATACAAAAAGAATATAGTTTTATCGAAAGTAATAAAAATCGGAAAAATAATAATACGACCAAAGGGCAGGGGAAAGGGTTTATTTCGGGTTATTTACCAAAATATTACAAAAAAAATTACCAAAATATTATAAAGTTTTATTTTATTTACCAAAAGAATAGAGGAAAAAAATGGTTATGGAGGGGAATAAAAAGGCAGTACCAATATGTGGGTAATTAATTTTTAATCCTTCCTTATTTATTAATAAATTTCAAACATTATGCATTGAAATAATGTAAAATTATAAAAGACTAAGTTAATGATATTTTTTAAAGTAATAAAATGCGGAGAAAAAAATACGAACAAATGGCAGAGTGTATTACTAACTTTTGTAAAA
Organism: Gossypium hirsutum; assembly: GCF_007990345.1. Classification (NCBI taxonomy): domain Eukaryota; kingdom Viridiplantae; phylum Streptophyta; class Magnoliopsida; order Malvales; family Malvaceae; genus Gossypium; species Gossypium hirsutum. The sequence goes on along the minus strand of NC_053439.1, from coordinate 6,026,099 downwards.
TTCAGAAACAATTAATACAAAATATTTCAAAGAAAATGTACTAAAATAATTTAAAACAATAAAATAGGAGAATAATATTTTATTCTTTAAAGTAATAAAAATTGAGAAAATTATACGAGCAAAGGGCAAGGGTAAGGGTTAATTTTTTACTGCAAATTAATTTAAATAACACACTCGATTAATAAATTTCAAACATTATGCACTGAAAGAATGTAAAAATATAAAATTAGGAATTATGATATTTTTAAAGGAATAAAATGCGCAGAAAAAAATACGAAAAAATGGCTGAAGTTTGAATTTTTTACTAACTTTTTTTTCAACTTGCAGGCATTGCAATGGCTGGATTGATTGGAAACGCTGAACATATATCTGATGCGGCTAAAAACTCGGTATGATTTATTATTTGTTAATCAGGAGTTCTATTTATTTAAAAAGGATATACACAGTATATAGAAATAAATTATGCAATCGTAATATTTTTTCTGTTATTCAACACTATCAGGAATCGTACCGAGTATTAAGGGGCCGCGTGAGTGTTTTAAAGATAGCTCCGGATGCACGATTTATGCGGTACCTAGAGCTAGCCGGATTTGGGTCAGTAGCATTGATCCGGTCGTCCGACTTGCGATTTGATTTATTATCCGCGCTAGTAGAGCGGTGGCGTCCGGAGACCCATACTCCATTTTCCGTGCGGGGAGTGCATGGTGACGTTGGAGGACGTTGCAGTGCAGCTTGGGCTCCCAGTTGGCGGGAGTCCCGTTACCGGACTATCTTCATTAACCGATCCGGCTGCAGTTTGCTATCAACTCCTAGGAGAGTCACCATATCATGGTGATAAGTTTTTCTCCGTCTTAAAATTTACATGGCTAAGAGCCAAAATTTGTCGACTATCAGCGACCGCCAGTGAAGGTGAGTTGATGTGCGCTGCTCGAGCGTACATCATGCATATGATAGGTGAACATTATCCGAGCTATGCAGAGGGCGAATATGCGTTTGATTTTGAACTGTTCAGCTCCCCCCGGCCGCAGTACGGCATGCCCGGCCCGTCTGACACGTATCCGCCGCACTATGGGACTCATGATGGTTCAAGTTTATCGGCGGTGAACGAGGGACAGGACATTCCCTCTATATTTTCCACGCCCCCACCTGCGGACGATGAGGATGTTGGTCGTCACCCAGGCCGTCAGCATCGACCTCCGCGTAGGTATATCCCCCGGACAACACCATCGAACCATCAAATGTAGGGGTTTAATGCACTCATTCTATAACTCGTGTTATTTTTATTTTAGATATCTCGAATGTTTTGAATTTTATCTATAGATATCAATTATTCAATTTTTTCATTATATTAAAGCTGAATCGAATTATGAATGCCTCTATTTTTTCATTATAATCTTAATAATTCGACAACGCTCAGATGGTATATTATAACTTCATATGGAAATAATATGGATACAATTTAAGCGTAAGCATAAGCCGAATAAGAAAAATTATTATTATTAAAATTACCGATCCCGATTTCCCCTCGATCCCGACGACTGTCCGACATGAAAGTTTCGGTTAGGGCATTTATTCCGGCTATGACCACTTAACCTACATATTCCACAGCGCTTTCCGTCAGATTTCTCCGTAATGTCCATCTCATTACGGATTCTTTTTGACTGCGGACGACCCCTTGGATTCCTCCGTAGCCCTGCGTCTGGGAGAAGCTCGAAAGTGATCTGCGGCACCTCCCACGTAGATAGGTCCGGCAGGACGGGGAACTCATTCTCCCAGACACGCAATGTGCGCTCCAGCGTGTACACATCATCCACATATTGTTCAGCAGCAATGTTGACTTTAGCACACGCTGCCACGACATGCGCACAGGGGTAATGAAGTGTTTCGAACTTCCTGCACTCGTACCGTCTGTTCCCGAGATCAACTCCGTAGGACCTAGGTCGACGACCGATGTTCTCAGTAACTCGAAACGTTTCCAGTCGTCATGAATATATTTCCACGTTCATTGACCTCGCCAACCGACGATTTACGACCATTGCATCCCTCACATGTTCAACAAACACATGTCCCGCTTGAATCTGGTCGACTTGCTGCTGACCCATTCTTGGCATCAAAGTGGCCAGCCTGTAGAAAGTAGCAGAAAATACCGATGCAATCGGAAGATGACGTGTTTTCAACAAGACTGCGTTGATCCCCTCGACTAAGTTTGTGGTCATGTGGCCATAACGAAAGCCCTCGTCAACACTTTGAGCCCACTGCCACGGCTCCATTGTGCGCAACCATTGTCGAAAGATGTGTTTGTCTGCCCCTCCATGTCAGTCTCAAGTCGGGTCATTCTTTGCCGGAAAATATGTGGCTCTAACTCGTACGCTGCATATGTATTAACGAAAAATAAGTGCTGACGAGTGGATAAAATAAAACATTACAGCTTGTATTGAAAATATAAGGTTATCATTTACCCATTGCCACGACTTGTCTCTTCCAGTCTGCATTCTTATAATCTTTATGGAAGTTAGACGCAATGTGACGAATGCAGTAAACGGATCTCCACAGCACACCGGAACGCCTAATAGCTGCAATTAAACCCTTCCCTCTATCAGAGATGATGTAAATGTTATCGTTCCTAATAACATACCTGCGCAGATTTGTCAGGAAGAATTCCCAAGACTCTATGTTCTCTTTATCTACGACAGCAAATGCTATCGGGAGCACGTTTCTGTTACCGTCTTGAGCAACTGCAATAAGCAGTATCTGTGTATACTTTCCATACAGCCAGGTCCCATCCACCTGCACAAGTGGCTTGCAGTGGGGAAATGCCCGCACACATGGATCGAACGTCCAGAACATCCGATGGAAAATCCTTTTTGCTGGCTCTAACTGCTCATCCGGGCCGTAAGATGGACTGGTCTGCAACTCAATCACAGTCCCCGGTACGTACTCCCGCATAGCAGCTATCCAACCTTGAAGCTCGTTATACGACAAATCGTAATCCCCATACAGTTGCTCCATCGCCATCTGTTTAGCTACCCATGCCTTCCGATATGAGACTCGATACTAGAACCGTGCTTGTATTTTCGCAATAAAGTACCGAAACTCTAATGGTCGATATATCCTTCACCATTGGCATGATACAGGCACAAATAGTTTTCGAATCAAGTTTTCCATGATCTTCTGTCATACGTGTTGATGTGCATGTATGAGGACCAACAAATTTTTGTATCTCCCACATCTGAGAACTTCTAATGAATGCAGCTCGTACCCGCCAATTGCAGCCTTCCGCTGCCTTCCAACACTCCCCAACATATATTGTCGGAGTAGACACGGAGACTTTATAATCCACCGATATCTTTATGCTGTACCGTTTAATGGCATATACGCAATCTTCTTTGCAACTGAATCTCTGGCCTATGAATAACTCATCATCATCAGATGTTACGGCCTGCCCGTGAGCATGATATATTTCAGGGTACTCCGGAAACTCAGATACATACGCTGCGTCAGGATCTATGAGCGACATGTGTGGCCCAAGATTATTGTGTATCACAATACGCCGCATCTGCTCCCCGACTGAACAAGCGTTGACATCTTCAGCGTCAATATCATTAGGTACATCGTCCAAATCGGGATCAGCGTCACTATCGACCTCTTCATCCCAATGATCGCCACCACCTTTTTCTTCGCCGGCACATTCTTCTTCACCACCAACCATGTCAACATCGGGTGTAAAATTCAGGTCGATACCGATCCCACCCATAGTTGATTCACTATCAACGTATGATATTGGAGCCACCATCTGCGGTTCTTCAGCCCCGTCTTCTTCATCAGATGCATTTTGCTCCATACCGACTAACTCAACAAATAAGTGAATCGGTGCATTCTTCTCACTCCCATTCCTACAGTACAGATCGACCATTGTCTCCACGTCTTCGTCGTCTACAAGTTCCATTTCGACGAATTTGACTGGGTTTGTCGAAACTGGAAACTTGTAGAAAATTTTTGATATCCTTCTCCCACAACGTCTATGGATTTTTGCATTAATCCTTGCCTTCATTTCATCGAACGATACATTTCTATTAAATCTCATTGCTATTTGTTGCCGACATTCAAATACACATCCAACACTTGTTGTCAATATGACTCCATCGAAATAAACGCATACAAGAAACTTAGCATCCATCTTCAATATTTAATCTGTCAAAAAAAACAAAATATCATAAAAAATCTCGAACGGTAACTGAATTACTTAAAAAAAATTATACTCAAAATATTACACAAAATAATACACACTAAATTATACTCAAAATAATACACACTAAAATTATTAATTTTACTAACAAAAAACTAACTATAATAATAATACTAATTTTTTACTAACTTGTTTATTTACGTAAATAAAAATAATAAGTAACCATAATAATAATACTAGTTTTCTGCTAACAACAATAATAATATTACTAAGTTACATCTTAATACATTAATAACATCTTCATACTAACAACAACAACAACAACAACAACAATAATAATAATAATAATACTTTTATTTTGAGTTTTATTAATCTTAATATCTAAACTACAACAAAAAAATATTACAAAAAATATTACAAAATATACAAAATAATAACAATAATATAATCAATTATTTTTAAAAAAATACCTCCTTTTTTTCTTCTTCTCCGAGCCAACTCTTCTTTTTTTTTTTGAATTTTCTCTCTTCTGCTTTCTTTTTTTTTGATTTTTCTCTCTTCAGCTGGGTAGAGGTGGTATAAATAATACCAGTGGTGCCGCCAATACCATTGGGGTGACCAGTACATTGTCAGATTTTTTTTTGCAGGTTTTATTTTTTTTTTTGGTTTTTTTTATATATTTTGGTAAATAATAAAAAAATTTAAATATTTTGGTAAATAAAAAAAAGTTGTAATATTTTGGTAAATAAAAAAAAGTTGTAATATTTTAGTAAATTTTTATTTTTTTTATAATATTTAAGTAAAAAACCCTTAACTTATATTTAAATAATCAGGTTATTCATGAGTTAAATCATAAAAAGCAGAGAGCAGGGTGGGCCTGGGAATGGAGGGGCAAACATGTATCTTAGCCATAGGAGGAGAGATGTACTTTGATAGGCCAGCGAGGAGGATGGCCCGTCATGTGCATGGTGTTGGTGTTGGTGTTGGTGTTCACATTACCACACAGCAATCGAGTGGTGGATGGCTCTTCTTCAGTCACAGACCGCCCCCTCTTTGTCCTTACCATCAACTGTTCCCTGTTAAAACCATTAAGGTTTACAATATTCCACGCTAACTTTAATTTGGTTAATTTTTATGCATGCAAGTTTTATGGTACAATTTATTATGTAGGGTCTACTTGGATTGATTGTTATGTAGTACAGGTAAAGAAATGAACAAGCATTTTAGTATGGAATATTAAATAAGTTGGATTTTGTTTAAAGTTATAAATGAGATACGAATGCCTGTTTGGTTTTAGTTTAAAAAGGAATAAGTTCTGTTGGATTTGTCGAGCGAACCCAATTCGAATATTTTTTTTATAATTTTATATTTTTAATATTTATTTCCACGTTAATAAGTACGGTTCTCATTTGACGAAAAAGTTTATTTTATTTTATTTCATTTTACTAGGGGCTTAATTAAGTGATTTTTTTCATAAAAACTTGATTGATTTTTGGATTCTTGCTAAAAACTTTTTATAAAAAAATTATATAATCTCTAACTTGAAGTATAACTATAAATCTAATATAATTTTATTTTGTTCACCGACGGCTTAATGCTCAATGAAAACTGATAGTAGATAGTAAAATAATGTTCATCACTAGAAGTATTGTGAAAGTCTTTATATAAGAAGTTAGATTGTATTTTGGTTTCTTTACTCAGAAAATGGACAAATTAGTCTTGTACATTAGATCAAATATCAAATTGGTCCTTCTATTAAAAAATTCAATCTATTTTTACCGTTAAAAAATAATCTTTATATGTTAGTATGAGAAACACGTGGTTATTCAATCAGCCATGCCAATTTTAATAGTAAAATAGATGAAAATTTTAACCGAAAGTACCAATTTGCTTTTCGATATAACATATAGAGATTAATTTACCTATTTTTTTAGTAGAGTGAGCAAAAAGCAATATTACTCATTATACAGGGGCTTACATAGTACTTTAACCCCATTAAAACTATTAAATTTTAATTAATTAAGAACTTATTTACTTAATAAAAATAATTTAATTTAATCAAGTATTAAGATATTCGAATTGGACTTATTCGATAGGTCAAGATGCTCAATTCAACAATGACTAAGATGAAGTTGACTTTTTTAAGCCAAATCGGGTAAACTTTTAAGTGCATGTCTTACTTATATTTGTAAATGTGTTCTTGAACATCATATGGTAATTAAAAAATATATGATTATAAGGATATTAATTATATTCTCTTATAGAGTAATAGAATTTAATTACATCTTTAAAAATATATATACATAATATCTATAATATAATATATATTATATATTGGGGGAGAATGCCTCTATTCGGCCCGAACAGTGGGTCTTGTCTTGACGAGAAACAAAGGCTCGCCCCGATAATGCGACTGTCCTAACGTCCCGATGAGCAGAGAAGCAGTGTCTCCACGAAGCGACGTGTAGTCTAACTTTTCGATTTTTCTTCTCCCAGTTAAACTTTGTTCCAGCTTCCCATTTAAACTCTGATTAATCTAGAGGTATTCTAGTCATATTGTACTACGAATTTTAGGCTATAAATAGCCATAGTTACTCAAGGTTAGATACAACAGATTTATTTTAGACTGAGAGAATTCTGTTATTTGATTTGAAGGGTTTTCTTTTGGGTTTCGGTTTTTGCTTTAATTCTTTCCATCTCTTGTGCTTTTATTTTATTATGGTGAAATCTCCTTTTGCTCGTAGTTTTTTATCCTCATTTGAGAAGTTTTTCCATGTTAAAATTTGTGTGTTGATCTTTTCGATTTTAGTTTCTTCACTTTGTTTGTTGCATACACCGGTTAATTCCTTACATATATTGTAAAAAAAATTGAACCAATTATGACCATTGTTAGAGTTAAGTGACTTGAATCCTTATTAAAATAAAATACAATGGTAAAATAAAATTAAATTAAAATTCATATAGAACTATACTTCTTTTATTTTGCATTAATTAGAATAAGGTTTTTCAACCTTACTACACTTCATCTATTTGATATTGACTATAATAAGGTTTTTCAACCTATAAATAGATGTAGTCTAAACTCCTCTTGTATCATTCGAATTTCAACATTAGTGAATTTTCTTCTCATCTGCCCCTAGGTAAAATCTATGTGTTCTTATTTTTCTTTCTTTTTGTTTTGTGATCGTTATATATTGAAATTATTGACGTTAGTTTCTACAAACTGGTATCAAGAGCTTTTCATGTTGCTTGTCTCAATTATGGTAACGTCAACATTGAAGTATGATATTTTGCTATCGAATTGCAACACCAGATTCATGTTGTGGTAGATAAAGATATATGCAGTTCTTGTACAAATGGATTTGGAGAAGGCCCTACTAGGGATAGATAAGATGCTTCGATATTGACGAAAGAAGAGAAGAAGCGTAAAGATCGAAAGGCTTTAACGCAATTACATCTACATTTGTCGAATGAAATTCTATAGGACATGATGAAGGAGAAGAACATTGTTGCATTATAGGTAAAGCTGCAGTAGCTATGCATGTCGAAAACCCTAACTAGCAAGTTACATGCGAAGCAGTGTCTTTATGCTCATTGTTTGGAGGAAGGTGTGTCTTTGCACAAACACTTAATTGTGTTAAAAAAATTCTCTTAGACCTAGAGACCATGGAGGTTCAGTATGATAAAGAAGATTTAGGGTTAATTCTACTTTGTTCGTTGCCCCCGTCTTATTCAACCTTTATAGAGACGATTTTGTATAGCCGCGAATCTCTCATAGTTGATTAAGTCTATGCTTCATTAACCTCATATGTCAAGATGAAACATCTTGTAGTTGGATCAACTCTTAAGGAGAGGGTCTCACTGTTCGTGGGAGACAAGAACAAAATACTAATAATAATCGTGGGAAGAAATAAGAACGAAATGCTCGCAGTAAATCTGAGGGTAGATCGAGATTTTCAAACAGAGATAAAACCTATAACTTCTACAAAAAGAAATTACACATTAAGTTTGAGTACTATAAGTTACAGAACAAGATCAAAAGGGAGATTGCGAATCAAAAGGGAAAACAACCAAAACAATCCGGTGAAGCTGATGTAGTAGAAGTTCCCGACAACTCTAAAGTGAGCGATGAGTGGATCCTCGATTCTGGTTGCATGTTCTGTATGAGTCCCAATCGTGATTGGTTTACAACATATGAAATAGTGTCTGAATGTGTTGTTTTGATGGGAAATAATACTTCATGTAAAACCGTTAGTATTGGCACAATCAAAATTAAGATATTTGATAGAGTTGTTAGAAAACTTAGTGGCGTACGACATGTACCAAAATTGAAGAGGAATTTGATTTCGTTGAGTACTCTTGATTCAAAAAGGGCACAAGTACACAGTTGAAAATGGGGTTCTGAAGATTAGTAAGGGTTCCCTTGTTGTGATGAAAAGGTAGAGAAAAACTATCAAATTATATGTTTTGCAAGGTTCTAATGTTACTGGTAATACAGCTATCATTTCCTCTTCCTTGTTAGATAATGGTGTTACTAGACTTTGGCATATGCGTCTAAAGCATATGAGTGAGAACGACATGACAAAATTAAGAAAAAGAAGACTTCTTGATGGACAAGGCATTAGCAAACTGAAGTTCTATAAGTACTATGCTTTTGGGAAGCAAAAGAGAGTTCGATTCACTAGAGGAATCTATAAAATAAAGGGAACATTGGATTATATTCATTCTAATCTTTGGAGATTGTTTAGAATATTTTTGAGGGGTGGCGCTAATTATGTGCTAACGATTATTGATGATTTTTCTAGAAAATTTTGGGCATTCTTCCTGAAGTAGAAAAGTGATGTGTTTTCTATGTTTAAGGCTTGGAAAACTATGATCGATAAGCAGATAGGAAAACATATGAAACCCCTCCACACAGATAATGACTTAAAATTTTGTTTTAATGAGTTTAATGAATTGTGCAAATCAGAAGAAATCGTGAGACACTTGACAGTTCGTTATACCCCATGGCAAAACGGTATTGCAGAATGAATGAATAAAACAATCATGAAAAAGGTTCGATATATGTTGTCAAATGCTTGTTTACTGAAGTCGTTTTGGGCTGAAGCAATCTCTACTACATTTTTTATTATTATCCGGTAGCCGTCCGTTGCCATTGAGAAAAAGACTCCACAAAAGGTATGGTCTGGTAATCCTACTAATTATTCTGATTTGAAAATTTTTGGGTGTCTACGTATGCTCATACTGATAATAAGAAATTGGAACCTAGATCCATTAAATGTGTTTTTCTTGGTTATAAGGCTAGTGTTAAATGGTATAAGTTATGGTGTCCTGAAAATAAAAAAGTTGTGATTAGCAGAGATGTTATTTTTGATAAAATTCCTATGCTACCTAACTTATCTCTTAAAGACTCTTCCAATAAAGACCAGCTTGGAACTTCAAATTAATCTAGGATTTACAATAGAGTGTACTCCTCAAGTTAGTATAGAAAAGTCAAAGTAAAGTTGCTTCTTCACCATAATATTCTATTGCCAAGAACAGACCTAAAAGATAAATTAAACCTTCAAAGAGGTACGTCGAGGCTGATCTAGTTGCTTATGCTTTAAATGTGGCTGAAGATATAGATGTAAATCAAGAGCCATCCACTTATTCCGAGGTAGTTAGTTGTGAAGATTCAGGAAAATGAATGATTTTCATACAAGAAGAGATGGAATTACTCCATAAGAACAGACCATAAGATCTAGTGAAGCTTCCTAAAAGTAAAAAGGTTGTTCGTTGTAAATAGGTGTTTGAAAATAAAGAAAGAATTCCAGGATTTGAAGAACCTAGATATAAAGCAAGGCTGGTTGTAAAAGGTTACAATCAGATTCCAGGTGTAGTCTTCACAGATGTGTTTTCTCTAGTTGTGAAGCATAGTTCGATTCGACCCTTGCTTTGTATTGTGGCCATGTATGATTTGGAGTTTGAGTAGTTAGATGTAAAAACAACATTCTTGCACGGAAAACTTGTGAAATATATTTACATGCAACAACCAGGGGGTTTTACAGTCTCAGAAAAAGAAGGACTATATTTGCTTGCTGAAAAAATCCTTTTATGGCATAAAATAATCACCAATGTAGTAATACAAGAGGTTTGATTCTTTTATGACTACACATAATTTCATAAGAAGCAACTTTGACAGTTGTGTTTATTTTAAGAAAAATAGTTATGGTTCTTTTGTATTTCTACTCCTCTATGTTGATGATATGTTGATAGCAACCAAAGATAAATGAGAGATAAGAAAGGTCAAAGCCCATCTTAGTAAAGAATTTAAGATGGAGGATTTGGGAGCAACAAATGAGCTACTTAGGATGAAGATTCTCAGAGATAGAAAAACATGTAAATTGTACCTAAGTTGGAAAAGATATGTTAAGAAAGTTCTTTGTAGGCTCAAATGCAGAACGTCAAGCCTGTTAGTACTCCATTAGCAGCTCACTTTAGACTTTCATCGGCTTTGTCTCCACAATCAGATGATGAGATTGACTACATGTCACATGTTCCATATTCTAGTGTAGTGGGATCTCTCATGTATGCTATGGTTTGCTCACGTCCAGATTTGTCATATGCAGTTAATGCAGGTAGTAGATAAATGGCGAATCCCGGTAAAAAAACTAGAAAGTAGTTCAGTGGATTTTCAGATACTTACGAGGTACTACTAATGTTGGATTATAGTTAGAGATAGAGTCATTGGGTATGTTGATTCTGATTTTGCTAGAGACCTTGATAATAAAAGATCACTCACATGGTATGTCTTTATTATTGGGGGTTGTGCAATCAGTTGGAAAGCCACTTTGCAAACTACAGTTGCTTTGTCCACTACTAAAGCTGAGTACATGACGATTACTAAGGCTTGTAAAGAAGTTATTTGGTTAAAGGGACTCTTTGGTGAACTCAGTAAAGATCTTTAAATCAGTACAGTGTTTTTTTATAGTTAGAATACCATCTTCTTTATGAAACATTAAATGTTTCATGAGAGAACAAAGCACATTGATGTTAGGTATCATTTTGTTCGTGATATTATTACTTTTGGAGATATTGTTGTAAGCAAAGTTAGTACTCATGAAAATCCTACAGTTATGATGATTAAGTCACTTCCTATAACCAAGTTTGAGCATTGCTTGGACTTGGTTGATGTTCATTTTTGAAGAACACCCTTTAAGGGGGTTTCGTGGAAGAGGTGGAGAACTTGTTCATTGAGAATTCGTGTCAATGTAGAAATTGTTAGAGTTGAGTGACTCGAATCCTTGTTAAAATAAAATACAGTGGTAAAATAAAATAAAAGTAAAATCCATATAGAACTATACTTATTTTATTTTACATTGATTAGAATAAAATTTTTCAACCTTACTACACTTTATCTATTTGACATTGATTAGAATAAGGTTTTTCAACCTATAAATAAATGTAGTCTAAACTCCTCTTGTATGGTTCAAATTTCAACATTAGTGAATTTTCTTCTCCTCTGTCCTTGATTTTTTCCTAAAAGGGTTTTCATGTAAAATCTATGTGTTCTTATTTTTCTTTCTTTTTGCTTTGCGATCATTTTATATTTTCATTATCAACGTTAGTTTATACAACCATTGTTCACGGTGCGGTAATGTAAATGAATTTACTATCCATGTAATTCGTGATTGTTCTTTCTCAAAATCAATTTGTCTCTATATTGTGCCGAGACATGCTCAAATAGCTTTCTTTTCGATGAATCTTAAGGATTAGCTGTTGTGGAATATGCAGAATGCAGGTCACTGTGATGTTGGGGATATTGATTGGCATAGACTTTTTTTCTACTTTATGCTGGTTGTTATGGAAAAGTCGTAATTTCTATGTTTTTTTTTTCTAATGGCCATAAATGTGTATAGAATATAGTTAATGCAAGATTTTTTGGGTAAGGAGCTATGATCTGACGTTCGCTACCGAAGAGGGGGTTGGGTTAAGCTCAACACAGATGGAGCATTGCCTTCATATAGACCAGAAGCTTCTATTGGGGGTGTTTTAGAGATACTGATGTAAACTGGCTATGTGGCTTTTCATTATGGGTAGGCAATGACACAATTTTTAAGTTTGAAGCAAGAGTTGTGTTACAAGGTCTTCAAATAGCATGGGAGAATGGATATAGAAAGCTTGAGCTAGTGGAACGACCAATAGCAAATCGGGGGAGTTACACTTAATACATAGTTTGCTCAAGCGAGATTGGAAAGTAAAATTTCGTCACCTTCCGAGATCTCAAAATAAAGTTATTGATCATATGGCCAAAATAGCTTCAAGTGGATTGAGTAACACAACTATTTTGGAAGCATCTAGATTTAGTAATGAATATATTGATAGCTAAGCGCCATACTATTTCTTTTCTACCATTCTAAATATATATATTTATAATATTTCTAGTTTTACTAAAATAATTGGTTAAAAAACCCTTAAACCCTCTCTGCTCCCAAGAGTTAAAAGTCCTAGAGATAGCAGTAACTGTTGCGGCTTGGGATGGAAGAAAGCGGTGACGACGACCGAGAATGGAGGGATGAGATCTCTCTTCTTGCCGAAGAACTAGTTCAGTTATCAGTAAAGGGCTCGTTGGTGGTACCAAGTTCTAAACCTACATTGATTTGTACAGTCTGGACAGAAAAGCTATACAACCCAGACAGTTTTAGGGCTGATATGAGAGGTATATAGAAGACAAGGAAAAATTTTGAGATTTATATGGTAGGACAAAACTTATTTTTAATAATTTTTGAGATAGAAGAATATCTAGAGATGATTTTAGAAGGGAGACCATGGCTATTTCGTAAAAGCATAATTCTGTTTGATAAATTAAATCAAGCGGTGGAAAGAGACCAGATTAGGCTTATTTCATCCCCGTTTTGGATAAAAATTGAATTGTGTTTCCCAGAGTTTGACAAGAAAGATCTACTGCATGCTATTAGTGGCACGCTCGGTGGGGTTCTCAGATCTGAAATTAATGAAGAATTTTGTCAGCTCAGAATTAATTTGGATGTCCAGAAACCACTCAGAAGAGGCATTTTTGTCTCTACTGATTATGTTAGTAAAGTATAGATTCCTTTTAAGTATGAAAATTTGCCAATGTTCTATTTTGGATGCGGAAGAATGGGGCATGGGATTAATAATTGCACTCAGATACTACCTGCAAGGAAAAACAAAATTAGTGAAAATCCACCTTATTCGTTGGCCTTAAAAGCAAAATCAAAATTAATCGGAAAAGAAAATATGAAATTTAATAGTCTATTAAAGCAGGTGGGGACTCAAAGTTCTTATACTGGAGGGGAAATAGTGTCGCCAAATAATATAAAAAGTGCTGAAAGAGGGAACAATGAGGTGAGGGCTCACAGGAAAATTTGGAATTGTTGGGAGTAGAGGAGATGCCAAAGGAGCAGGATTGCTTTTCAGGGTTAGGGAAAGCTGAGAAGTTAAGCGATTGTTTTAGAAAAAAAGGGGTCAAAATCCATATAATGAGAAGAAGGTAAATTGGACAGGTACACAGGCTGGCGCAACGATAATAACAGCAAAAGTCAAAAATAAAACGAGGAAGAGGAAGTCCCTAGATGTAGATCTTAAAAGGTGCTATGAAGAAAATGTTGACAGAGAAGGAATTAAAAGGCTGAAACAAGATTTTTCAGAAGATTATGATAAATACCATTCAGAGATGATAACAGAAAATTATGAGCAATTTGATGCTCAAGACTTAATGAGATCGGCGGCTGCCAGCAGGCAAGCCGACCGGGCGCAATGAAAATTATAAGCTGAAATGTTCGTGGATTGGGAAGTCCACGAGCTGGAAAAAGGCCGCGTTATCTTCCAAAGTAGCACAATCCCCAAATGGTCTTCCTAATGGAGACTAAAATTGATAAACAAATAATGGAAAAAGTTAGACGAAATTGTGGTTTTATGAATGGAATGGATATTGAAGCAAAGCGCTCGAAAGGAGGATTATGCTTAGCATGGAAAGGAGACATTAAAGTTAGTCTATAAATTCTCTAGGAATCACATTGATGTTTTGGTTAAAGAGGAACAGGTTAACGAGGAGTGGAGATTTACAAGATTCTATAGTTCTACATATGTCTAAAATAAGAGTGATTCGTGGGATCTCTTGTTAAAACTGGGGCAAGATAAGAATTACCCATGGTTGATAGGTGGTGATTTTAATGAGATCATGTATTCTTTCGAGAAATGTGGGGGTGCCCCAAGGGATGAGCGCAGAATGCACGCAATCCGAGAAGTCCTTGAAGATTGCCAATTAAAAGATTTGAGATATTATGTAGTGTGGTTTACAAGTAGCGTTAACCATATGTCTCATATGATGTCCAATCACTGTCCACTTCTAATTAATACAAATGGTGAAAGCATTCATAAGGGCAACTCAATTTAAATTTGAAGCGTGGTGGCTGATGGAAGAGACGTGCGAAAAAGTAATCAAAGAATCTTGAGAGTCAAGAACAGACACAGTAGTTGAGAAACATGGAAAATTACAAGAAGATTTAATGGTATTGGGGAGAATGATTAAGAATGGACAAGGACTACAGAAAAAACTAACGAAACAACTTGATAGGTTAATGGGAAAAGAAAGGAATGACAACACGATGGCAAAAATTATTGACACTAAAATCCACCTGAATATGGAAATTGATAAAGATGAAGCGTATTGGGAACAAAGGGCAAGGGCAAATTGGCTTAGAGTTGGGGGATAAGAATTCAGCTTTTTTTCACAGGTTTGCCACATGTCAAAGACGTATAAATACAATATCCAAGTTGGAGAAAGATGAAGGAGGAGAAGCTAATGAAGAGGGAAAGATTAATGAAGTAGCTACCTCCTATTTTCAAAAGCTCTTCACGTTAAAAGGAGCCGGGGACTGTTCCTATCTCTTAACGGGAATAAAGGAAAGTCTTTCGACAGATATCAATAGAAAGCTAATGAAAACTTTTACGGCAGTAGAAGTGTTTGCGGCATTAAAGGGAATGAGACCTATAAAAGCACCAGGACATGATGGTTTTCCACCATTTTCTTTTAGAAATTCTGGCATATAGTAGGTAAGGAAACAACAAATCTGTGTTTGGAAATTTTAAATAAAGGAGCAAGTTTAGGTAATTTAAATCACACAGACATTGTGCTGATCCAAAAAACCCCAAATCCCATAAGCATTGCTAATTTTAGACCCATCAGCTTATGTTCGGTCATTTATAAAATGGTTGCAAAGACAATTGTAAACCGAATGCAAGTAATTATTGGAAGATGTATTGATACGGCTCAAAGTGCGTTCGTTCTAGGAAGACTAATAACTGACAATGTGTTGCTAGCTTATGAAATCTTGCATACTTTTCGATAGAAGCGCATTGGAAAAAGGATACATGGCAGTAAAGCTAGATATGAGTAAAGCCTACGACAGGATTGAGTGGGGATACTTGAAGGAAGTGATGTTACGACTGGGTTCCACACCCGATTGGGTGAAGCTGATTATGAATTGTGCTTCCACAATGCCCTATACAGTTAATATAAATGGAAAAAGTGGAAGAATCTTTTCACCGTCTAGAGGCCTGCGATAGGGGGACCCGCTGAGCCCTTTTTTATTTTTGATATGTAGTGAGGGTTTATCATCTTTGATGAGAATGACTTCAGAAGAGGGATTTATAAAATGTGCAAAATCTAGCAGAAGAGGACCAGAAATTTCACACTTACTTTTCGCATATGATTGTATTTTGTTCGAGAAAGCATCAGATATGGGTGCTAGGGTACTAAAAGATATTCTGAAGGAATTTGAAAGATGTTCTGGACAATGTGTTAATTTCAATAAATCCACCATATTCTTTAGCACAAATACATTCAAGAAAAGAACAAAGAAGTATCGGCAACATTGGGGGTAAGGATCTCAACAAACTTAGAACGATATTTAGAGCTTCCAAATATGGTTGGTCGACACAAGAAAGAATCCTTTTAGCAATTAAAAGAAAAGATTTCTACTAAGATTGATGGGTGAAGCACCAGAATGTTATCTCAAGGAGGTAAATAAGTCTTTATTAAATCGATGCTACAGGTCATTCTAACCTATGCAATGTCGTGCTTCTTATTACTAAAGACTCTTTACGGAGAATTTGAAAACATTTTTGCTAAATTCTGATGGCAGAAAGTGCATGGAAGAAAAGGTATCGGTGCCACTACTTATGCCGTTTTAAAGAAGAGGGCGTTTTGGGCTTTAGAAATATGGCTCAATTCAATATCTCAATTTTAGCTAAGCAGGGGTGGCGTATCTTGAACAATCCAAGCTCTTTAGTAGCACAAGTCTTAAAAGCAAAATATTTTCCAAATGTCGATTTCTTAAATTCACAGTTAGGAAATAATGTTTCGTATAATGGAAAAGTATTTGGGCTGCAAAGGGAATTTTAGCAGAGGGATTGTGTTGGAAGGTGGGCAAAGGTACGAATATTTCGATAAGCCGTGATTATTGGATTCCAGTTTTACCGCGTGGCAGATTAACAGGTTTGAATGATATTGAAGTTGCGGAGTTAATTGATTCAAGTAGCAAAACATGGAAAAAGGACTTGATAACGTATACCTTTTCGGAGGACGTTGCCGAGATGATCCTCAGTATCCCGCTGGCAGAAAGACCACACGAAGATTTCCAAGTCTGGAGTGCTGATGCGTCGGGTGAGTACACAGTTCGTAGCGCCTATAAACTATTACAAAGTACTGATAATGATCCTAGAGCTTATGCTTTACAAACCAACTATAAGGACTTATACAGGAAACTATGGCCACTTGATCTTCCTTCGAAGATAAAAATTACAGTGTGGAAGATTTCATGGAATTTCCTAGCGACACGTGCTAATATGCTACTCAAAAGGTTAACAAACACATCAGTATGTCCCCGATGTGGCTCAGGAATAGAAACTATAGACCATCTCTTCCGTGAATGTCCTGTTTCAACATCAGGATGGAGAGAGTTATCATTTCATAAGTGTTTGCAAGATAATTAGTTGGGGTTCTTACAGTGGCTAACCTGGGTTTTCTCACAAAACTCGACATCCCAGTGTCGGGTCTTTTGCGTTGCATTATGGGCTATCTGGGGAGACAGGAATAATAAAGTACATAAAAAAGGGAGTAAATCTGGGAAAGAAATAGGGCGATTTGTTCATAGCTACATATCAAAATTAAATGGGATTGGTGAAAACAGACCACTAACTTCCATACCTGTTATAGAATGGAAAAAGCCATCTGACCAAGTTGTTAAGATCAATTTCGACGCAGCATTTGAAGGTAGACAAAATAAAGCGGCTGTTGGAATAGTGGCCATAGACAGAGAGGGTACAGTTATCCTATCATGCTCGGAGGTTTGCCAGAGGGTTCCATCAGCCTTTGCGGCGGAGGCACTCGTATGTTGGAAATCACTCCAGATCGGCGTTTACATGAAGTGGGAAAAAGTTGATATTGAAGGAGATTCTTTATCAATAATAAGGAAATGCAAAGCAAAAAGCCCAGACAAATCAATGGCTAGTGCGTATATTCATGACATCCATCAACTACTGTTAAATACTAAAGATTGCAATTTTGAGCATGTCCCAAGATTAGCAAATAGTCTCGTGCATATCTTAGCAACTGAAGCGTTGAAGAGTAATAAAGGAGATTACCTGATTGGAAGAGTCCCTGAAGTTGCAGAAAGACAAGCGAAAAATGAAAGGTTGAGAGAACCGGATTGAAAGCGGAGAGGGGAGAAATGAAGGGAGGAGAGTTTGGTAAGGGCAGGTAACAGAGTGTCAAAAGCAAAGCCCTTGGATGAAGTGAATTGAAACGTCTTGAAGAAGTAAAGAAAGATGAAAAGACAAGACTTTAATTTTCTTGTAAGGCTGATTGGGTAGGCAGAACAGCAAAATTAATTGCTATAGATTTTGCTTTCTTTTTTTTGGTTTTCTAGACGATTAGGTTTCCTTTTAATTTTGTCTTAGTTTTTTGTTATGTTGGGCCAAGTCTGATTATTAGGCTCTTTATATTTATTTTTAGGACTATATGTGTAGTATTGCAGATTATTTTAATAAAGCCCAATCTGAAATTTTATCAAAAAAATAATAATTGGTTAAAAAATTACTTGATAAGAAAATTTATTATAATTATAAATGAGAATTTAAATTTTCTTAAATGACCTTTTTAAAGGAATTTATATAATAATAAATAAAACTTCAAATTTATATTGAATTTATTTTGCTTCCATTAACCAAACAGTGAAAAGTGAAAAAATTATATTACTTTTTAAATAGTAAATTTTAATTATTTATACAATAATATTTTATATATAAAATTTTATAAATAATACGTTTTTTAATATAATATAATATATTAATTATATATTATCTGTAAAATGTTTTGGGCAATATATTAACGGCTAAGAAAAAATAAAAAATAAAAATTTAAGAATTTAATTTACAATATATCAATTTTTATAATTTAAAAATTACATGAAGTAAAACTACACTATCTATTGAATATGTTAAAAATATTTTAATTATGGTTTCAATTTATTATTATACTATTTAGATTTTAAATAAATTAATATATTTTAATTAAAAATAAAAATTATAAAAATTAAACACATAAAATTACATACAATACATATGACATTAGAAACTAATATATATACTGAAAAATAAATGCTCTTTATTATTTATTATACTTCAAAATTGCCATTAAATTTTTTATTACTAATGAAATTTATCAAAAGTATAACTAAAAATTTTAATTTTATCAAAACGCTTTTTTAATGAATTGAATTTGATAATAGAAAAAAGATGTTTAAAAAAAATTCATTACATACTATATTTATTTTAAGCGCTTTAGAGGATTTTTATTTCTAATAATGTCTAACACATTTAAATTTATCAATAATTTGTTAAGAAATTAATTTAATAAATTTTTTTACATAAAAGTTAAACTTTTTAAAAACCATGTTAATTAAATAATAAGTTTTAAGAGATTATTACTTTTAACATATTTTGAAAAGTTAGCTTCAATATCTAACTAAAACCACCCCACCTTTCATAATTATTGTGAACAATCAAATATATTTTAATATGAAAAAAGGTACATTATAAAAGTTCCAGTGGCATTAAAAAATTGTTAACTACAATACAAAAATAAACTCAAATCTTGATCTCAGTCAAATCCAAATAACTGCCTGCAATTTTAATTTATTTACGACGGGATCTCATCTTTTTAACCAACTCTAAATTTTGGTTTTCTTTATCCTAATAATAATAATAATAATAGCTTAAATAGAATGCCATTCACATCATTTATGAAAATGATATGTTTGCTTCAATGTTTTGTCGGTGCTACTTAACAAATTGGTGACATCAGATTAAAACGTGAGACCTAAAATATTCAGAACTTGATATATAAGCTAAAAGTGTGCCAACACCAAACTTTATATAAAGTAAATTGCTTCAAAAACTCTTCTTGTTTATTATTTCTTTTTATTTCCCTTTAACACAAAATAGAGAGGCCTCTTATTAATTAGTCTATAAAGTTTTCTTCCTACCAAAAAGTATTTTTGTAAAGAAGTCAATTCCGACTAGAAATAAATTTTATATATTTTTTAAAAAATAAATTTTTTGTTCAAATAAATTTTTTAAAATGATTTTTTGAAAAATTATCCCGATAGAAATAAAAGAATTTGAACAAAAAAATTATTTCGAAAAATAAATAAAATTTATTTTCAATTGAAGTCGATTTTTTTTAGAAAAATACATTTTGATAGAAATTTTTTTTGGAGTATTTGGTAAGAGGCCTTTCTATTTTTAGTATTAAAGGAAAATAAAAATAATAATAAATAAAGAGATTTATGAAGCAATTTACCTTATTTAAAGTTTGATACCGCCGCACTATTAACGGATTTAAAACTTTTTTTCAGCAGCCAATCAAAGTGAAAAATTTACATATCAAGTCCTTGTATATTTTAAGTCAACACATTTTAATTTTGTGTCACTGATTTATCAGGTAACACCAATAAAATACTATAGTAAACGTATCATTTTGATAAATAATTTTATGGGTATATCATTTGAATTATTAATTTTTTTTATATTATTGATGTAAGAAAGCCGTAATTTTGTTTTTTTGTTACTTCCCACTCTGGCCTCACGTGAAAACAAGCAAGGACGGACTCAGTTGATAGTTGAGATGCACAATACACCTCAACTAAAGCGCGTAAGAAACATCTATTCTTCACCGTCGGCCAAGCCTTCGGCATATACCATTAAAATACCGGTGTTTTACCCACGTGGACATCAGCGCGTGGATATGGGTCCTACTAGACGATCCAGTCATTCAATCAATATACCCCTTCGAGTACCTTCCCAATGGCAACACAATAAAAATAAAATTTCCTTCACAAGGTTAAGCCACGTGTAAAGTGTATTACACCCCTCTTCACACGTACGAACGGGCAAAAAAACCACAAAACAACAAAGGCATGGCCTACCTTCTCTTCAATCAAAAAACCAAAGGGGATTCAATGACGAAATTTTAACTTAAGGCATCAAACCATTGTGATGATGCCGCGTGTATCCTCTCATTATATGTTTCCTCTATAAAACCTCCTAGTCCCAAGCTTTGAAGCACAAAATTCTGGGGCAAAAAAGAAATAAAAACAGTTTCATTTCCATTCTAAGTTTGTGTTTTTGATTTGCCTTTTGTGGGTTTTTTTTTATAAAAAAGTTCAGCAAAAATGTTTATTGAGAATTTTAAGGTGGAGAGCCCCAATGTGAAGTACACAGAGAATGAAATTCAGTCTGTTTACAACTATGAAACTACAGAGCTTGTTCATGAGAACAAAAATGGAACCTATCAATGGGTTGTTAAACCCAAAACTGTCAAATATGAATTCAAGACTGATATCCATGTCCCTAAATTGGGGTTAGAATCCAAATCTGCCCATCATTTGTTTTTTTGCCATTTCGATTTTGATTATTTTGATTTTATTTATTTATATGTTTTAGGGTGATGCTTGTGGGATGGGGAGGAAACAATGGTTCAACCCTCACCGGTGGTGTTATAGCTAACAAAGAGTGAGTTTTGTACTTTCTAGATAAAAGATCTGATTAATTTTGATTTGTTTTCCTTTCTTTTTTTTTTCTTTTTTTTTTGGTTGATTTTTGAGTTATGGGTAATGATGGGTTTTCTCAGGGGTATCTCTTGGGCTACTAAGGACAAGGTACAACAGGCTAATTACTTTGGTTCATTGACTCAAGCATCAACGATCCGAATTGGGTCTTACAATGGAGAAGAGATTTATGCTCCATTTAAGAGTCTTCTTCCTATGGTATGCGAATTATAAACCCAGATTTAGTTTTTAATTTACTAGTTTGCTACTTAATGCTTAATGCTTGATAATGAATGAATACAGGTGAACCCAAATGATATTGTGTTTGGAGGATGGGACATTAGTGACATGAACCTAGCTGATGCAATGGCTAGGGCCAAGGTTTTCGACATTGATCTGCAAAAGCAACTGAGACCCTACATGGAATCCATGGTCCCACTCCCTGGAATCTACGATCCTGATTTCATTGCTGCTAACCAAGGTGAACGTGCCAACAATGTTATCAAGGGGACCAAGAAAGAACAAGTTCAGCAGGTCATCAAAGACATCAAGTATATAATCAACTCCAACCCTCAAAACTGTATTTGTTAAGCTTGTAGAACAGGAAAAGTAGCTGAATTTTTTAACATTTGATTGTGTAAATCAGGGAGTTCAAAGAGAAAAACAAGGTGGACAAGGTTGTTGTACTCTGGACTGCAAACACTGAGAGGTACAGCAATGTCATCGTGGGGCTAAATGACACCGTGGAAAGCCTTATGGCTTCTTTGGAGAAGAATGAATCAGAGATTTCTCCTTCCACTTTGTATGCTATTGCTTGTGTTCTTGAAAATGTTCCTTTCATCAATGGCAGCCCACAAAACACCTTTGTTCCAGGTTCTTAATTTAGCTCAGCTGTCTTTCTAATTTTATAAATTGTAATGACGAGTAAATATAATAACCTCTACAAGTGACTCTTATTGTATTCAGGGTTGATTGATTTGGCTATTCAAAGGAACTGTCTGATTGGAGGAGATGACTTCAAGAGTGGCCAGACCAAGATGAAATCTGTCCTCGTGGATTTCCTTGTTGGGGCTGGGATCAAGGTATAAATCTTTTAACTTTATGGCACTATCACCATAATTGTTAAAATAAGCAATTAGTACCAATATAATTGAAGTAAAAAGTTTAAGTGTTTGGTAGCTTATGTGTCAATAAAATGTAAATAATATGACATTGATAGGTACTTGTACTAACGGTGATGATAAATTGACAGCCAACATCGATAGTGAGTTACAACCATCTGGGAAATAATGATGGCATGAATCTATCGGCACCCCAAACCTTCCGTTCCAAGGAGATCTCAAAGAGCAATGTTGTTGATGACATGGTTTCAAGCAATGGAATCCTGTATGAGCCTGGTGAACATCCTGATCATGTTGTGGTCATCAAGGTAAATATTTTTTTACGCATCTGTGTCTGTTTGGGCACTTGTCAGTGGTGACCTTAAAGCTTTTTTGCTTGATTGGTCTTAAAATGTGTACTTTGTCTTCCTTGTATTATAGTATGTGCCATATGTGGGAGACAGCAAGAGAGCCATGGATGAGTATACATCAGAGATATTCATGGGAGGCAAGAACACCATTGTGTTGCACAACACATGTGAGGATTCCCTGTTGGCTGCTCCCATTATCCTAGATTTGGTTCTCCTTGCTGAGCTTAGCACCAGGATCCAGTTCAAGGCTGATGGAGAGGTATGACCCTTAGAACTTTGTGGACTCTTCTGGGTTGACCCTTAAAACATATTTTTGCAAAAACATTGATGCTGAATTTTGGTTTTGCAGGGCAAGTTCCACTCTTTCCATCCTGTGGCTACAATCCTCAGTTACCTCACCAAAGCCCCTCTTGTGAGTCCAAAGCATCCCTTCGTCTTTTCCTGTAACTCTGGCCTACTAAAAATATAATAATAATTAATAATAAAACAGGGGTGGGAAGGGTGACACCTTCACCAATAAAACATTGATATTATTGTCTTGAATTAACTGGTAACTCAACTGTTTATAGTTTAAGTGGGAAACCAGGAATCGCAAATAATTAATAATAAAATGGGGGTGGAGAGGGGTGACACCTTCACCAATAAAACATTGATATTATTGTCTTGAATTAAATGGTAACTCAACTGTTTATAGTTTAAGTGGGAAACAAGGAATCGCAAATTCACTTTATGGTGCCTCTTTGTGATATATTTCATGTGACCATCAATGATTTTATGTAAAGCTGCTTCTGTCTATTTCACATGAAGCAACTGGTGAGAGGGGACATAATATTGAATTAAAGTTTGTGAACTTTATGTCAAATTTCAGTTCAAGAATGTGAATAGAATCATGACAATCACTTGAACCAGAAATCTGTGAAGAAATTTACTGAGAGCTGACATTGTTTTGGCAAAAAACAGGTTCCACCAGGCACACCGGTGGTGAACGCACTGTCCAAGCAGCGTGCAATGCTGGAGAACATACTAAGGGCCAGCATTGGCTTGGCTCCTGAAAACAACATGATTTTGGAATACAAGTGAAGAAGTTGAGGAGAGAAAAGTGGAACAAAGCTTTGGTTCTTAGAACTTTAGGACCATTTTCCCTTTCTCTGTCGTATTCATAAAAGCTGTGGTTACTGTAGTCACAGATTGTAACGGTTGTATGATGGTTTATGCTTTGGTATATTATGCTTCTTTTTTTCTCATTTATTTTCCGATGGCGCTCATGTTTGTAGCTCACTCTTGAACCAAGCACCCCTTTTGTGGAAATAGATATGATAATATGAATTTTGGTAACCGTGTTATCTTTTATTGCTCTTATCATATGGTTTGATACAAGGCCAAGAGTCACTTTGGATTGAAAATTGACATTAATAATTTGATTGGATTATTCAATGCATCATAAAAAAGGACCAATGTTTGAGTATGGTCCCCCTGCCACTCACCCTTCTCTCAATGCCTGACATGTGGTGGGCTCTCGAGATTTTGGTACTGTGGGGGACATGATTGTCACATATTCATGTCCATAAATTGAGAATTTATCACATGGATGGATCACGCAACTAGCCACTTATCAATGTAGGATAATGGTCCCTTGTACATTTTACCCTTTGATAAGGATCTTATGCTATATAATTGGTAAATTTTCTAGACCTCCTAGCCAAACAGCAGCTGTTCGATTTCACATGTGATCGTCTGTCTCCGAGAATCGAGTACCAAGGAATCTAAAAAAGTAGCTGAATGATTGCTCATTTATACAGTTTCTAGGTCTTTGTAGATTTTCAAGTGTGTTTCCGGAGTATGTGCCACTGTAGTAACCATTGGCTATGGTTACCAATGCTCATGGTTAGCCAGCATGATAACGTTTATGTTGGTTGGACTACAAAAGTTAAGCCATGGGGTCCCTCCAATCTTAAATAGATTTCAAGTAGGGGCAAATGGGATGGCTTGGGTGGGCTCGGATTGGGCTTTCTTCGGATTTAGATTTTTTCGGGATTAAACTTTTTTAGATTTAGGCTTGGATCAAGCTGAGTAGGTTCTGATAGATTAAAATAATTTTGAATTTTTACATTATTAACAAATGGAACGAACATAACTATAATGAATGGAAAATGAATCTCATGATTGTCTTGAGCTGTGAGAAACTCAAAACGGTTTTTGATAGGGTTATAAATGAACCAAGCTTGAATGAACAAACTTCTATTCATATTCGTTTGTTTATTTTTAAGTTTATTCATGTTCAATTTGTGTTCGTTAAGGATATTAAATTTTTAATCATGTTCGTTTATTTAAAATTATGTGTGTTCATGTTCATTTGTTTAATTTTTACGAATATGTTCATTTAACTTAATCGAACATGTTCACGAACATTAAACAAACATGTTCACGAACAATGTTAATAAATAATAAACAAACAAACAAACAATAAATACATACATACATACATACATACATTGTTTAGATATAAAATAGTCAAATATAAATATTAATAATGTTCACGAACATGTTCATTTAACTTAATCGAACAGGTTCACGAACAATGTTAATAAATAGTAAACAAACAAACAAATACATACATACATACATACATACATACATACATTGTTTAGATATAAAATAGTCAAATATAAATATTAATAATTATATTATAAATGAAAAATAATACAAACCAAGATAATTTTATTAATATATACTAATGAAATTTTTATAAGAAAATATCATTAATAAATAAACGAGTCAATAAACTAGTTTGTTTGTGAACATAAACAAACCGAATACACCTCTGTTCGTGTTCATTCGTTTATTAAACGAACATAAAAATTGTATTCATACTCGTTTATTTAGCTTAATAAACGAACATAAACAAACATTATATGAACGATTCACGAACAGTTCATTGAATATTTTGTACATTTACACCCCTAGTTCTTGATAATAAATGTCCTCCGACTAACCAAGCTGAGGTTAGAAATCACTAGAAAGAATTTAATAAGATAACTCAATACTATATGCTAGCAAGCATGACTAGTACTCTTTATAAGCAACTAGAGAGTTGTGATTTTGCCAAAGCAATATTGGTCAAACTAGAGGACATGTTTGGAGGCTAAATTGTCTTGGCTCACTGTCAACTATAACTACTTTGATGAATGTCCAACAAAAACTCGGTACTCAGGTCAAATACCACATGATTACGTTTATGAGTTACTTTGTCGAGGCTATAGATAATGAAGTCAATTTGGACCAGAACACACAAATTGAAATGGTGTTAAAAAGCTTAACCAAGGACCCAAGTTGAATAGATCCTAAATTCATTTAGGGATTTATTCACTTGTAACGTTCATAGTGTGGCATACCTTAATCTTAAGTGTATGATGGACTATGTATGTGTGACTCATATACTTTGATGTAAGTAAAAGCCTAAATTCAAATAGATAAGGAATCGAAAGTTGATGCGTTGAGTATAGAACTTCTACAATATGTAATCATTTACACTAGTGGAATTACATGATAAATGAAATGAAAAGTAAATTTGGTCATGAGTCATTTGTCTTTGTAATAAATGACTTGATTACTGTTTGATAGTAATTGATTTTTCATAAAGGAAGATGTAATGGTTACCATGAAATAAAATAAGATCATATTGAGAGAACGAATTTATTCCAAAGAGATTAAGGAAACCCTATGAGGGTAATACACTTATAACAAGGTCATTGGACGGACACTTATTAAGTAGCTTTAGTAATGGTATGTAATTAGGGAGAGCTCAGTCATGATACTATAGTGGAATGGCTTCGTGACTAAATAAATTTATAATTAATAGACGAAAAATGGAACTTTGTTATGAATTATTTGACCCTTAATTATATATGTTCAATTGGTTCCTCTGCTAGCTCGTTGAAACTAGAAATGAATTGCATATAGAACCAAATAAACAGAAATGAAGTGAAATGATGAAGTTAGAGAAATGAGTCGCATTCACAAATGAAAGTGTTTTTTCACCAAGTATAGAAATGACTTGAGAATTAATTTAAAATTTTTGAATTATTATTTATTTAATTAAATAATTGAAGTTCGAAAGAAGAATTAAATTAATTAGTTATCATTAATCCATTGAATAAGAAAATTAAATAGATTTCTTAATAGTCTCTTTTATGGTAAAGTTGTTATGACTTTAACGAAATTAGAATTAGGTTAAGAAAATTATTTAATTGGAAAATTAATTTAGTTAATTTCATTAATTAATTAATTAACATTTATTTTGAGAAATTTAAAATGAATATTGTGTTAGATTAAATTATAAAATGTTTGGTCAAAAGTCTAGAAAGCACACATAATTGGACTTAATACATGAGAAGCTCAAATCCCCTCACACTACATGAGAGGGGTGGCAACCCTAGTAGTTGTTATTAGGGTGTGCCACCCACTACTGCTCCAGTTGGAGTTGGAGTGTGTTTTTTATTTAAATATATTATTTGTTTAAACCTTATTCAACTAATATTCTTCTATCTCTTCCGATAAATAGATGATACCGGTTGACCCAATAGATACACTTTTTGGTTATAGAGATAATATTATTCTGCCAAAAAATGGTTGTAATTTATTTACTTAGAATAAATTCTATTTTTTGAGAATTACAATATTTACCGATTTCCATTTTCCTACTAAAAGTAATAATATCATTACCTTATTCTATGTTTAGTTCGTGTTGCTCAAACCCACGCTTGAAATAATTCATAGAACGAGAATAGTAGAGAAGGTCGTTTGGTTGAAAACGAGGATGAATTCGCACAAAGCACATTTACTTTTCAGTAAAAGTTGTATTGCTATAAATATCACAAATCAATTCAATTTTTAAACATTTCAAATTTCAGCTATAACTGCAAACCGTTTTCTTAACCGAATTTTTCCAACAAATAATTGCTCTCATCAACAAGTATTGCGGTTTTCTTTGTTACAGTCACTGTAATAGAATTAAACTTGGTAGAACCAATAGACTCATGGTTAGTATGAGGTGTACTAGAATCAGAATCCATGAAGACTTCATGGGATTACCAACAAATTTACAATCTCAAACATGCAGCAACTTTAGAAGTTTTCATGCCTCATCGCCTTGGCCTTTTGTGGATAACAAATGATCTCACGGCATGTCCATCGATGCACAAGTTGGAATTGCATGCAAATTATCTGGGTTTTGCAGCTCTTTTCTTTTCCCTTCAATTTTGAGTTTTTGACATTCCTTGATATGGAAACATATCCCTGGAATTCCATTACCATCTGAACTTCTAAATCCAGATAAACTGCCATGAACAGGCAAAACAAAGATTCATATGATTGTTATGATTAAAGATACATTATGACAAACTGAAAGTCATTCGGTAAGAACAGATGTAATACATTAAGCTAGAGCTGCTGGATTTTGTCTCCAAAACACACACAACAACCGGAAACTCTGACGGGCTAATGATTTTTCAAGCCCAAAGATGGCGCAAGCTAATTTCATTAAAAGAAAATAATGGGCCTGGCTACCATTGATTCACAAAATCTAATGCAACAATACCCTATTGAACTAGCATTACCAAGGAACATGTACTTGTGTTCTTATGCATATATGATTAGGGATGCAGTCGGGGTGAGAAAATTTTTTTGGGTAAAAATTAAATGGTATATATTTATAATTTTTAAGAGATTAAATTAAATTTTTATTATTTTTAAGATCAAAGTGTAATTTTATGATTATTAATTTAAAATTTTATAAATTATAAAAAGAATTAAATAAAAAAAATTTCATTTTAAAGTAATGCCCTTACCAACCCTAACTTCACCATTGAATACAATACTTTAAATATTGAATTTTAATCTGATTTAAATAACATCTAATTAAACCTATTAATACGATGATTAAATTAAATTTAATACCTCAAATATTTATAATTTATGTCGGAAAATATTTATCAGGGTTATCATTGCAAATGAATACGGTGACGATGCCAACAGCAGAAAGTTTACCATGCTTATTTTTTACTTTTTTTTCGTATTAATTTCATAATCAAAATATTAATATTTTTTTTCATTTGTAAGCTTAATTATTGCAAATCTTTTATAATAAAAAGAATATATGGTTAGAGTTTGAGATGGAATTTTAAATCAATGTTACTCAAAATTTAAACACTAATGTTTATTTCA
Organism: Gossypium hirsutum; assembly: GCF_007990345.1. Classification (NCBI taxonomy): domain Eukaryota; kingdom Viridiplantae; phylum Streptophyta; class Magnoliopsida; order Malvales; family Malvaceae; genus Gossypium; species Gossypium hirsutum. The sequence goes on along the minus strand of NC_053439.1, from coordinate 5,997,088 downwards.
CTCTTTATTTCATTCATATATTTATTTATTCTTAATAATTTCCATTATTTCATGTATGACAGTAGTCTCAATATATAATAAACATGTCTCGAGATACATATTATCAAATCTCAAAATATATATAGTACTTTATCACGAGATAGACAACATTAAAATTAAGAGTGTAAAACAGAAGAGATAAGTCTCAAAACATAAAGGTCATTGTCTTGAGACATTAACTACATTGTCTCGAGAAATCATACTTCAAAGCTAGAGGTCTGAAACAAGAAAAACATGTCTCGAGACACAATCCTCTATTTTGATAAAGTTAAGTTAGGATTCGTATCCTGACTCCATACTCGATCTCGTATGATTGTGAGTCAATGTAGGTTCATTTAACCTCATTCATGTGTACAAGATAATATTTATGAATTATGTCAAGCTCATTTATTTAACTTTAAGAAAATAGATGATAATAATTTGAATTGCTCCGACAATAAATATAACATCTCACATTTAGATAAGTTGAATGCAAGGTGCCACACCATTAATTTTGTTGTTATATACATCCGTCATGATTATGTAGACCAGCATCCCTAATCATATATGCAGGAGAAGACAAATACATGTGGTTCCTTGGTATTGCTAGTTCAATAGGGTGAATCTATGGGCAAAAGAATTAACATTAGAGCTTGGCCCATTATTTTCATTTAATGAAATTAGCCCATCTTTAGCCTGGAAAAATAATTAGCCCATCAGTGTTTCCATTTTGTGTGTGAGTTTCGAGACAAAATCCACCAGCTTTAGCTTAACATGTTCTTGAATTTTGTAAAAAGAGGGTGTTAGATTAAATTTAATTTTTATATATTTTAAGATTAAATTTTATAAAGTTTATTATTCTATCTATTACCAGCCTGTAAAATTAAAAAATTTCACGAATAGTATTAAACATTAAAAATATAATAACTAATAAATAAAAAGCACATAACAGCTTTATAAATTCGGTTATGAAATTTTTAAAAACTTTTATAACAAAAATATCAAAACTTTTTTTTTTACATGTAAATATATATTTTTGTTTAATTTAATTCACTAATAAATCTCTTTTATTTTTAACAAATATCACATCATTCACCTTAACGTTTAACTTGTATTTTTTAACTACAATTTAATATTACCTCATATGGTATATGTAGAAACTAACATCGATAATAACAATATAAAACGATCGCAAAGTAAAAAGAAAGAAAAAATAAGAACACAAATTTTATATGGAAATCCTTTCGGGAAAAAATCACGGGCAAAGGAGAAGAAAATCCACTAATGTCAAATTCAAATGATACAAGAAGAGTTTAGACTACATCTATTTATAGGTTGAAAAAACCTTTTCTAATCAATGTCAAATAGATAAAGTGTAGTAAAGTTGAAAAACCTTATTCTAATCAATGTAAAATAAAAGAAGTATAATTCTATATGAATTTTACTTTTATTTTATTTTATCATTATATTTTATTTTAACAAGGATTCGAGTCACTCAACTCTAACAATCTCCACATTTACATGAATTCTCAACGAACAAGTTCTCCACCTCTTCCACGAAACACCTTAAGGGGTGTTCTTCAACAACGAACACCAAGCAAGTCTAAGCAATGCTTAAACTTGGTTATAAAAAGTGACTTAGTCATCATATCTGCAGGATTTTCATGAGTACTAATTTTGCTCACAACAATATTACTGCGAGCAATAATATCACGCACAAAATGATACCAAACATCAATGTGCTTGATTCTCTCATGAAACATTTGATCCTCCGTAAGGAATATGGTACTCTAACTATCACAAAACACTATACCGATCTGAAGGTCTTACTGAGTTCACCAAAGAGTCCCTTTAACCAAATAACTTCTTTACAAGTCTTAGTAATCATCATGTACTCAGTTTCAGTAGTAGACAAAGCAATTGTAGTCTGTAAAGTGACTTTCCAACTGATTGTGCAACCCCCAATAGTAAAGACATACCCTGTGAGAGATCTTCTTTTATCAAGGTCTCTAGCAAAATCAGAATCAACATACTCAATGACTTCATCTCTAGTTCTTCCAAACTATATGCAAACATCATTAATACCTCGTAAGTATATGAAAATCCACTGAATTGTTTTCCAATGTTCTTTATCGGGATTTGCCATGTATCTACTAACTGCATTAACTGTATATGACAAATCTGGACGTGAGCAAACCATAGTATACATGAGAGACCCCACTGCACTAGAATATGGAATATGTAACATGAAGTCAATCTCATCATCTGATTACGGAGACAAAGCTGATGAAAGTCTAAAGTGGGTTGCTAATGTAGTATTAATAGGCTTGGCATTTTGCATATTGAATCCACAAAGAACTTTCTCAATGTACTATTTCTGACTTAGGTACAATTTACATGATTTTCTATCTCTGAGAATCTCTATCCCAAGTATCTTCTTCGCTACTCCTAAACCATTCATTTCAAATTATTTACTAAGCTAGGCTTTGACATTTCTTATCTCTCATTTATTTTTGACTGCTATCCTAATGTTATCAACATAGAGGAGTAGATAAACAAAAAAACCATCACTGTTTTTTTTTTAAAATAAACACAACTGTCAAAGTTGCTTCTTTTGAAATCATGAGTAGTCATAAAAGAATCAAACCTTTTGTACTACTGCATTGGTGATTGTTTTAACCCATAAAAGGACTTTTTCAACAAGCAAACATAGTCCTCCTTGTCTGAGACTGTAAAACCCTTTCGTTGTTGCATATAAATATATTCCTCAAGTTCTCCATACAAGAACGATGTTTTTATATCTAACTGCTTAAGCTTTAAATCATACATGGACACAATACCAAGTAAGGCTCGAATCGAACTATGTTTCACAACTAGAGAAAACATATTTGTGAAGTCTACACCTAGAATCTAACTGTAACCTTTTGCAACCAACCTTGTTTTAAATTTGAGGTTTTCAACTCCTGGAGTTCTTTCTTTTTTTTTGAACACCCATTTACATTGAACAACTTTTTTACCTTTAGGAAGCTTAACTAGATCCCATGGTCTGTTCTTATGGAGTGATTCCATCTCTTCTTGCTTGACAATCATCTACTTCTCTGAATCTTCACAACCAACTACCTTGGAATAAGTAGATAGCTCTTGATTTGCATCTATATCTTCAGCCACATTTAAAGCATAAGCAACTAGATCAATTTCGACGTACCTCTTTGGAGGTTTAATTTCTCTTCTAGGCCTATTCTTGGCAATAAAATATTATGGTGAAGAAACAACTCTACTTTGAGTTTCTATACTAACTTGAGGAGGAGGCACTATTGTAGATCCTAAATCAATCTGAAGCTCCACCTACTTTTTATGGTCTTTATTGGAAGAGCCTTTAAGAGATAAGTTAGGTAGCATAGCAGTTTCATAAAAAATAACATCTCTACTAATCACAACTTTTCTATTTTCAGGACACCATAACTTATACCCTTTAACACCAGTATTATAATTAAGAAAAAAAACATTTAATGAATCTAGGTTCCAATTTCCCATTATCAATATGAGTATATGTGGGACACCCAAAAATTTTAAAATCAGAATAATCAGCATGGTTACCAAACCATACCTCTTGTGGAGTCTTTTTCTTAATGACAACAAATGGAGACTAGTTAGTCAGAAATCATGTAGTAGAGGCCACTTTTCTGCTTCAGGAAGGATGCCCAAACTTTTCTAGAAAAACCATCAATGGTCATTAGCATATAATTAACGCCACCCCTCGATGGTCCCCAAAGATCAGAATGAATATAATCCAGTGTTCCCTTCGTGTTATGGATTCCTTTGGTGAATCGAACTCTCTTTTGCTTCCCAAAAATGCAATGCTCACTAAACTTCAGTTTGCTAATGCTTTGTTCATCAAGAAGTCATCTTTTGTTCAATTCTGCGATGTCGTTCTCACTTATATGCCCTAGATGCATATGCCAAAGTCTAGTAACATCATCATCTGACAATGAGGAGGAAGAGACGATTGCATCACTAGTAACACTAGAACCTTGCAAAACATATAACTTGACAGTCTTTATCTGCCCTTTCATCACAACGAGCGAACCTTTTGTAACACCCCAAAATTTTAATTTTGGGTATTGTGAATATGTGACTCAAAATATCTATCTGCTTTAGTGGTTATGTGTTCTGGATGTGTTTGGGAAGTCCCAAGTTCAAGCCAGTACTTGAGCAAATTTTGGTATTTGTATGAATAAGCTCTATCTTTGGTCAGTAGGTTTTTAAGTAAAAGTTGGCAAATAATTAACAGAATGGGCCTGCTAGTTTGGTGAATAAGTGGAATGTTGGTGTGAAGGAGGTCCTGTGTTCGAATCTTGGTGTGGGCATTATTTTTGCTCGTGGGTCCAGGAGAGTTTGAGATGGACTAAAAATCTGAGTAGTGGATTTAGTGGGGAGTTTGAAGGAGAGAAATAATGGATTGGGGTGGTTATCAAATATTCTATTTATCTTTTTTTTTGTTTTCCCTCTTGTCATTTTTCTCTTCATTGCTGTCGAATTTCTGCTTTTTTTACCCTTCATCTTCTTGATTTTTCTTTTCCCACTCTGCCTCGTGTCGCTCCACGTTTGTCTGTGACCGTTCGGTAAGTTTTAGATAAGTGATTTGTCTCCATTTGTTAACTTTCTTCTGAAGTGTTTTACTTATGCCAATTAGGGTAGGGTTCAAGGGATAATCACCAATCGGAGTCTTAGTTTGTATGGGAATTACTGTTTATCAGTTGAAGGTAAGGTTTAGTCGCTTATGGGTTAAAACCTCGATACGAGTTCGATTTGGGATCACGTTATAGGAGATTAAATTAGTGTTATTTGTTCAATTATAGGCTTTGGAGTGCTCAGGGACTGTTTTAGCATCAAACAAAACTAGGTGTGTACCCGAAACGCAGAAAATGGGGTTCGGCAAAAAGTCAAAATTGCTTACTGTTTGGACAGCAGCAGCAGGCTAAATTTGAAAATTCACCATAAATTATGGAAATCGAATTAGAGAATGAAAAAATATGAAATTAAATCTTATTGAGTCTAGTTTCTCATAGAAGAAACGGTGTAAGTAATAGAATTGTAAATCGTGAGATATAATAAATTTTGTGAGACAAGGTCAAAATGAATTCAGGTTCCCCTGTTCTGACTTTGGAAAATCATCAAAAATTGGAGAAAAATAATTAAGGGTTAAAATTTACATGTTTAAATTATTAATGAGTCTATTTTCAATAGAAACAAATAGAAATATCATCCAAATTTTTTACTGAGAGATAATTAATTTTTAGTAAAGAAAGGTTGAAGCTGTCAGACAGCAAAACAAGGGTAAGTTTGAAGATGTTACTATACTTATTGGATGAACCAAAAATTTTGAAAATTTCATGGTAGAAAGGTATTTGAGTCTAGTTTTAAAGACATTGAGCAGATCTTAATTTGGAATTCTGTGGCTCAAGATATAAATAATTTAGTAACAGTGACTCAAGTAGACAGTTTTGAAGGAACATATAAGTAAATAGTGAAAATATATATGAATATTTAGCTAGCACATGTTACATTAAAAATGGACCATGCGACCAAGGGTAATTTGGGCCAATGGGCCACACGGGCAGGCCACATGTGCGTGTGAGCCCATTTTTCTGAAAAGTTCTGTAAGATTGCACGGGTCGTCCAAGTCGACTGTGTATCTATTTTAGGGTCAGTAAGCTTTACTTAGACCCCTATATGTATGATCTGTCTGTCTGATTTCTATATCGAGCATGACTTATGATATCTGAATATATGTACTATTAATTGCATAATGGCATGGCATATTTTGCATGATACATTGCATCGGGGTGGGTTGATGATATTTGGAGGAAGTGTCTGAAAGGCTATTAAGCTTGTTATCTGGCAGCTCAGTTGAAACTTTTTTATTATGTGCCGCATTTCGGTACAGCATGGTGTGTAGGGATGGGTGAGTTGATTTAATCCCCACATGGTGTGTAGGGTTGGACGGAGATGATGTGTAGAGGCTGGTGGGTAGGATTCTAATTTACTGTATCTGTATTCTGTATCTAATATGGGTCAAGGCCCTAATGTATTTCTGAGACTGTATTTGAACGAGCTAAGGTCCAAACTGATTCTGTGATGGGCCTAGGCCCCAAACTGTATCTAACTGAATGCTGTTGAATATCTGTATGCATGTTTTCTGTGAGGATTACATATTGAGTTTATGAACACTCACCTTTTTCTATTTAATCTGTACAGATATTCCATAGACTTGACAGGTCTGTGCAACGAAGGGCTCGACGGTGGCCACACATAAATTTTAGACTATTTTCTGTTAATGTCTAGAATTTATTACTTATTTGGGGTTTTGATATAAATTTTGGACTATGGACTGGTTGGCTTTAAATTTGGGACTTTATACTGTTTTTATGGATTTTTTTAAACTGCAACTCAACAAAACACAATTTGTCTATAAACGAAGGTTTTCGTAAATAGAAATGATTTTCCCTAAATTAATTGGTTACAAAAGCTTCCACTAAGGGACAAGTTTTAAAGCAAATCAACTAGTACTTATTTTTTCGAAGTAAATAAAAGCTAACTAACTATAACGGTTTTAACTCGACAATCTTGTCTTCAAATCCCATTCCATGTGACATCGCCAGATTCGGCCATAATGTCTAGGCCAGATTTGGGGTGTTACACCCTTGCTAATTATAAAACCCCACTTTCGGTTATTTACTTGTGCCCTTTTGAATCAAGATTACGCAATGAAATCAAACTCATCTTCAATTACGGTACATATCATACGCCACTAAGTGTTTTGACGACTTCATCGAACATCTTAATTTTGATCGTGCCAATACCTGTGATTTTACATGAAACATTATTTCCCATCAAAACAACACCTTCAAACATTGTTTCATATATTGCAAACCAATCCTAATTGGGACTCATATGAAAGGTGCAACTAGAATCGATTTGTGACGGTCTTCTCCTTCCTCATGTCCTGTAGAATTTCATTCGAACAATGTAGATGTAATTGCTTTAAAGCTTTTCGATCTTTTCATTTCTTCTCTTTATCCGTCAATATCAAAGGCATCTTATCTACCCCTAGCAAGGCATCCTCCAAATCTATTTGCGCAAGAACTGCTTGCATCTTTATCTGCCACAACGTGAATCTGGTATTGCGATCCAACAGCAGAATATCATACTTCAATGTCGCTATTACCGTGATCAAGATAAGCAACTTGAAAAGCTCTGATACCAGTTTGTAAAAACTAACATTGATAATGACAATATAGAATGATCTCAAAGTAAAAAGAATGAAAAAATAAAAACACACAGATTTTACGTGGAAACCCTTTCAGGAAAAAACCACGGGTAGGGGAGAAGAAAATTCACTAATGTTGAATTCGAATGATACAAGAGGAGTTTAGACTACATCTATTTATAGGTTGAAAAAACCTTATTCTAATCAATGTCAATTAGATAAAGTATAGTAAGGTTGAAAAACCTTATTCTAATCAATGTAAAATAAAAGAAGTATAATTCTATATGAATTTTACTTTTATTTTATTTTACCACTGTGTTTTATTTTAATAAGGATTTGAGTCACTCAACTCTAAGAAAATACATGTTTGTTGAGGTAATTTTGATCATTTAGAGAGAAGTTTGTGAAGTGCCATTTTTATTAACACTTTATAATTTTGTTTGGACTCTCATTAAAATTGAAAAATAAAATTCAAAGATAAAATGGAATAAAAATACTTTAACTCAATGTTATTCAAAATAATGTAATTATTAAATAGTTATTTTGAAGTAGGAGAGACCAAATTTGTGAAATCTTTTGTCCAAGTTTCAGTCTACATAAACAGTGTTTTTTTATTTAAAGTAAAGAATTTTATTATTAAACCCTGGCAGGAAGCACGGAGATGGCTTGACACGCAATACTCCAACATTAGCCTTGAGATTTTCAAACCATAACACAAAAAAAGATTTAAAACAAAGGATTTTATTAACAAGCATTAAGCAGGGCTTAAACTGCTTAATTGATTTCTTTTATTTTATGAAGAAAGAGACTTCAAAATACTATAATTATTGGCCAGCTATTTGCTACTTAGAGGGGCCATCGGCTCCATTTATTAATCCCACAAAATCTTTGCATCTTTCATATTCAAGATCTAGTTGCATTATTGCATAAAATAGTAAAATATTTATTAATACTTAGTGATATTGACTATGATGATATATCAAATGTAAAATCATTAAAATAACAATTATTGTTAAACCTGACAACGAAATTATGTAATAATTTATAGGCTGTGGCATATGCAAGAACTTGGAAGGAGTGGCTTTGGATGTCCACCAGCTTGATTTCTTTTTCTCTTCTTTTTTTCAATTATTCCTCCAATCTTTATACTTGAAATTTATTCTGTTTGCTTTTAGTTCAAGTATTTGATTGGTAATTATAATACTTACCCAAGTAAAACTAAATAGTTTTACATTTTTTTATTGATCAATATTAAATTTCTAGTTAAAATTAAAATTCTATTTTAGTTAAAAAAAAGTTAAGTATGTTAAAGATAATTTTTTCTATTGTTATTCGTAGTAGTTGTTTACTTTATCCCTTAACCATCTGATAAGGGATTTGATCTCTGCCCATCAAAATAAAACAAGATTTCATGACCAATCGTTTATCTTTTTAGAAAGTACTTACGAAAAAAGAATTAATCATTATTACCATTGATAAATATCTTAATTTTGATTTTTTTTATTGAAGTCAGTATGAATTTTAGAGATACAACTAATTTCTAGTCATCACGTCACCATAGCTCTCTTCTTCCTTGCGTTTACGTTTAATTCTGGTCATTTTCATATAAAATTATATGTTTATGTTTTCCTTTCTTTTCTATTTTTCTCTTCTTCCTTATTTTACATTGAAATTAAATAAAAGTTTATTAACTAAAAATTCCCTTTTTACCAACTAAATATAAGAGTTCAAAACTAAAAGTTCATCTTTCAAATTTGTTATCAGTAGACTGAATAGTTTTTCAACTCATAGTTGAAAGGTAACCTTCGCGAATAAAAATGAAATTGAAAGAATGGAACTATATAATTCAAAAAAAAAAAGTAATAATTACTTGTTGTAAGTGGTACATGACAAGCTCTATTAATACAACAAAGGCTTCAACCTCAACATCATAGAACATTATGACACATTGACAATTGACTCTGTCACAACTCAAGGATGATATATCTAGAGTGATTGCAAGCACTTAATAGGATAAGGAATCAACTTTGAACGGTTCAAAGCGACGGGTAAAAATCGAGCATCAATTAAATTGGAGAGGACAACGACAAAACCATCCTTAAAATCACTTGTAAAAGCAAGATTACATGCATAAAATAAGACTAAAAACGTGCTACAAAAGTAAACAAAAATCTCTAAAAGTGAAAACTTATTAAATAATAAAAATAAACAAAAGAACATATAAAACTTAAGACGTGTCTAAATCGACTCGTGAAATCATTTATTATTCTGAAATACCTTCAAAATAGAAACAAATTAAGAAGCTGATAAAAAGCCACCCACTTTCTAAGAGAAACTGTTGATGGCTGGTGGAGTTTCAGCGACGATAGGCAATGTCATTTGTCTATCACAACTTGTGAAGACAGCAGAGACATCCACAAAATAGATCTGCAAACTAAAAGAGAGAAAACACATGGAGTGACTGAGAATAAGAAAAAAAAAACGAGGAAATTGATGGGAGGGAGAGAAAAAAGGTGGGCAGTAGCCGGCCCAAAAGCTAACATCGCGGTTAAGCAAAACAAAATAGAAAAAATAATCAGACTTAGAGAAAAAAAGGAGAATTTTAAAAAATAATAATATTTAGCATTTAAAAACATTCACATAAATTTAATTAAAAAAATGGAATCTTTAATAAATAAGAAGTTAAGAGTTAGTTATGATATACATAATTAAATTTTAATATTTAAAAATAAAGTAATTATATAATTTTCTTTTATATTTCTTGCTTATGAAAAAATAAAAAATAAATTAATATAAATTTTAACGTTTTTCCTCTATAAGTGTCAAACCTTCCTTTTAAATAAATTTATTTAACTAAATATTTAAATAAAATAAAATTTTTATTTATAAATGTTATAAATCTTATGAATAGCAAAGAAAATTTTAAAATGGTAAAATCAATAATACAATGAACAACAAACGATTAATTTGTTTAAAAGTTTCTCTAACCTAACGTTTATATATATATATATATATATATCATTTTTGTTCATTCTTTTCAATCGAATTAGATCTATATAACTGCAACATTTATTAAGATATGATTTAAGCTCAATTTAAGTCAAATTAGATTAAATCGTACTATTAAATTAAGGAAACTCAAATTATCGTGACAACTAAAACCAAACCTAAATTTAATTTCAATGAAATTTGAGATTAATTAAACTCCAAATTACGTTAGATTTGATATTAAAAGCCTAGGAATTTTGTAGTGATTTCCCAACTTGTCAACATTGTAGCATTTGGACCATGATTTAAGGCTAAGTTATATATTATAGACTGTAGTGGGTGTACCTCAAAATTCTAAAGAAAAAGTGCGAAATTAAAGATCCCCTAATACTAAGAAACAAAGTTCATTGAGTTGAATGAATTATATTTAAGATATTTAACTAATTATAATCCATTGTTAATCAAATTGTATCTTTTAGAAACCAATGTTATATATTTAAATTTGTAAAGATTATATTTTTATATTTAAAATATAATTTATATACTCAAATTAAGTTTTACAAATAATTATTTTTTTTAAAATTTTTAAATTTCATATTTCATATATCAAAATACTAATAGTAGGTTACAATAAATTTGTTGATACACAGGATCAACAGAGACAAAGGAGGAGGAGAGGGGGTGGTGTCGAGGGAGGCCGGTTCACCCACTCTAGAGTTGAAAGCCAAAAAAGTAAATAAACTTAGGATGAATGCTTAACGTATCAGGGTCTAGAAAAAAAAAGAGTCTTTATTTTTTTTGGCTTTCAACCCTAGAGTGGTTGAACTGATCTTCTTCGATACTGCCCCTCTCCTTCTCATTTACCTCCATTGATACTATGTATCAACAAAATTATCTTTTATTGAAATGTCACAAATTTAAATGTCATTTAAATATATATTTTATTTTATTTCTTAAAAACATTTTTAACACCAACATCAAACATTTAAAACTTAAATTAAAGCTTTAAAAGTGTTATTATGAAATTGGAATTCCTAAGTTTGGTAGAGAGATGAAAAAGGAGTAGGTGTGTTCCAAAGGTGAGAAAAGAAAGATGGGACATTAGCAACAAAATGTCAAGGCTTGTAAAAGCAATGCCAGCAACCCGACACGTAGCAATAATGGACTTTTATATAATTAAATAACTAACCTTCCCAAAACTCCAAAAGAATCTCTTTCGTATTTAAAAACTTCCAGCTGAGGGTGCCAAAGATTCCCTCGATTCTTCCCTAAAGGTTAAAATATGCATAATCAACCATGTTTTACATTTCAATCCTCTCACCCTTAATTTATCTCCCCCACCTCGCTTTTCCTTCCGTTCCCACTCTCTTTGCTATTCACTAGAGCAAAAACAAGAGAGAAAGCCAATACGCATACATATATATAGCAGGATGATGCTCGGAAAACGCTCACGTCAGTCGATCAAGAGGACGACAAGCATGACGGGCATCACCGTCGATGTCGTCGACCACCACCAAGACCCAATCATATCCCATCCTCCCCCTCAAATCCACCCTTTGCATGAATCCCCCGACGCTAACTCCCGTTACGATCAACGCTTCTTGGCCATGGTGTCGCCCAGAAACCCAGCTTCTTTTACTAGCCATGTCATCGACAGCGGCACCACTGCCGCTGCTCCTTTTTTGCGAGCTTGTTGGCTTTGTAATCGCCGCTTAGCTCCTGGTCGTGACATATATATGTATAGGTATTCTTCTCCTTTCATCCAGTTTCATTTATTTTCTTTTAAATTTTATTGAAAATTCAGATCATATATATTAAGATTGAATCTAAAGTTGTATGAACAAGAAAAGAAAGAGAAAAAAATTATATTTCTCTTTCTTTCCATCCAAACAACATTTAAACCTCCCTTAGAACTCCGTCTTTGCTTCTTACCTTTTTTTAAAAAATTTATATTAATATATGGTATCTAGAAGTTATATGTAGAATTATAATTATTAACAGAGAATTAAAGCCAATATTTGGGTTGAATTATTTGTCAAATAATGAAAAAGAATAACATTATTGCAGGGGGGATACAGCGTTTTGTAGTCAAGAGTGTAGAGAAAAACAGATGAAGCAAGATGAAAGAAAAGAAAAGCTAAACGGCTAGAGTTGTTTGAACCAAATTCTAACAGATTATTTGTAAGTTAAGTTAAACAAAATATATCTTATAGAAACAAGATTTAGTTTTTATGAGTATAACATATTTAGTATTTATTAACATAATATATTTGACTTTGATTAAAATTAAGTTTTTTTCTACCTATATCAAAATTCTCTTGTAATTATTCGAATTTGACATAATGAATTTTCTTCTCCTTTGCCCATGATTTTTTCTTGAAACGGTTTATACATAAAAATCTGTATGTTATTTATTTATTATTTTTTTCGATATATTATCATTACTAACGTTCTATTTTCACATAAACATTAATACTTCAAAGAAAGAAGACCGCCATGCCCATTCCTCTTCAACCACCACCTCCTCCAAGACTTCTAAAGCGAAGCTTGTGATTGCTGCTTGAACTTTGAAGAAAGTAGATGAATGAGTAATTTCGATAGGAATTAAGCCAAAATCCAAACCCAGCCAGCCTCAGTAGAAGAAGAGTAGAAATCAATGGGCTTTCGTCATATATAATCGTGGGTGCAGTTAAATTATTATAAAGAAGTGGATGGTGATGCAAATAGCCAAAGCTTTGAGGTTCTTATATATGGATTCCAATGTTATAACACTTTCTTATATAGTTTCCTTTTTTTACTACCACCATCACTACTTCCACTATATATTCAACCCATCAATTATTAATGTCACAAACAAATGAATCATTACAATAAAAGAAAATCTCATCTTTAAATTATAATTTTCTTTATCAAAATCTAATGTCAAACATAACTTTATATTTATCACCTTAATTCTATTCAAATTGTTGCCATTTTAGTACAATGAACAAAGTTAAAGATTTTCACTGAGAAAAAAAAATTGGATTAATTAGAAAATCTCAAACTTGGGACTTTACCTTCTTTTTTCTTTTTTTACTTTTAACTATTTTATATCTTTAATTTTCTCATGCATATTTTCTTTGTTTTGTTTTTTTCATTTTAGCGTTACCAAATAAAATAAAAGTAAAGGTGTAAAGAGTTGAAAATTAAGTACTAAATTTTTAATATTAAATTTTATAATCATTGAATTTATATTATAAAATTATTTGATATATTATTAAAAGTTAAACACTAAATGTAATTATTTTTGCTTGATAATAGTATATCGTTATTTTTGAAAAATCATTATTTTATAATTTTAATCTTACTAATAATGTCTAATTTAAACTTACATTTAAACCTTATGAATAATTAAGGAAAAAGAGCCAAGAGTGCTTTGCTTAGAATCCTAGTGAAAGTAGTAACTACTGCCGCTTGGGATGGAGGAAACTGGTGGCGACGATAGGGTGGGAGGCGATGAGATCTCCCTTCTAGAAGAAGAACTCATCCAATTATATGTTAAGTGTTCGATGGTGGTACCAAACGTGAAACCAACTCTGCTTTGCACAATATGGACAGAAAAAATCCTAAAATCCGGATAGTTTTAGGGCACAGATGAAAAGCATCTAAAAGACGAGGAAAAAATTTGAGATTCAGTTGGCAGGGCAAAATCTTTTTCTAATTGTGTTTCATACTGAAGAAGATCTAGAGATAGTTATGGAGGGATGACCATGATTGTTTTGGAAAAAGCTTGTACTGTTTGATCAGTTGGTTAAACCGATTGAAAAAAGTCAGATTTGACTTAATTCTTCCCCGTTTTGGATTAAGATCGGACCGTGTTTACCAGAATTCGACAAAAAAAATCTATTTCATGCCATTGGGGTTACTTTTGGAGGAGTAATTAAATCTGAAATCAATGGAGATTTGTGTCGCCTTAGAATCAAATTGGATGTGCAGAAACCCCTCCTTAGAGGTATTTTCGTCTCAATCGATAATTAATAGAAATCTTGGGTCTCCTTTAAATATGAGAAGTTACCAATTTTCTACTTTGGATGTGGAAGAATGGGGCATGGTTTCAAAGACTGCCTTGGGCTAACTCCTGCAGAAAAAAAAATAGAGACGATCCACTATACTCTTTAGCATTAAAATTTGAGCTAAATTTAATTGGGAAGGAGAGTGTGAAATTTAATGCACTCTAAAAATAGATGATACCTCAATGTTCTTATATAGGGGTCACGTAGATGCTACCTGAGTTTATTAAACAACCAGAAAATGAGAATGCTATGGTTTAGAGTTTACAAGATAAAATACAACCAACAGGATTAGAGAAAACGGAGAAGAAGCAGAAGGAAGGGTCTGCAATGAAGAAAATTGAAAGGTTGAATGAAAGAAATAGTATGTTGGAAGATAAATCAAATCTATTTAAGAAGACAAGATGGAAAAGAAATATCCAGTGGTCTTGATGAATCAAAGTAATGAAGACATCATAATGAGGAAGAGGAAATCTGCAGAATTAGAAATTGAAGAATGTTGTACAGGAAATCCTTACGAAGACGGACCCAAAAGAATGAAACATGAAAGAAAAGACATACAAATTGAAGCTTCTCTAGTTGTGCCGGTAGGAAACTCGGAACAAATTTGTGATCCCAACTTTTATGGATCGGCGGGTGCCAAAAGGTAAGTCGACCGGGCGTAATGAAAACTATAAGTTAGAATGTCCGTGGATTGAGGAGTCCAGGGGCAGTATGGAGGCTGCGGCATTTGCTGAAGCAGTACAACCTCCAAATGGTCTTCTTAATGGAGAAAATAATTGATGAGAAACGTATGGAAAAGGTTCTAAGGAGATGTGGTTTTATTAATGGGATTAACGTAAAAGCAAAAGGTTCTCGAGGTGGGCTATGTTTGGCATGGAAAGGGGATATTACAATTAGTTTAAGAAGTTTCTCAAAAAGCCATATTGATGTGATGATTAAGGAGGAAAATGTCAATGAAGAATGGATATTTATGAGGTTTTATGGTTCATCTTATGTAAAAAACAGGAATGTTTCGTGGAATCTGTTAAGGAAATTGGGCCATGAACAAAATCATCCTTGGTTGGTAAGTGGTGATTTTAATGAAATCATGTATTCCTTTGAAAAAAGTAGAGGCATACTGAGGGAGGAGAGAAGAATGGAGGCCTTCCATGAGGCTTTAGAAGAATGCCAATTGATGGATATAGGGTATTCGGGGGTTTGGTTTACATAGGAAAGGTGGAATCTACCAAAAATAAACATTAAGGAAAGACTTGATAGGGGAGTTGCGAATGAAAAATGGTTGCATCTTTTTCCAAAGGGCAACATTCAACACTTAACTCATTCGATTTCGGACCATTGTCCACTCTTTCTTAATACAAATAATGGAAATATTTGTATAGGGATCCCAATGTTTAAATTTGAGGCATGGTGGACCATGAAGGAGTTTATCGAATAAGAAATCAAGAAATCTTAAGAGTCATCAATAGGCACGCTAATTAAAAAACTTAAAAGGTTGCAGCTCAAATTGAAGAGATGGGCAAGCACAATTAAAAAATGTCGAGAAGGATTAAAAAGAAAGCTCATAAAGGAACTTGAAAATCTAATGGTGAAAGAGAGGGATGAAGATACGACGGCAAAACTTATTGATACCAAAATTCAACTTAATATGGAGATTGATAAAGATGAAATGTATTGGGAACAAAAGGCACGATTCTACCTTTTTTCATAAGTATGCCCTAGTTTGTAGACGGATAAACACAATAACTAGGTTGGGATCAAACGAATGAGGAGAAATTTTTGACGAAACAAAGATCAATGAGGCTGCTAATTTAATTTTTTAGAAATTATTTTCGTCTAATGGAATTGGGGATTTATCCCACCTACTAACGAGCATTGACATCAATATTTCCTTCGATATCAATACAGCTCTATTATCAGCTTGTAAGGTAGAAGAGGTTCATTCGGCTTTGAAAGGAATAGGGCTACTAAAGCACCAAGCTCTAACAGTTTGCCGACATTGTTTTTTCAAAACTTCTAGCACATTGTAGGTAAAGATGTCGAAACTTTCTGTTTGGGAATTTTGAATGATGACAAGGATTTTGACTCTCTTAATTTGATGGATATTGTGTTTATCCCAAAAATCCTAAATCCCACAAGTCTTGTTAATTTTAGACCTATTAGTTTGTGCACAGTTATTTACAAAATTGTGGCAAAAATAATAGCAAATCACCTTCAAGAAGTCATTAGAAGATGTATTGACACTACCCAAAGTGCCTTTGTCCCCGGAAGATTAATTTCTGACAATGTGCTTTTAGCCTATGAAATTCTACACACTTTTCATCAGAAGCGTACCAGTGAAAAGGATAATGGCAGTGAAGTTAGATATAAGCAAAGCTTACTATAGAGTTGAATGGGGTTTTCTAAAGGAAGTAATGCTACAGATGGGCTTTGCAGGGGAATGGGTGGCACTAATTATGACATGTATCTCCACAGTTTCTTATGCAGTAAACATTAATGGGAGAAGGGAAAACATTTTTAAACCTACTAGAGGGCTCCGACAAGGTGATTCACTTAGTCCTTTCTTTTTTCTGATATGTAGTGAGGGACTTTCATCTTTGATGAGATTGACAATGAGAGATGGCTTGTTAAAAGGAGCAAAAGCTAACAGAAGGGGACCAGAGATATCACACTTACTTTTCACAGATGATTGTATTCTGTTCGGTGAAGCAACAGATAGAAGAGCGTTGATATTGAAAGAAATTATGAAGGAATACGAATGATGCTCAGGAAAATGTGTGAATTTTAATAAATCAACGATCTTCTATAGTTCGAACACAATAGAAGGGGAAAAAAAAGAAATCTTGACATTATTAGGTGTGAGAAGCTCAAGAAATCTTGAAAAATACTTAGGACTCCCTAATGTGGTCGGAAGACGAAAGAAATAGTCCTTTCAAAATATCAAAGATAGGGTTTACTTGCGAATTGAAGGATGGAGTACAAGGCTACTATCACAAGGGGGTAATGAGGTCTTCATAAAATTAGTACTCCAAGAAATACCAACTTATACTATGTCATGCTTTCTTCTATCGAAATCTTTATGTAGGGAATTAGAAAACATTTTCGCTAAGTTTTGGTGGCAAAAAGGTCATGGGAAAAAAGGAATATATTAGTGTCAATGGAAGCATATGTGTCGTTCAAAAGAAGAGAGGGGAATGGGTTTCAGAAGTATGGCTCAGTTTAATATTTCATTACTAGCGAAGCAAGGGTGGAGGATTTTAAATAACCCAAACTCCCTAGTTGTGCGAGTGCTCAAAGAAAATTATTTTCCAAATGATGATTTTTTAAATTCACAATTAGGAAATACAAGTTCTTATATATGGAGAAGTATCTGGGCGACAAAGTGTATTTTGGCAAAAGGACTTTGTTGAAAGGTGGGTACGAGTATGAATGTTTCAGTTAATAACGATGCTTGGATTCTAGATGCAGAAAATCTCAGATGACCTTTATTTGTTCATAACATGTGAGATTTTAAAGTTGCTGAGTTAATTGATAGTAATGAAAGAATATAGAAACGGGAGTTGATTGTCAATACCTTTTCAGAGTAAGATGCTGAAAAAATCCTCCCTATCCCATTGGCGAAAGAACCCCATGATGACTTTCTTGTATGGAGCAGTGAATCTTCGGGTGATTACTCAGTTCGTAGCACCTATAAACTATTACAAAATTCTGGTGAAAACCCTAGAGCTTATGCTTTACAAACCGACTACAAGAATTTTTACAAAAAACTTTGGCTCCAAAATCTCTCTACTAAAATAAAGATTACAATCTAGAAAATATCATAGAATTATTTGCCTACACGGGTTAACATGCGGCACAGGAAGCTAGTTAACATTACAACTTGCCCCCGATATGGAGAAAGAGCAGAAACAATTGATCACCTTTTCCACGACTGCCCTATTTCAGAGGAAGTCTGGACAACATTACCAATCCCGAATATTGTAATGGATTCTATTATGGATTTTTTTACAGTGGTTTACCTAGGTTTTTGTTCAGTATCCCCTTTTTCAATACCGACATTTCTGTTGTGTGCTATGGGCCATTTGGGGAGAAAAGAATGCTAGAATGCAAGATAAGAAAAGTAGCACTGTCAGGAAATAGCGAGCTTCGTTAATAATTATATTATCGAATTAAATGGTGTTGAAAGAAGAATTTCCATAATTTTAAAGGGGTTTAGAAAATAAACTTACCCACCTGGTAAGTCCGTAAAAATCAATTTTGACGGAGCATACGATGGGCGTCATTTCCAATCGGCTTCGGGGATTGTGGCTGTTAACAATGAAGGGACTGTCCTCTTATCTTGTTTAGAAATTCATCAAGAGGTGGCCTCTGCCTTCGCTGCTGAAGCACCTGCATGTCGTGAAATAGTCCAAATAGGAATCGAATTGCAGTGGTCGGAGATCATTATCGAAGGTGACTCATTATCAATAATCAAAAAATACAAGACAAAAAGTCAAGATAAATCGCAGGTAGGAGTATACATACATGATATTCAACAGATAATAGCTAGATCTAGAAATTGTGTTCATATATACTTCGAGATCAGCAAAAGCTTTAGCACATATACTAGGAACAGAATTGTTGAAAAAAAAAGGAGGTGTACCTGGTTAAAAGCGTCCCTGAATATGCCAAAAACCAAAAGGAAACCGATAAGGTACGAGAACTGAATTGAGAATGGTCGGAGAAGAGGAAATAAGGAAGGAAAGCCTCAAAGTAGATGAATAAGTTTTTTGGTGATAAAGCTTTCCTGAGAACTGAAACCGTCATAAAGAGAGAAATGATGGCTGATAGACAGGACAGGCATTAGTGATTTCTGATGGGGCAAATTTTTGGTGATACTTGTGTTATTCTTGATTATTCTGAATTATGTTTAGGGTGTTTTCTCCATGGGCCAATTTAAGTTTTGGGCCAATTTTTTCGATTATGTTTTATTTCTTTTTGGACCGTTTGTTATTTAATTTTGTTTTATATATTAAATGAAGCCTAGTCTGATTATTAGTTCAAAAAATAATAATGTATCATTTATTTTATTTTGAATAGTTTTGGTTAAAAATTAAAACATAAAATTTGAATATTTTATTTTTTAATGAAATGAGGAAATATGTTATTTCAAAAATAAAACTTTGAAAAATACAATCAATTTAATATTTTTCACATTAAGTGATAAGTAACTAGATATTTACTTATCATATTCAACAATTTTTGTTGAAAATTTTATATGAAGTGAACAATTAATATGATTATCAAACACATTTAGAAAATTAAATGATTGAAAATTTTCATTTTATATGTTTTAATGGTTTATCAAACACACCTAAAAAGGTGAATAATAAGCCAATAAGAAGTGGATATGTATTTCGAACCTCCAGAATAAGTGATAGACTTTTGTTTGGGCAACTTCTTTTGAACATAGTGTGTGCAAGTGTGATGTGGGTGTAAGGTCCAATATTTTCCCGGCCCATAATTGTAATAGCCCGAATTTGGGCCTAGTCGAAACAATGTTTCCGGGACCACAAATGTAATATTTTGAAAATTTCTACAGTAAGATATTATCCTTGGTATAGTAAAATAAGGAAATAAAGTAACAAAAAGGGAAATTTTGAGTTATGTCAACATTGAGAAGTATATTATGACATATTAATGCAAGGAAGGATTAAATCGCAAAAGGGAGAAAAGTATTGTTGCCCAAGAGTAAATACTTAAAATTTGAGGGGTTAAAGTGTAAATATGAAAAAGTTGAAGGACCAAAGGTGTAAATATTTTAAAGGTGGAATGATCTAGAAACTAAGGAAAATGGATGAATTAGGACCAAATTGAATAAGATAAGAATTAGAGGGACTAAATCGTAATTTTACCAAATTAAGTGTGACTCAATGATGGAATTTTAAAATATTATGAAGGGCAAAATGGTTAATTAGAAGAGAGAGAAATCTAGAAGGAAATGATGATGTTGGTGATATTTTAGATTAATTAATTAAATAAATATTAGTTTATTAATATTTTAATATGATTTTTAAATGATATTTTATTAATTTATTATTATTCTATTTAGTATATATATGAAAGGAAAGATGAGGAATTATCATCTTCTTCCCCATGCAACCAACGTATAAAGAAGAAAGAAAGAAAGAAACTTTCTTTTCTTTACAATTTGGTCCTTTTATAAAAAAAATTCACCATTTTCACTTAGAAATCAAAAGAATTTCCATATCCATCAAGAGAGAAATATAACAAGGAGACTATGGGGAGCTAGAATATCAAGTTAGATTCAAGAAATAGAAGCTGGAGGAGAGAGAAAATCAAGTTAAAGATTGAAATCAATTGAGCAAGGTAAGAACATCAAGATTTCAATATATTTTTGAGTTTGATATTATTGAAAAAGTATGAAATTGATGTTAATGTAGAGTTTTAATATATAAGGTTTTATGTTCTTGGTATGTTAGTGAAGAGAAAATAAGAGAAAGTGATGAGAAATAGTGTAGAGAAAGAAAATAAGAGTGTTATAAACTTAGTAATCAATATTTTGCACTAAAACAGTTTGGACAGCAGCAGTAGGTTAACTTTGAAAAATCATCAAATATTGTGGGAATTGAATTAGAAGATGAATAAAATATGAAATTAAAGCTTATTGAGTCTAGTTTCTTACAGAAGAAACGGTGTAAGCAATAGAATTGTGAATCATGAGATATAATAAATTTTGCGAGACAATGTCAGAATGATTTCGGGTTCCCCTGTACTGACTTTGGAAAATCATCAAAAATTGGAAAAAAATAACTAGAGGCTTAAATTTATATTTTTAAATCCTTACTGAGTCTATTTTTAATAGAAATAAACGGTAACATCATCCGAATCCCGTACGATGAGATAATTAATTTTTAGTGAAGAAGGGTCGAAACTGTCAGACAGTAGAACAGGGATGAAATTAAAGAATAAACTGTACTTATTGGATAAATTAAAAAATTCTTAAAATTTTATGGTAAGAAGATATGTGAGTCTAGTTTCAGATAAAATTAACGGATCTCAATTTTGAGTTCTGTAGCTCAAGATATAAATAATTTAGTGACTATGACTCAAGTGGACAGCTTTAAATGAATAATTCGAATAAACATAAATGTGAAATTATAGATAATGTTACATATAAGCATGTTATATATATTAAGGATGTGGAATGGAGAGGAGGAGGAGGAAAATAAATGTGTGGATATTTTTCTAGCATGGGTTTGCAATATAAATGGTTAAATTTGCATGATTTGGGCTCTGGGACTAAATTGAATAAAAGTACAACTTTAGGGGTAATTTTGGAAAAATGTCAAAAATGACCAAATTGCATGAAATGAGTTGTTTTATTAAATGAAAAATTAATTTAGATCAAGATTGGGTAGAAATTCGAGAAAAAACGAAAAATTACCAAAATGCCCTTGTATCTTGGTATTTCTGCATATTAGCCTGGTAAGTTCGTATGAACTATATTCTGTATAATTTTAATTAAAGTGAATGTTATTTTATGATGAATATTATATGGATATGTGTTTTATTATTGAAATTGAATTATTATTGGTAATATGTACAATTATTAGATGCAGTGAGATGATTATCGGAAGCTTGATTGTGGTTGGTAGGAAATGTAGCATTATTTATATTGTGAAGAATTATAAAAGCATGTTAATAATTTGAAAGTTTAACAATTTATGGAATTTTTATAGTTATTAGATGTTTTGAAATGATTATCGGAAGCTTGTTGGAGATATATCACATTATCCATTGGTTCTATCGATAATTTTGGATGATTTGATTCTGGTTATTATGGCGTGTATAAGTTAATTTGGTTAACGTTGGCTCATTAATGTTTTGATTTTGATTGGTTATAAATATGAACGTTAGATAAAAATGAAATGTCTGAAAATTAATTAGTAAACTCCGGTAATACTTCGTACCCTATTCCGGTGTCGAATACGGGTAAGGGGTGTTACAATAATAAATAAATAAAAATCAAATCAAAATAAAAATAAAAACCAAATAAAATAACAGTCCAAAAACAACCCAATTACAATGGCCCAAATACCTCGGCCCAATTACATTAAAGCCCAAAACAAAAAAAATCACAAATAGAAAACCCTAGGAGATCCCAACGCCGCAGCAACCAAGACCCAGCCTTTGCCTTCGTACGCTCCAGCTGGCCTCCGTACCTGTAGCACACAGACAAAGAAACAACATAAAAGAAAGAAACGAAATAACAGAAAAGAGGACTATGTATTTTTTTCTTTTTATTTTTATTCTGTATCTTCGGCTATATAAGACAAGATTCGAACCTTGTATTTTGGAGGCACGATCAATACAAAAAAATTAAGAAAAGAAAATCAAAAGCAAAAATTGTTCAAAAGGTGACTGTTCTTTCATTTTCTTTTTCGTTTTCTGTCGGGAGTTTGAGGTTTCGATTTCGGTAAATCGTGGGTAAATAGAAAAAGAAAAAAGAAAAGAGGTTCTTACCATCGTAAGCGCACCGTCGGGGCTCCGTTCATTCCGTTTGAATTGAGAGGTCTTCGGGGTTACGACGCCAGAGGGAAAAAGGGGTTTTCTTTTGACTATTTCTTTTCCAATTCTTTGTTTTTCTACGTTTTGGTTACTATTTTAAAAAAGGGAAAAGCAAATAAGAAGGGGATTTACCTCAGCTAGTTGGTCGCCGGCCTCCGTCTACACCATCAAAATCGAAGTTGAGAGGGCTATCGCTTCGGCTTGTGAACGGCGGCAAAAACTAGGGTGAAACCCTAGCAGAGAGCAAGCACATTTGTTTTAAAACATAGGCAGCAACTGATTTTTTTTATCTAATTGTTGTTTAAATAATAGTGTAATTCGGTGCAGTTTTGCGTTAAAGCCCATAGCGCCAAAACGATGCCATTAAGTGGCTCTTGACCCGCGAGGTGACCTGGGGAAGGATCCGCACGTTTTATAGTGCAAGGGAAAATTTGCACAAACGGACCCCTTTCTTTTTATAGCTATTTCAAATTCATCCGTTTATTTTATTTAGATTTGGCCACGCATTCCAGGTTTTATTCCAATTTGATCTGTATCAAAACGCCGCGTTTTGGAGAGACGGGGATTATTTCCCACTTGGTCCCCCAATTTATTCGCGCATTACATTTGGCCCCTTTACTTTATTTTCATTTTTTTCTTTTCTTCATTTCTGTTTTTAATTTAATTTCATCCTTTTTTGATTATTTGCTTCTTTATTAATTAGATTATTAATTAATTAATTATTATTATTATCAGTGTTATTATTACTAATATTATTATTGATATTGTTATTACACTAGTTTATATATTTAATTACCATTTTTCTTATGTATATACATTATTTTATGTTATTATGTAATATTATTTTAAGTTTTTAACATTTTTATACAATACTATTTTATACCTATATACAATTTATATTAAATCATTTTATTAAACATATACTCATATATAATATGTTAGTGATTTCATACTATATCTTTTTATTTATCTATACACACATATAAATTTTTTTAAAGGACCCTATTTTAATTTATTTCGCTTATTTCAACTTCTATATATATAAATATATATATTATCATATATATTATTATTTATATCAAGTTTTTCACTCCATGTGTATTATTTATTTAAATTAATATATGTATATTATTTTACGTATTTGATTTTCTTCTTACATGATATTTGTTTTAAAAATTTATTAGGATACTATTATTTTATGTAGTTTTTCTAACTCTATTTTTGATTTATTTCAAACTTTTATATATGTGTATTTATTTTTCTTTATATGTATACTTTCACATATATATATATATATGTATATACATGTACATTATTAGTTTTTAATTCATTAGCTTTTAAATATTAATATTTACACGTAATCACTACTCTCATGTGGACGATATTCCTTGATTGTATTAATTGATTGTTTGTATTCATTAATGTATATTTGAATTTATGAATAATCAATTCGCGTTGTACATTATCATTCTATCGCATTTTATTTACTTAAAAGGTTATGTTTCATATCATTTAAACATCAAAAGTATTTTTATTCAAAAAGCTTTCAAAATAACGCGGCACTCGAAACTTGGGATCCTCGAAAAGATTGTGTCCTAACTTACTGGATTCCAATCTTCCTCGTTGTATCTAAGAAATCGAGTATCCTTTTTAAAACATAAATAAAAAGCTCATTCTCGAGAATTCGATACGTTGTGTCCTAACGCATTGGATATGACATGTTGTTTTCTCGAGACGAGGATTTTTCTGACAAATGAAAATAAAAGAAATATTCGATACTTAGGAATTTTGTGAAAACGAACCCTAACTTACTGGGTTTTGATTTTCTCATTTGACCCGAATAATCAAGTATCCTTCTCAAAATGCGTAGGTTTTAAAAGTCAAGAGATAAACTTAATTTTGAGGATTTAAAATGTTGCACTCTAACTTACTGAATGTGACAATTTATTTCTTTGAAATAAGTGAGCCTCATCGTCCAATTCATTTTATTCAAATTTTCTTTTCAAAGGATCGTATTTTAAAATCTTTTCAAATTCTCGACACTAAGACATTAAACAATCAATTCGGTACCAATTTTGGGCGTTACGAGGGTGCTAACGCTTCCTCATGCGTAATCGACTCCCGAACCTATTTTCTCAAAATTTGTAGACCTAAAATTGTTTTCAAGGTGATCCAATCACACCTCATTAAAAGATCGGTGGCGACTCCAATTCTCGTTTTTAAAGTCGACAACAAATTTTTTGTTTAATCAAAAAATGGTTTCGACAGTGGGTATGCCCCTTTTTATTGTATATTGCCAAAAAAGAGAAAATTATAACATTTTACTAAAAACGGAAAAAATATTTATATTTATTTTTAAAGAAATGCTAATCAAATTTCATCATTTAATTCAATTATCGAGCATAGATTTATGTCAATCTATCAAATATAATTTATAAAAAAATAACCTTTATTAAAGTTTACATCTGTATGTAGATACTTGCGTGTAACTTCGATCTTGAAATTTCTTTTAATTCATATTACAATTTGAGGAAGTGGATGGGAATATTAATGTAACACCCCACACTCGGCATAGACGTTATGGTCGAATTTTGAGGAATTACCTTAACTTGCTTTAAACCTAGAATTTGATTTTAGAATCATGTGTTTTGACAGTATTAATTTTGACAAATCGTTTCTTGCTTTTTAGGAAAATATTAAAAATATTTATTTTACTTCGAAAAGACATTTAAGTGAATACTATATTTTGCAGTGGAAACTTTTGTGTTAATAAACTTTGAAAACCGTGTTTTAGTTGTAAAAACTGATAGTGTTGTAGTTTTAAAATAAATTATTACTAAATCCAACCAAAATCATATCAAAGCGAAAATAAAGTCTGAAAACAATTACAGTTCCAAAAAGTCCATTTAAACACAAAGTCTTTTTATAGAAAATCTAGTCACAGTTCCCGTACGTCGTCTGATCCTAAGTTAAGGTAATAAATGCCCATCCAACCCCACACACTTATAAGTGAGCATATGTCACTTTTCAGATCAGTGCAGTCAAGCTGCCATAAATAGATAAGTATGGCAATGCCACCAAAACATATATGTGGTCTTAGCCACAAGATAAGACAGATTATTAAGTTGTCAACATTTCATCTGTCTTATCAATATCCCACCCAGCTCAAGCAATACTAATTAGATATCAAATACATACATGTCATACATGCTAACACATCAGATTATAAAATCATGCTATTAGAAATCGTATAAACAGAGGCAAAATAGTAGATTTCATAACTATAAATCATACATAACACATTTCGGAGCCTACGGAGTGACTAATCTCAAATCACACTTCTAATACGGACCTACCTAAATTTTACAAAAATTGGAACACACACCCGTGTGGCCCACACGACCTAATTGGCTATGCTTGTGTGGTCCACACAGCCTAACACACACCTATGTGGCGCATACGACCCAAATGACCCAACCCATGTGACCCACACGGCCTAGCACACGTTTGTGCAACGTCGATAGTGAGCTTTTCGGCATCGCGTCGTTCGTTTTTTTTGAGGTTTCCATTACACACCTAGTCACTTTTCGATGCAAAACCAACTGTTGTAATTCTAGTACCTAAAATCATCGTTTAAGATGGACTAATTAGAAATAAATAACAAAATCGAGTCACCAATTCAACTACAAACGATTGAACATTCTCCCCTAACTCCAAAAGCTAGCCCTTCGGCATATGATTACTTACCCAAATAGTAACAACAGCCCCAAAAACTCTCCTATCTCGCTAGAAGAATTTCCTATGATTCGCGAACTTCTCTAATAGTACACCAAGGCCAACAATTAGATTAAATCTCACAAACACAAAGGCTCTTCCAAACCTTTCCCACGAAACGAAAACAACATTATCTAAAATTTAACAGAAACTACTTACGGGGATAAATATCGTACGAAGTGGAGGATCTCTAATTAAAAACATCTAGCAACACAACAGGCAACAAGAAAATAGAGCAAAGAATGAAAGAAGGAAAGAAATAGTAAAGGGATGTATGACAAGGAAGGAAAATCCAAAAGAGAGAAATGACAGAAAGTCAGTCTTCAAAAACAAATGGAAAATAGAACATGGAAAGAAAGAGGGAATGTGATAGACGTGTGAGGAAATTGGGTAGAAGTCTAGGATAATTAATTAAAAAAGCTACTTATTATCTTCATTAAATCTAATTAGTTATCCTATCAGATTTTCCCTTAGAGTTCAAATTTTATCCAAACTCCACCACATGGGTGGCACCACCAGGAAATAGAAAAAGTATTCCCATTTGCACTCCCAGGGATTCAAACACGGGACCAAAGGGTAAGCTGAAGTCTTACCAATGAGGAATTGAACGAGAATAATAAACAAATAGAAATCATTATAGTGTTGGGGTGTAACAGCCCGATTTTGACCCTATTCGTAACAGTGGTTTCTGGACCACGAATCTGAGTCAGAAAAATATTTTAAAATTATTTTTGGTGTTTTTACTGTGTGATTTGTTTGTGCTAAATTTTCGTTTTGAAATTTTATCATTTGAGTGTCTGATTTAATAAAAAGGACTTTATAACATAAAATGAAAAAGTGACTTGCTAATTGTTAAAGTGTTGTATTGCTATGTTCTTTTAATGTGGAGGCCTTAAAATGAAATTAGGCCATTAAATGATAGAATGGATGGTAGTGGGCAATTATTTTTAAGTTTTTATACTATTTCATTAAGGTTAAAAAGGTAAAATCGCATATTAATAAGAAATAAAATAAAACAAAAACATAAAATGGCCATTATATTCATCTTTTGGCCGAATAATGAAGAGAAAAAGAAACATTTGAAAGCTTTAAAGATTCGACACTTTGAAGCTCAAATTTAGGTATGAATTTTGCTCGAATTTTAATGATTTTTATGTTTTTGAGATCGTTGCTTCGAATACTACTCGACCCATGCTTGAATTTTTTAATTTGATGATGATTTTGCGTTTGCCATTGTTGAAAGCTTGTGATTTTTGTTGTTTGATGCTAGAAAATAAAAGATATGAAATGGATAAACTTATGTTGTATTTGAATTTTTGATGATTTTGAGTAATTAGGGAAAAATTGCAAAAATAATAAATTGAGGGACTAAAATGTGAAATAAATGAAATGCATGGACTTATATGAGCTTAGTGAATATTCGGCCAAGCTATTGGGCAATGAAATTTTGTTTATTTTTTATTTTGTGAAATAGGGACTAATTTGTGAAAAATGTGAAATGTTAGGGGAAAAAGTGTAATTTGCTCATTTATGTGTTTTTGGATAAATTTGATTGAATATGTGATTAAATAAGTTTAAATTATACTAATTTAGATCAAGAAAAGAGGAAATTATAATTGGATCGGAGGAAATCTAAAGTTGTGGAATAGTCGTCCCGATTCGTCCGTCTTTGTCCAAGGTAAGTTTATAAGCATATAAATGTTGTTAATTTTGAATACATGTAAACTTAAAATGTTGAATTGTATTTATATGCATATATATAAGTTAGCCGAATGTATATATATTTATGGAAACAATGTGTACAAGTTTGATTTGATCGAAATATGACGTCCAAAAGTCTCGTACGAATCATAAGAATTTCAATAAGTGTTCTTGTGTAAGACCCTGTGTGGGACAGAGGCAACGAGATGTGATTTCGAGTAATACCCTGTGTGGGACAGCGGCATCGTTACGTGATTACATGTAAGACCTCGTTTGGGATGTTGGCATTGTACGATATGTGTGATTATCCGATTATCCTATTTAATTCTAAATGGTTCAACGGGTAATGATAAATGTGATCGAATGTGTAATAAGAGTTGAAATGATCAGGTATGTGATAATTATTACCTATTTGAAAATAAGGTAGGTTTTGGTAGTTGAAATGATGTTATATGTTATACATGTTACAAAGTAAACTATATGTGTTTAAAATACAAGTTTAAATTCGGCCAAATGATATATGTGTATGAAATTAAAGTATGATATATGTGTTTACTCGTATAAATGTGCATATATTCGATTTTGTGATGCGAAAGTAATTTTGAAGTAAATGATAATTCAGTGATTGAATATATAAGTATTCAGTCTTAAGACTATGAAATGTGAAAGTTTATGAAATGTTATACGAATTATATACATGATTAGATGTTCTTGATTGAGATTAAATTAATTTGACCTTACTAAAATAATGTTATTGTGTATTTGTTGTTATATATTTGCTTATGACTTACTATGCTATAATAGCTTACTCTCTGTGTGTATGTTTGTCTCTGTTTTATAGATTTTGGAGGTTAGTTACGGGCTCGGGGATCTTTAGTGGAGTTTATCACTCTATTGTTTGTTTATCGGTACTTTAAAAAATTAAATTTCGAAGCTATGGCATGTATAGGCTATACTACCTTTTGGATTTATGTTTGAATGTATGGCATGTATGGCATGTATAGGCTATGCAAAAATGGCTTATTATTTTGATGTGTGGATTATAATGTTTAAGGTATGATAGTTTAGTATTGGTAAGTATGTGTGAAGTGTTTAATGTAATTGCCAATGAATTTAAATTATTCGATCATGGTCTATATTTATGATATGTTTGGAAATCCTTAAGATTTATTTTGTTGACTTAGTTGATGTTCATTTTGATAAGAGTATTAAATGACATAAGTGAATATAAGGTAATAAATAAATGTGTTGTATTGGATGATTTGGATAAATAATTTATGTGTGATGGTTATGAACTAGTTGTGATTCGACATATGTACCTCTAAGTTTGATGAATGGTTTGTTAGTTGGTTCGTTTTTAGCTTGGTAAAATAAAATGTAAGTTGATTGAAACGTAGTATTTGAGTTTAAAAATTTAATAGTGGTTATGCTTGATTTTGGTATTGGTATATAGAAGGAATTGATAAAAATCTTGGTTATATGTTTAATTATGTATTAGTCGAATAAGAGATCATTAAATTAGTCATGTATATGACATTTGTTATTTATTTCATGATAGGTAATGTTATCATGTATGGATCCGATTTCGTCTAGTTAAAGTGTTAATCAAAATGGTTGTTATGTATTATGCATATATGTACATTTGAGATGAGTTAATGAGAAAGGCAAATTATGTTTGATATATGGGTTTGGTTCTTTGAAATGTTTTGACTTATTAAATGTTTGAGTTAAGTTGATAGTGAACATTGTTAAAGCATAAACGTTAAATACATTTGCATTTGGCTCAAGCTTTGTAAAATTACCAAATGAATAGTAACATATGTTAATTATTGATAATGAGTAGTTTGTGTACATGCTTATATTCGGTCAAATAGTATGATATTATGGTGATGTGTTTGTTTTAATATTTAATGACATGTAATTTTTTATTTAGTATTATTATTTATGCAAGCAAGTTAAGGAAATTGGTAGTTATGTTTTGAGGTATTAATATATACAGTGAGTAATGCTATTTAATAGACCATGTTTTCACGAATCTTTGTCGCTTATATTATTAATCAATGTGTTTTGATATATGCTATATTAGATGGTAATAAATCCATGATTATAATGTATTATTCAAATTTTATAAGGTGATTAGTTAAATGTATGAAAGTTGTGTATTGTCCGGTAATGCCTCATAATCCCATTCCGGCGACAGATACGGGTTAGGGGTGTTACATGGGGAGAAAGTAATGCAAAACCAAGCTTTGTTAATGCAATTTAGATACAACAATCGTACGCCTACAGCGCCTTACTCAAAGTGTGTTGTTATTCGATAGATCCAATCAAAACGTCCCTACTGGCTATAAATAAGACCTCATGATGGTAATACATCGATTATAAATAGGGCCAATCAATAAGAAATAGCGGCTTGATAAGTATTATGAAACAGCCAATATGTCCTCTAGAGTAATCAATAAGCCTTTTGATGCAATCCTCCAAATTCAAAAATAACCGATAGGGATTGAGCAACTTATCCCATTAAACCAACTCAAGGTCAACTATCATTCATTCGTCCAATAAGGTATTGAAAAAGATTTATTTAACCAAATAACCGACTTGTATGACTCATAAGAAACATAACTTATTTTTTTAAAGATGTTAAAAAAACTATTTTATTGGAGCAAGACTTTATTCAAAAACAATTTAAACAACTCATAGAACAAAAGAAGGTAACAATTGGTTCCAAAATACA
Organism: Gossypium hirsutum; assembly: GCF_007990345.1. Lineage (NCBI taxonomy): Eukaryota > Viridiplantae > Streptophyta > Magnoliopsida > Malvales > Malvaceae > Gossypium > Gossypium hirsutum. The sequence goes on along the minus strand of NC_053439.1, from coordinate 5,965,980 downwards.
TTTTAACAAGACACGTGACATTCAAAGGTTCCAACAATCTCCCCTTTGGCATTTTGAAAAAACCAAAACAACAAATGCATCACAACCCCCCTGAGAACAAGTAAGGAATAAAGAGAACATAATAAATATTTATGAATCCAATAACAATATAAATGAAAATCCAAAAGTCTAATAAACTTGTGCATATAAGTAAAGAAAAGAACATTTAACAATCGAGTTCGGCATAACGAAACTGAAAAAAAAGAAACAAACAAGAAAACAAATATAAATAGTAATAAGAACAACAACATAATAATAACTAAAACCTCTAGCAATAACCGACCATGTATTTGGCAAATGTTCGATCTCTCCTTTTTATCCAAAATGCCAGATCCTTTCCCCTCATCAACAATTCGACGATTTCAAGTCTCGAATCAAATCAACAAACTAAGCCTTGTAAGTATGTAACCATTGAATCTCAATGTTGATAATATCAATTTTAGTCCTCAACACAATCAACACTTAGGCTTTTTACACCACATCTACACTTTCTAGAGCACCTAGTCTTTCGCTTGTTGGAATAATTAGCGGAAAAAGTGTAACAGGAAAAAGTCATTTACACGATTCGCTTTAAAAAGCTTGCTCAAAATCTTGAATTCTTTGAATCTTCAGTAACTACATTATTCTTCAATCTGATATTAAGTTGTCGAAGAAAAATTTGATAGATTAAAGACCAGAAAGGAAGGAACTCACAAGTAGAAACAGATTCTACATGTTTGACAATCTGATCGAAAATAAATTGCACGATATCAAACCAACGTTCTTTACCAACTTTGTTAAGAAGACATGTTAAAGGCTTGTTGATGGAGGACTTGTGAATTGCCAAACGCCAGTTGTGAATGGCAAATTTGTGTAGCACACAATACTTTGAAGTCAATAAGACAGGTGATAAGATATTATTAGCAAGCTATGCTCGAACAAACCCGCTTATAATAATACTCAAAATCTTGTTATAGTAATTAGTACAACCATAATGAATACCCGGATTCTTCAAAAATTTATTGATGATATCAAGAGTAAAGGTATACATATTTCTCCTGGACTTTAACATGATGGAAATTTGATGAGCCCTCAATATCCATATCACATTGCAAATTGCAGTAAAATTCTTAGATAAATTCCTTCACATATGGCTGAGTAGTCACAAATTTTAGGAAGTCCATATTTTCAAAAAGATAAAATAGTGAGTAATTCTCAAAATGATCCACTAAAATATTTCTCTCATCGACACATTTTTATTCAGACACCTTTTATTGACTTCTATTAGCCAAGATATTCACAAAATCGAGAAGGGTTATCTAAACAAAGTCTCTTATCTTCCGTTTTCTCTTGGCTTTAAATTGGGCATTTTAGCCAGAGCCTCACTAGCATTCCCTATTTGAAAACTATCCCTATGCTCAAAAGAACCAGAATGCCTGTTGGATTCTTCATCTCTGTCACCTCTACTCATAGTTCCAAATTCTGTTGGAATGTCAAATGGAACTAATTACTCTTTTTTTAATTCAAATCGTGTCTTGATCAAAGTCGGCAAGATTTTCTTTTGATCCTTTAAAAGATTTTGCAACAAGCTCAAGTTCTTTTAGATAATTCAAATATTGTTCTAGTTGGGAAAATATCTCATCTATCTTCTCGATCACATTAGTAAAATAATGTGGTTGTTTGAAAGACTCTCCAAGTCCATGTTTGAGTTAATGATCTTCAACAACTTTGGTTGGGGAGTCGAACAAACTCCCTGATTTTTTTTGAGTAGTCCATTTGACCCTTGCCATTAATCAGGTATTAAAAGTTATCTCAAAGCAAAGTAACCAAAAATGAATACCCAAAATAAAACAGAAAAAAATCCCAAGAATAAAATAGAATGAGCCTTATCTTATATAAAGCAGTAGTTAGATAGCTCTTAAATTCCTTAATGACTCACAAAACCCAAATCTTATCACCAAAGAGTGGAGCTTAAATCAACAATAAGTTCCTCTAAAAAATAATCCCTAGGGCGAAAAATCAAGAAGGGAAAAAATAAATAAAAATTAATGTTTAGTCATAAATGACACAAGTCGAGAGAATTCTTCAAGCTCTCGGAATGTGCAACACCTAAACTTTTGGTAAAAATATCAACAAGTTGTTTTTCAGTTGGAATGTACTTGAGTTCAACTGTTTTATTCTCTACTAACTCATAAATTAATGTTTATTCTCTACTAACTCATGAATACTAGGTTTCTCGATATATTGATGGCACTTGTACTGTCGCAATATATAGTTAGAACATGAGTTGAAATATTGTAGTCTTGTAAAATTTGTTTTCATCCAAATAAGTTGTGTAAAACAACTACTTACCACAATATATTCAACCCTAATTGTTAATAGGGAGATGGGATTTTCTTTCTTGTTGTGCTAAGACACTAGATTATTCCTTAGAAAGAAAGACCCCTCAGAGGTACTGTAACAACCCAATCCCCGAAGGTCGATTGAAGTGTTACTCAGACAGAAAACAAACATACGCCTAATTCGATTTTCAGTTCAACTATGATACATATTAACTTAACTAGGAGGAGCCTTCAAAAACTTATTCAATACACAAGTTTATTTAACAGCATACGCAATAGAACAAAAGTAAATGGATTTAAAATCTTTTTAGTTGAATTTTTTTCTTTAAAATACAATACTAGTAGTAATGATTACTTATAAACAGTTGTTGTATACCAGTAGAAATCATTTATTATAGATTCATTTTTAGAATAGAATTACACGCCACCCCCAAAACATATGCATGTTGCAAAACAGAAATAGACGAAGCTCATTATGAAGAATGCTTATTCTGGCTTAGTACATTCAACAAGCTTGTAATAAAGATCATTTGGAAGGAGGAAAAGCAAATAGGGTAAGCTCAAAAGAACTTTGTGAGTTCTAACAAGAAAACCTCAACACTTAAATAAGAACAGATACATTGCAAGTTTATAACACAGACTAATATATTAGGACTTTATACGCCGAAACATAAGGGCGTACACTCTCATCTCATAGCGAACACTTAACATTTCGGGCAGTTTCCCATATCTTGTACATACCACCTTTCATAACATTGGGCGTACACTTTTATCCTTTCCTCCAGTTATCACTATAACCTTAACAGAACTTATACTTCTCCATCATTACAGTCTTTTCTCACAAGTACCTTTGTATCACAACTTCTCCTCAGGCGAACTCATAAATACTTTCAAAACTTACTAGGGTAGATTCAATATTTCAATTATCAATTCTTAACAAATACACTATGATCTTAACGCGTCAACAAGAATCAAAACATATTTTCTTAACATTTACCCTTTCTTTTCTATTAACCTATATACATATCACACAACACACATTCTATCGTATTAGTTTATTCCTTTCAATACATAACATATCATATAACACATACATAGACATATTAACTCACTTTTTCATAACCTTCTTTGGGTTGAACCTCGGATTTCACATATCAGAATAGATCTTTTGTATCATATCATTTCGAACACCTATGTGTTCCTATGAGTACAAGACTCTTTTCCATGGTTATCAAATAGCATGTCATACCATAGCCAACACTCATAATGTTAGGTTGGTTAGCAACAAGTGTGTCCTACCAAAATCTAACATTCACGCCAACTGGTTAGTAACTAACATACTATACCAGTGACCACAAAACTGGTTACCAACAACTATCATATCCTACCAGTTGCCATCATATATCTTTATTTGGTTAGCAAGTAGCATGCCCTACCAGTGGATACACATATCTGCCATTCTAATTTGAAATTAACATGCCTTACTAGTGGCTCATCTTATCCTGATACCGATTTCATACCCCAAGGAAGTCATATATGTTTTATGCCATGATCATGCACACATACACACACAAACAATTACATATAACAAATTTCAAAGTTTCAAGTTCAGGTCCTCACTTGGACTTTATTTATGACAACCATACTTTAAGGTTACACAAGATAAAATATAACAAAGAGAGAAATCATATAGTTTGGATACTCACAGATGATCTCAATGAAGTTATTCTATCATTATTACTACATGCACAACTCTTTCTTTCTAATCGATCCCTTGCTGCTTCTTCTCCAACGAACTTCTCTTAATAGGATTTTAAAGTGTAACGAGTAAAATAAAAGAGAAGGGGAAAACCCCCCACTACGAAAGTTTTCACTGATATTTATGTCTTACAACTTTCTCTCTCAGGAATAACATAACACATAGTTAACATGTAAAGCTAACTCCATTCTATCATGGCCAACATAATCATTACAGGCTATAATACATCAAGAATAATCATAACACTTTGGTATATTTCTAACTGAATCCCAATTAAAAAAAAACTAAAAGTAACCAAAATTCACACGTACACAAACAGATAACATTCAAATCCACGATCCTACAATATTTTACTCGCGTACATAAATAAAAGGTCTTAACACACAGTTTTTCCAAAAGAAACACTGATTGGCGAGTTCCTCACTATGACCAAGCCAGGCCATAAAAATTATAACTTAGACTTTTGCCCAAACAATATACCTTAACAAACTTACTTTAAAATCATACAGTCCGCCACTCATGGCGCATAACTAATACAAATACCGCATTGGCATATAAAACATAAACCAGTGGTACTTTAACATATATCTTAACTTAACTTTAGCTCATACAATTCATCAATAAGACTACGTTGGGTGGGATATTACAAGTACATTTACAATCATCTACACTTTTAGCCCAATTCACATCATTATATCCTACAAATGCCATGCTAGGATTTTTGGTGAACCACAAACCATAATCAACCACACCTTTCATATATTTAATAATATGTTTTGTTTCTTTAAGATGCGACTCCTTCAGGTAAACTTGTTAACAAGCGCAAACACGTACAATTTGACAAATGCCGAGCTTGCTCGCTTTCAAATATAGAATACTCCAAATAATAATACGATACATTGTGCTATCAATTGAGACTCCTACCTTGTCCATTCCGAGTTTATCACTAAAACTCATTAATGTTCTAGCATTTTGGCTTGGCCAATATTGAACTTCTTAACCATGTTTGAAGCATACTTTTCTTGACTAATAAAAATGCCTCCAAGTTGTTTGACTTCTAACCCGAGAAAGTATGTTAATTCCTTGACAATAATCATTTCAAACTTCAATTTCATGAGTTAAACAAATTCATAGTTGGCTCTTTTAGAGGTTGACCCAAAATAATATCGTCAACATAAATTTGAACTTAAGTAATACTCTGTTCACCTTTCTTTACAAATAGTGTCTTATCAACACTACCCCAAACATACCCCTATTGTAATAGATATATAGACAAGCGTTTGTAGTATGCCCTCGGAACTTGTTTAAGTTCGTACAATACCTTAGAAAACTTGAAAACATTATCTAGATAGTGTGGATCGATGAACCTTTTTGATTGTTTGACATAGACTTCTTCGTTAAGCCATTCATTTAGGAATACACTATTGATGTCCATTTGAAATAGTTTTATATCAAGGTAACAATTAACAACTACTAAAATTCGAATAGATTCTAACCTTGTTATTGGAGCAATTTTTTGTCAAAATCCATCCCTTGACCTATGTATACCCTTAAGCCATTAAGCAAGCGTTGTTCCTTGTAATGTTTCAATGCTCGTCAGTTTTATTCTTAAAAATTCATTCAGTGCCTATTATGTTACATCCTTGTGAATGAGGAACAAGTTTCCGAACCTCATTTCGAATGATTGTTGTAAATTTTCTTGTATTGCTCCCAACCTATGCTCATTTCTTAAGGCATCACCACTATTTTTGGTTTAAAGGTTGAAACATAACATTCAATGTCGATTATATCTCTAAATTTTATTTGTTCCTCCTTGTTCTTCTTTCATCAATAATGTTTCCAATGACATTCTCTAGAGGATGGTTCTTGAAAATTTTGGTTGGAGGGTTAATCTTGCATTCTTTCTTGACTTCTTGCTTATTAGAGAAGATTGTCTTTGTTCTACCTATTGTTGGACCAATTGTTGGATTCTTTACTAGATCATCTTCTGGTTGATCTTTTTTAGGGACAAGTGAATCATCAATAATCACATTTATTGATTCCAAAATAGTCTTAGTTCAAGTATTGTATACTCTATAAGCATGACTGTTAATTAAGTATCCCACAAAGATACTATAACAGACCATTTTCAATAAAATTGAAACAGTAGTTTCGGGGCCACAAGTTCGACGAGTAAATCATTATTTTATTTTTTATTTAGTGTCTATGAGATTTTATTAAGGTCGTATTAAAATTTTATTAAGAAATTTTGATGATTTCATGATTAATTAAGTAAAAAAGGATTAAATCGTAAAAAGTATAAAAGTGGAGTTTTATAAGTTAAAAGGGTCAAATGGCTATGAAAGCTTAAAATAAAGGACTTGAATGGTAAATATACCAATTAAGGTGATAGTGAATGTTTATGGATGTGGTTTTGATAAAATTATTAAAGTTGTTAAAGGTTAAAATGGTAATTAGGTAAATTAAGCGTAAACTAAATAAAACAAAATTGTTTCATCTTTCTCATTCAACACCCTAAATTGATGTTAGCCATTAAAAGAGGAAGAGAATTTGGCCAAGCTTATTTCTTCTTGCATGGTATGCATTCAAGCTCTGTTTTTAATGATTTTTATGTTTTTGAGTTCGTTTTAGCTTAATCTAGCTAGCCTAGGGATCAATTTGTAAAATTGTTAAAGGTTGAGGGTTATGTCATGAATGTTCTTGAATGTTTTTTTATGTTAAATGGTAGATTATGAATCTTTTTTGAGAAATAAACAAGTTCTGTAAAGTGAGTTTTTTTATGAAATTTACATTAAGTAGTATTAGAGCTACTGTTTAGTCAATTTTCAGAATAAACGTAGCATTTATGGAGTCTAGAAATACATGTCATTATATAACCTACGATAGTGTGATAACTCCTAACTCAAATTGAACTATATTTTCATATAGATAAAATATCATCCAACCGAGCCATTTCTGATAAAGTTGAATGTAATGCACAAGCCTTCGTTCACAAAGCAACTTTTAGTGGTAGCAGGCCCGCGTCTGAGGGCCAAAGAGGAAAGGCTGAAGAAGCCTTCCTCAGATGATGTTCAAATGGTTTATAGAGTTTGTAAGAACCAACCTAATGGCTTAACGACCACCACCCCCAACCGTACCCCAACCGTCCCCATAGTTCCTTAGGGTTTGGAACAAACACGTACAAGCGAGCCTTCAGTTGATATAATCTAGAAGTATGGGGCTGAAGAGTTCCGTGGCACAGCCAAAAACGATCCAGAGAAAGCTGAGTTCTGGGTAGAAAACACAGTGAGGTTTTTCGATGAATTATCTTGTACACCTATTGAATGCCTGAAATATGTTGTATCGTTATTAAAAGACTCAACGTATTAGTGGTGGAATACATTGATTGTGGTAGTACTGAGGGATCGTGAAAACTGGAAATTCTTTTAGACAGAGTTTCAGAAGAAATATGCTAGCCAGTGATTTCTCGACAAGAACTGTAAAAAAATTTTGGAATCAAAATAGGGTCGTATGTCAGTGGCTGAGTATGAGAGAGAATTTGTACGACTCAGAAAATATGCTCGAGAGTGCATACCATATAAAACTGTCATGTGCACATGATTTGGAAACGGTCTAAATGAAGATATTAAATTGCTAGTCAGGATTCTTGAGCTAAAAGAATTTGCAGTTCTGGTTGATAGAGCACACAAGGCTGAAGAGCTTAGCAAAGTGAAAAGAAAAGAAGATTCTGAGGCTTGTTATACGGGAAAACGACCTATGGGAAAATCATTCTCATCTCCATCAAATAAAACAAAAGAATTTCATGTTGTTCATCAGCTTCGGGAGGTTATTCTGGGAGAGATAAAAGAAAGCAGCATTCGATCTCGAAACCTCAAGCTACATCTGTAGCGAGTGTGGGTAGAACAACAAGCCTGAATGTCAACAATGTAATAGGCGACACTTCGATAAATGAAAATTGAAAAATGAGTTGTGTTTTAAATGTGGTTCCTATGACCATTTTCTTAAAGATTTCCCTAAAAGATCAAATAAAGAGAAGGCTCAGAATACTCGTTCATGTAATACGGTTGTGAGAGGGAGACCACCCCGAAACACTGGCAATACGGGTAACAGTTGAAGTGGAACAAAAGATTCTGCTATTAGATCTGAGGCACGGGCACTAGCTAGGGCTTATGCGATTTGTGCTCGAGAGGAAGCTTCAGCACCTGATGTGATCACTAGTATATTTTCTATTTTTGATACTAATGTTAATGCTTTGGTTGACCTGGGGTCAACATATTCATATGTATGCACAACTTTAGTGTCAGATAAGAAAATACCTTTTGAATCTATGAAATTTATGGTTAAAGTAACGAACCCTTTAGGTCAGTATGTGTTAATTGATAAAGCCTGTAAAAACTGTCCTTTAATGGTTTGGGGTTTCAACTTTCTAGCTGATTTGATGTTGCTACCATTTGATGAGTTTGACGTGATTTTGTGAATGGACTGGTTAACTTTCCATGATGCTGTTGTCAACTGTAGGCAAAAGCATATAGTGTTAAAATGTCAAAAAGGTGAAACAATTTGGTTAGTCTATACGAGGGATTAAAACGATTAGATTTTAAATTACGAGCTTAAGGACTAAATTGTAAAAAGTTAAAATATTAGGGGCTAAATGGTAATTTTTTATAAATATGAAATGTTGATTAAGTTGAATACTAGAAGTATTAAATTGATTAAAATTGTCTATTTAGATCAAGATAAACCACATATGGACCTAGATCGAGGCAAAGCAAAAACTTCGAATTAGCTCGATTTAACTTCTACACCATTAGTCGTCGAGGTAAGTTCGTATGAACGATTATAGAATTAATGATGTTTAATTTAAATGTTTACTATGTTATTTTTAATGTAAATGGATTAATGTATAATCCTATCAATGCTATGATGAATTGATAGATATTGAGTCCCGGTTGAACCTTAGGAATTCATAGGATACAAATGACATGTCATTAGGTATTTCATGTTTCTAGTGCTGGTCTTAAGTGTCCTGTAACACCCCTTACCCAATACCGTTGCCGGAGTCGAGCATGAGGCGTTACTTGACTTAACTTAAAAGTTCGGGGCATAAAAATTTACTTTCAAATTTAATTTCATCATTCATAATAAAGCTGTCCACCTGTACAGTAGTCACTAAAATAATTATAATTAAAGCTACGAAACTCGAAATTTATATCCGTAAATTTTCCCTGAAACTAGACTCATATATCTATTCACCATAAATTTTTCAGAATTTTTGCTTTAGCCAATTAGTACAGTTTATTAGTTGAAGTCTCCCCTGTTTCACTAATCAACTATCCTGACCACTCATCACTAAAATTTAATTATATCTTATTAAAGGCTTCATATGGTGATTAAACTTATTTCTACTGAAAATAGACTCATTAAGGAATCTATAAATATAAATTATAACTCATAATTCCTTCTGTACAATTTTTAATGAATTTCTAAAGTCAGAACAGGGGACTTCAAAAACATTCTTGCCCTGTTTCACTAAAATTCAAATATCTAAAAGTATATAATTCTTTTGCTTACTCAACTTCTTTTATATGAAAGTAGACTCTTTCAGCTTTAATTTCATATCTCACTCAACTTCTAATTCTATTTCCACTATTTTTGGTGATTTTTAAAAGTTACATCAATGCTGCTGTCCAAGAACTGCTCCATTGCAATTTTTTTAAAAAAATTCAATATAACCCCTTTATAATTGTCTAACCTTCCCTGCAAATTTCAAATCACAACCAATTCCAGTATTTCATCTACTTCATTTAAATACTAATTAAGTTCAACCAATCAACCATTTCAAACTAAAAACATGTATATATTTCGATATCTAACGCAACCATAACATTCAAATTTACTTTTACTTCAATTCCCTATACATGCCATATAAATCTAAAAAGTTGCTTAACATAAACTACCGGAGTATATCTGGATAGTGTGATTCTTGATGTAGATCCGATCCTCCGAATGTATAAATACGTTAATCTACAAAAACAATAAACACACACATGTAAGCTTATAGAAAAGCTTAGTAAGTTCATAGGCATAAAACATAAATCTTACCAAACACTTGTACACTTATACAATTACACCATTACTAAATTTACCTGTCAACCACAATCTTTGGTGAGTTCCTTGGTATAAACTCACTACTACTTATTCTTTTACCATAATTCCTTTGGGCCCATTTGTCACTTACCATCCTTGATCAAAATTAAGGAACGGTTACGGAAAATTGAGTACTTCACTTTCACTTTGACATATGACCTCTTATCACTTGTCCTTGATCAGATAAGTGTAGCTAGGCTACCACTTATCACTTTGCCACTTGATCAGATAAGTGTAGCTGAAGCTACCACTTATCACTTTATCACTTGATCAGATAAGTGTAGCCACTTATCACTTTGTCTCTTGATCAGATAAGTGTAACCACTTATCACTTTGTTTCTTGATCAGATAAGTGTAACCACTTATCACTTTGTTTCTTGATCAGATAAGTGTAGCCACTTATCACTTTGTTTCTTGATCAGAAGTACTCAAATCCGGTGTTCCACTTAATTTGATCATTTATTCGATTTTCACATTTTTATTTTATTCTCATTTCAACAATAAATACATTTCATCATACATTGTATAATTCATGAAATTAACATTTAATCATTAAATTTCAGCCATATGAACTTACCTGGATCGATTTGCAGAATTTGTAAAAGTTCAGGGACTAATCGGCTACTTTTTCTTTTCCTCGACTTGTTTCGGGTTCTCGATCTAAAATGCAAATTTATTCATTCATCAGCATTTAATTCAATTCTAATTCATTTCACAATTTATGCCTTTTAATTTTCGAAATTACAATTTTACCCCAAACTTTACAATTTTTACAATTTGATCCCTACTCAATTAACCCCTCAATTGATCTAATTTTTCTCAATTAACACCTTTCCAACTATTTTAGACTACTACATAGCCTTTCATACTCAAAACCGCAACACCAAACCTTAATTCCCAACTTTTTCACAATTAGGTCCCTAAAATCAATTTCTATCAAAATTACTTAATAAAATCATCATATAACAAAATTAAAGCTTCAATTCCATGTTTATTCATCATAAAAATCCAACACTCATCAATGGTAACTTTCAAAATCAGCCATGGAATCAAAAACTAATGAAATAATTAGTTGGACCTAATTGTAAAAGTATCAAAATCACAAAAATTAGAAAAAATTATCAAGAATTAAACTTACGTGATTCAAAAATATGAAAAACCAGCTTATTCCAGACCTCCTATGGCGTTTTTGCTGATAAATTGTGAAGAGATCTCTAGATTTTTCACTTTTGTCTTTGTTTTAAATGTTTAATTTGTTAAGTTTCCAATTTTGCCCCTGTTTCTCCTTACATTCTGCTGATTTTTTTTACCCAACCGTCCAGCCCATATAATTTGGGCCTAATTGCCTTTTAAATCCCTCCACTTTAGTCACTTAAGCTATTTAATCACAATTTAACAAATTTTACACTATTCCCAATTTAGTCCTTTTTAGTTAATTAACTATCCAAACGTTAAAATTTTCTAACGAAACTTTAATACTAACTCAATGACACTCTATAAATATTTATAAAAATATTTATGGCTCGGTTGAAAATCTTCGAGGTCTCGATACCTCATTTTTTTATTTTAATTATTTTAATATTTATTCCTAGTACACTATTCACTATTTCAAAAATTTTCCTAACTTCACATTTAACTTATACTTACTAAATTTATAATATTTTCTACTCGTTTGTCAGATTTAGTGATCTCGAATCACCATTCCGACACCACTAAAAATTCAGGCTATTACAACTCTCCCCCCTTTTAGGAAATTTCGTCCCCGAAATTTCGTACCTGGAAATAAATTCGGATACTGAAATTTCATCAATTCCTCCATTTCCCAGGTTGCCTCCTCAGATCCATGTCGATTCCATAGCACCTTAACTAGTGGTACACGTTTATTCCTCAACTCTTTAACCTCCTGAGCTAAAATTTTCACCGGTTCCTCTGAATAAGTCATGTCAGGTTGGAGCTCTATTTTCGTATGAGGAATTACATGTGATGGATCTGATCTGTACCGTCTCAACATAGACACATGAAACACATTGTGAATATTTTCAAGTTCCGGGGGCAAAGCCAATCTATAAGCTACCGGACCGATTCTTTCAATGATTTCATACGGCCCGATAAATCGTGGGCTGAGTTTTCCCTTTCTGCCGAACCGCAAAACTTTCTTCCACGGTGACACTTTCAAAAATACACGATCACCCACACTAAACTCTATATCCCTTCTCTTCAAATCTGCATATGATTTTTGCCGATCGGAGGCAGCTTTTAAACAATCTCGAATAATACGAACTTTTTCTTCAGTTTCCCGAATCAAGTCCACTCCCACCAGTTTCGATTCACTTAATTCAGACCAATATAATGGAGTTCTACACTTTCTTCCATACAGAGCTTCAAACGGTGCCATTTTAATACTAGTTTGATAACTATTATTATAAGCAAATTCGGCTAAAGGTAAATACCTTTCCCAGCTGCCGCCGAACTCAAGTATACAACACCTTAACATATCTTCTAAAATCTGAATCACTCGCTCTGACTGCCCATCTGTCTGGGGATGAAAAGCTGTGCTGAAATTTAATTTGGTGCCCAGAGCCTCCTGTAATTTACTCCAAAATCTCGAGGTAAATCTCGGATCTCGATCCGAAATAATAGATATTGGTACCCCATGTAACCTCACTATCTCAGACACATATAACTCCGCTAACTTTTCAAGCTGATAATCTGCTCTGACTGGAATAAAATGTGCCGACTTAGTTAACCGATCAACAATCACCCATATCGAATCTTTCTTCTTCGGAGTTACTGGTAATCCAGATACAAAATCCATCGTGACATGTTCCCATTTCCACTCTGGAATCATAATGGGTTGTAACAACCCTGTCGGTACTTGATGCTCAGCTTTCACCTGTTGACAAATCAAACATCTTGCTACATATTCACAGATTTCTCGTTTCATTCCAGGCCACCAATACATTTTCTTCAAATCACAATACATTTTTGTACTCCCCGGGTGAATAGAACACATACTACTGTGAGCCTCTGATAAAATATCATTTTTCAAGTCTAAATTATTTGGAACACATATTCTATTACGATAATATAACATACCATTTTCATCAATGGAGTATTCTGAGCTTAACTCATTTTGAACCATCTGTCGTTTTAGCATCAATTTTGGGTCTTCATCTTGTAATTCCCGAATCCGTTGAAAGAACACAGGTTTAGCTTTTAATTCCGCTAGTACAGAACCATCCTCATTAATAGATAAATGAGCACTCAATGCCCGTAATGCAAATAATGATGATTTCCGACTAAGTGCATCTGCTACGACATTTGCTTTCCCTGGGTGATAGTCAATAACAAGATCATAATCTTTCAGCAACTCTAACCATCGTCTCTGTCTCAAATTTAACTCTTTCTGAGTCATTAAATACTTCAAGCTTTTATGATCAGTATACACATAACATTTCTCACCATATAAGTAGTGTCTCCATATCTTCAAAGCAAACACGATCGCTGCCAATTCCAAATCATGTGTAGGATAATTCTTCTCGTGCGGTTTCAGTTGTCGGGAAGCATATGCCACCACTTTTCCTGACTGCATAAGTACACAACCCAAACCACTCAGAGACGCATTACTATATACTACAAACGGTACGCCCGATTCTGGTTGAGTCAACACTGGAGCCTCTGTCAACATCTTTTTCAACTGATCGAAACTCTGCTGACATTCGTCTGACCATATAAATTCAACATTCTTTTGCAGTAATCGAGTCAACGGTAAGGTAATCATTGAGAAATCTTTGACAAATCGGCGATAATAACCTGCCAATCCTAGAAAGCTCCGTACTTTAGTAACATTCTTTGGAACTTTCCAATTTACCACTGCCGCTATCTTACTTGGATCCACTCTTATTCCATCAGCTGATACAATATGACCCAAAAACGCAACTTCCTGAAGCCAAAATTCACATTTGCTGAATTTCGCATATAACTGTTTCTCCCGCAAAGTCTGTAATACAATCCTTAGATGTTGTGCATGTTCGGACTCTGTCTTTGAATAAATCAATATATCGTCAATGAACACAACCACAAATCTATCCAAATATGACTGAAAAATTCTATTCATCAAATCCATAAAAGCAGCAGGAGCATTGGTTAAACCAAATGGCATCACCAAAAATTCATAATGACCATATCGAGTTCGGAAGGCAGTTTTTGGCACATCACACTCTTTAACTTTCAACTGATAATACCCAGATCGAAGGTCTATCTTGGAAAATACTGCAGCACCTTTCAACTGATCAAACAGATCATCAATACGAGGCAAAGGATATTTATTCTTTACCGTTACCTTATTCAACTGCCTGTAATCTATACACAGTCTTAAAGAACCGTCCTTCTTTTTCACAAACAAGACAGGTGCTCCCCAAGGCGACATACTCGGTCTAATGAACCCTTTATCTAATAACTCCTGCAACTGCGCCTTCAACTCTTTTAACTCAGCTGGAGCCATTCTGTACGGTGTCACTGAGATAGGAGTTGTTCCGGGGATCACATCAATTACAAATTCAACTTCTCTATCAGGTGGTAGACCGGGTAACTCTTCAGGGAACACATCAGGAAATTCATTCACCACTGGCACTTGTTCGAGCTTTAAATCAGAACCCCGAGGATCAAGGATATAGGCCAAGAATGCTTCATTGCCTTTGCGTAATAATCTCTGAGCAGAGAGAGCTGAAATAATTCTGACTGTATCGCCCATGTTTTCTGACCCAACTGAGATTACATCTCCTGTTTGACATTTCAAACTGATTTGATTATCACGACAATTCACCACCG
The DNA here is from genome assembly GCF_007990345.1 of Gossypium hirsutum. Lineage (NCBI taxonomy): Eukaryota > Viridiplantae > Streptophyta > Magnoliopsida > Malvales > Malvaceae > Gossypium > Gossypium hirsutum. The sequence continues at coordinate 5,950,884 of NC_053439.1, read as the reverse complement.
CATCATGTCTCATTAACCAGTCCATCCCCAGAATAATGTCAAATTCCCGAAAGGGTAACAACATCAAATCAGCGGGGAATTCATAGCCTTTCACTTTCAGTGGACAATTACGACATATCAAATTAACCATCACACTATGACCTAATGGATTTGTAACTTGTATATCAAATTCAGTGGACTCAACAAATAAATTCTTTTCAGATGCTAACATAGTGCAAATATATGAATGAGTAGATCCAGGGTCTATCAATGCATAAACAATAACATCATAAAGATAGAAAGTACCAGCAATTACATCAGGAGCCGTAGCTTCTTCCCTTGCTCGAATGGCGTAGGTACGTGCTGGTGCTCTATTCTCTGATCGACCAACTGATTCCCTCGTACCCGAACGGGTAGTCCCTGTAGCACTGCTCTGGCCCGAACGTCTACTTCTTTGAGGAATGGTTCTCTGTATCTCTTTCTGTTCCACTTCATCTTTTTGCAGCCGAGGACAATCTCGAATAAGATGATCAGTAGCCCCACATTTATAACAAGCCCCCATCTTAGTCCTGCATTCTCCGAAATGATATCTTCCACAATATTGACACTTAGGTCGTGAAGCATTCTGAACACTGCTCACACTTGCTACAGGTCTATCGAATACCCTGAAATCAGATTGTCTTGGTCTATCTCTGCCCGATCTCCCCGACACTGATGTAGTTCGATTAATTTCTTCTCTAGATTTCTTCACTGGAAAATCTGAAAATGACTTAGAAGCACCTCTTTTGAATGGCTCTTTACTTTTTCGATCCCGCTGCATTTTTCTGTTGTATACTTCTTCAAGCTTTTGAGCACGGTCTGACAGAACAACGAACTCTCGTATTTCATTACCCCCAATCATCATTCTAATTTCATCATTTAACCCTTCTTCAAACCGGATACACATTTCTTCTTCAGTAGGTACAATGTCTCGGGCATATTTGCTGAGGTAGACAAATTCTCTTTCATATTCAACTACTGATTTATTTCCCTGTCGTAGGTTGAGGAATTCCCTTTTCTTTTTATCCAAATACCGTCTGCCCACATATTTCTTCTTAAATTCATTTTGGAAAAATTCCCAAGAAATTTTCTCTGCCGGAACCACAGCCTCGATCGTCTCCCACCAACTATAAGCTTCTTCTTTCAACAGAGACACAGCACATCTCAAATAGTCATCTGGTGAGCAAGCCATTTCTTTAAAAATTCTTATCAAACTCTGTAACCAATATTCAGCTTTGACGGGATCATCATCAGTCCTTCCCCGAAATTCTTCGGCTCCAAGTTTTCTAAGCCTTTCCAATGGAGAACGCTTACTAGATTCAGTCGTTGTAGAAGGTGGAGGAGCAACCGGGGGTACCATCGATGGAGCAGTAGGGGGAGGAGGTGGTTCAGCCTGATTTCTTTCTTGCCTCATTTCAGTATACCACTGATTCATAATCCCATAAATCATATTCTTTAATTCATGCTCTCGCATTTGGGAAATCGGAACATCACTGCTTGCTCTTTGTTCAGAATTCTGTGCTCTACTGTTAACTTCTTCTTGATCAGTACGTTCAGGTATATTTGACATCTTTATAATCGGAGAGTATCTATAAAAATAACAAAGATTAGATCGGATCATACACATCACACTATCACAGATTTATATGGCATGTATTTCTAAACACTTTACACTTCACACATATTCCGAGGACCGGCTAAACCAGGCTCTGATACCAATAAAATGTAACACCCCTTACCCAATACCGTTGCCGGAGTCGAGCATGAGGCGTTACTTGACTTAACTTAAAAGTTCGGGGCATAAAAATTTACTTTCAAATTTAATTTCATCATTCATAATAAAGCTGTCCACCTGTACAGTAGTCACTAAAATAATTATAATTAAAGCTACGAAACTCGAAATTTATATCCGTAAATTTTCCCTGAAACTAGACTCATATATCTATTCACCATAAATTTTTCAGAATTTTTGCTTTAGCCAATTAGTACAGTTTATTAGTTGAAGTCTCCCCTGTTTCACTAATCGACTATCCTGACCACTCATCACTAAAATTTAATTATATCTTATTAAAGGCTTCATATGGTGATTAAACTTATTTCTACTGAAAATAGACTCATTAAGGAATCTATACATATAAATTATAACTCATAATTCCTTCTGTACAATTTTTAATGAATTTCTAAAGTCAGAACAGGGGACTTCAAAAACATTCTTGCCCTGTTTCACTAAAATTCAAATATCTAAAAGTATATAATTCTTTTGCTTACTCAACTTCTTTTATATGAAAGTAGACTCTTTCAGCTTTAATTTCATATCTCACTCAACTTCTAATTCTATTTCCACTATTTTTGGTGATTTTTAAAAGTTACATCAATGCTGCTGTCCAAGAACTGCTCCATTGCAATTTTTTTAAAAAAATTCAATATAACCCCTTTATAATTGTCTAACCTTCCCTGCAAATTTCAAATCACAACCAATTCCAGTATTTCATCTACTTCATTTAAATACTAATTAAGTTCAACCAATCAACCATTTCAAACTAAAAACATGTATATATTTCGATATCTAACGCAACCATAACATTCAAATTTACTTTTACTTCAATTCCCTATACATGCCATATAAATCTAAAAAGTTGCTTAACATAAACTACCGGAGTATATCTGGATAGTGTGATTCTTGATGTAGATCCGATCCTCCGAATGTATAAATACGTTAATCTACAAAAACAATAAACACACACATGTAAGCTTATAGAAAAGCTTAGTAAGTTCATAGGCATAAAACATAAATCTTACCAAACACTTGTACACTTATACAATTACACCATTACTAAATTTACCTGTCAACCACAATCTTTGGTGAGTTCCTTGGTATAAACTCACTACTACTTATTCTTTTACCATAATTCCTTTGGGCCCATTTGTCACTTACCATCCTTGATCAAAATTAAGGAACGGTTACGGAAAATTGAGTACTTCACTTTCACTTTGACATATGACCTCTTATCACTTGTCCTTGATCAGATAAGTGTAGCTAGGCTACCACTTATCACTTTGCCACTTGATCAGATAAGTGTAGCTGAAGCTACCACTTATCACTTTATCACTTGATCAGATAAGTGTAGCCACTTATCACTTTGTCTCTTGATCAGATAAGTGTAACCACTTATCACTTTGTTTCTTGATCAGATAAGTGTAGCCACTTATCACTTTGTTTCTTGATCAGATAAGTGTAGCCACTTATCACTTTGTTTCTTGATCAGAAGTACTCAAATCTGGTGTTCCACTTAATTTGATCATTTATTCGATTTTCACATTTTTATTTTATTCTCATTTCAACAATAAATACATTTCATCATACATTGTATAATTCATGAAATTAACATTTAATCATTAAATTTCAGCCATATGAACTTACCTGGATCGATTTGCAGAATTTGTAAAAGTTCAGGGACTAATCGGCTACTTTTTCTTTTCCTCGACTTGTTTCGGGTTCTCGATCTAAAATGCAAATTTATTCATTCATCAGCATTTAATTCAATTCTAATTCATTTCACAATTTATGCCTTTTAATTTTCGAAATTACACTTTTACCCCAAACTTTACAATTTTTACAATTTGATCCCTACTCAATTAACCCCTCAATTGATCTAATTTTTCTCAATTAACACCTTTCCAACTATTTTAGACTACTACATAGCCTTTCATACTCAAAACCGCAACACCAAACCTTAATTCCCAACTTTTTCACAATTAGGTCCCTAAAATCAATTTCTATCAAAATTACTTAATAAAATCATCATATAACAAAATTAAAGCTTCAATTCCATGTTTATTCATCATAAAAATCCAACACTCATCAATGGTAACTTTCAAAATCAGCCATGGAATCAAAAACTAATGAAATAATTAGTTGGACCTAATTGTAAAAGTATCAAAATCACAAAAATTAGAAGAAATAATCAAGAATTAAACTTACGTGATTCAAAAATATGAAAAACCAGCTTATTCCAGACCTCCTATGGCGTTTTTGCTGATAAATTGTGAAGAGATCTCTAGATTTTTCACTTTTGTCTTTGTTTTAAATGTTTAATTTGTTAAGTTTCCAATTTTGCCCCTGTTTCTCCTTACATTCTGCTGATTTTTTTTACCCAACCGTCCAGCCCATATAATTTGGGCCTAATTGCCTTTTAAATCCCTCCACTTTAGTCACTTAAGCTATTTAATCACAATTTAACAAATTTTACACTATTCCCAATTTAGTCCTTTTTAGTTAATTAACTATCCAAACGTTAAAATTTTCTAACGAAACTTTAATACCAACTCAATGACACTCTATAAATATTTATAAAAATATTTATGGCTCGGTTGAAAATCTTCGAGGTCTCGATACCTCGTTTTTTTATTTTAATTATTTTAATATTTATTCCTAGTACACTATTCACTATTTCAAAAATTTTCCTAACTTCACATTTAACTTATACTTACTAAATTTATAATATTTTCTACTCGTTTGTCAGATTTAGTGATCTCGAATCACCATTCCGACACCACTAAAAATTCAGGCTATTACAACCTATCAGTGTCTGAGGTCCTGCATTTGTTGTGGATACTCCACAACTCATGTAAGCAGCATTGTGTGGCTTACATTCTGACCCACAACTTGTGTGAGCAGTCCCATTTCACAGCTCATGTGAGCAATGATGTAAAGGAAAGGTTATGGTTATTTGTAAAGGCACACTTCATTTGAGCTTTCCCTAATATCCAATGAAATTCTAGATGGTTCAACGGCCAAGAAAAGGGAATGAAATGGTAAGTATTCAAATGGAATTAAGTATAATTTTTTGAAAAGAATACATGAAGTAGATGATGAATTTCATATGGAAATTGACTCATCTTATGGTTAATACATTTGAATTATGTACAAGTGAGATAACTTGTGTATTTGATGGTGATGTGATGTATAGGCTTATATCAAGCTTATGGTTTTGGTTGACATTATACTTATGCTTTATATTATGCAAATGCATTGGTAAGTTGTGTTTAGTTTATATGAGCTTACTAAGCATTAATTGCTTACATAGTTTCTTTTCTATGTTTTATAGATTGTCGGAAGCTCTATTTGGTTGGAAGCTCGTCGGAGATCTATTACACTATCCAGAAGTCAATTCAATAGTTTTTTTGCATTTTTTCAAGGCTTATAATGACATGTATAGGATAGTTTATAATGGTGTTTTTGATGAATATGTAAAATGGTAACTTGGTATGTTTGTGCTTCGATGTTTGTAGATTGTTGATAGATTTATAATGCTTGCTTAGGTAAGTCATTTTGGTCACTTATAAGTGCATGTATATAAGGTTCCTTTGGAAATTTTGTAATGGCTTGATAATGGTCTTTAATGGTATGTTTTGTATGTTTTGGGAATGGCTAATTGAGGTATATTTTAATACCTAAATGGTCTAAAATTGAATGGAATTAGGATCTTAATGTGGCAAATATATGCGTGTCTAGATGATACTTTGGTGCTTTGAAAATGTGCATGTTTGGTCTAAACATTTATGCATGGAATGGTTTCAGAAATGGTTTGATTTTAGGTAATTTTAGGTCCACACAGCTTTAAACATAGGCTTGTAACTCAGCCGTGTGAGGCACACGGCCTGACGACATGGTCGTGTTGTCAATGAGTTACACGGCCTAACACACGGCCTATTACATGGTCGTGTGGGGCAACTCAGAGAGTTACACGGTTTAGCACAAGGCCGAGCACTCCCCCATGTGACCCAAAATAGAGAGTTACACGGTCTAGCACACGTTAAAGCACACGCCCGTGTGACCCAAAATGAAAGTCTCTCACATGGCCTAGACACACGTTCATGTCTCCTGCCCATGTGATTCAATATCAAAACATTTTTTAGCACAGCCTGCCACAATGCCGTATGACTCACACAACCTGACACAAGACCGTGTGGCATCGACAACCATGAATTTTCGTTACACACCTGGTATAGATTCAACATAGAAGCAACAAAAATGACTCCAGAACCTAAACACGATAAACCCATGACCAAGTAAACAATTATTCCCCAAACGAAACGCTCGAATTAACGCACAAAATTGAGTTACGTCGACAAGCTTCGACACAAAACCCCAAACTCAAAAATCAACACATACCTTCACACGATACATCAAATTGATAGACCTAATGCGTTGGGGGATTGTTATCCTTAAGATCTTGGCCTAAAAGAAGACAAATCAAACACTTAAACAGAAAATTCAAGCAAATTAAACAGAAAACCAATTTTGACCTATACGAACGAGAGTGAACGTTACAGAAATTCAACCACAAAACTTATGCAATTAACCTTTCAATCGAAAGATAACGAACTAAGCAACTTTCCTGAGAAACAGCAACAAAAATTTAACAGAAAGAAATCAAAGAACAAGCAATGGAGAGGAACGAGAGGAAGCAAAAAAAAACCATAAGAAAGAACGAGAGAAAAAAAAACATAAAAGGAAAAATAGAAAGAAGGAATCAATTTAATAAATTTAAAATAACTAATTTTTTTGGGAGTAGTAAAAACAAATACGTTCTCTCTTTGCTTACTCAAAGACTCGAACACAAGACCAATGAGTACACTGAAGCTTAACCATTGACCCACCAGGCTCATTCTTGACACAAGTTAACGCAGAAATAAACTTAAGTTGAAAGTTCATGGATATGAGTTAAGTTAAAACAAATAGTGAAACTTTTAAAAATGGAGGCTTGAACCCATGATCTTAATCACATAATAAAGGCCCTAAACCACTGAAACATATACAAATCTATTAATAGAATTAACAAACAAACGTTCAAATTTTGGGGTCTTACAATAACTAGCTACTCCCAAAAAACTACGAACTACAGATACATTTTTGGGCGCATTCCATTCAAGCACTGATTTTATCTTGGCAAGGTAAAATTTAATACCATTAGTAGAGACAACATGTCCCAGAAAATGTACCTCTCTAAGCCAAACTCGTATTAACTGAAATTAGCATAGAATTAATTATCACATAAAGTTCTCAGCGAGGTGAAATTTAATTCCATTCCTCGTGACCAATCTCATTCTTAGAGTAAACTATTATGTCATAGATAAAAAAACAACAAACTGATCTAAATCCGTTTGAAATACCTTGTTCATCAAATCCTTAAATATAACAAGCATACCAAAAATTCATAGTGACCATACCTCGATCGAAAAGCTATCTTAGGTACATCATCACATTTAATCCTTACTTGGTAATATCGAAACCTCAAATCAATTTTGAAGAAAACATTAGTCCCACTTAACTGATCAAATAAATATTCAATCCTTGGCAGATGATACTTATTCTTTACTGTGACTTGTTCAATTAGTAGTAATCTATACATAGGCGCATAGTTTCATCTTTCTTCTTTACAAATAGAATTGGTGCATCCCACAATGACATACTTGGTCTAATAAATCCCTTATTTAAAAGATCTTTTAACTGCTCTTTTAACTCATTAAGCTCTAATGGTGCCATCCTATATAGAGTATAAGAAATAGGTGTTGTAACAGAATCCAGTTCAATCAAAAACTCATCCACTCTTTCACGAGGCATTCTAGGAAGTTCCCTAGGAAACGCATCTGCAAATTCTCTTACTACCTGAACTTGGCTAACCTCTTTTCTTGATTTAGATGAATACATGATATAAACCAAATAAGCATCTGCACCCTGAATAATCATTTTTCTGGTGAACACTGCAGTAATTATCTTGTTTGCCAATCCAGTTTGTAAAATAGGCATTATCACTTCTTTACCCTCAGTATTTCTCAAACGTACACTTTTAGTTCGACAATCAACCATAACATTGTGTCTTGTCGACCAATCTAACCCCAAAATTGCATGAAACTCATGAAAACTTAACAACAACAAATCTACTAGAAATGTATGCTCACCAAAAACTAAAAGACAATTTATTATTAATTTATTCACCACAGTACTCTGACCCAAGGGATTTGTTACTAGTAAATTCGTTTCAGAGTATACTACCTCAATATTAAAACCTTTTACAACCTTAGAACAATTATACCAAAGCATAAATATTGTTTCTAAGAACAGAAAATTTATCAATTATTACTTCAGGTAGATCAACATCCCTCTTAGCTTTCACCACATAAGCTCTTGCTAATACTCCAGAACTTGGCTTACTAAGATTTCTCATCTGTTCTCCCAGTACCAAACCAGACATCCCTCTTAGCTTTCATCACATAAGCTCTTGCTAATACTCCAGAACTTGGCTTACTAAGATTTCTCCTCTGTCCTCCCAGTACCAAACCAAATTTAGCTGTCATTTCAGATCTACTCTCATGTTGAATATTTTGAGGACTTCTAATTGATTGTTCAATGCTCACTTCAATCTTAGATGGACAATCTTTAACTACATGATCTTTGGACCCACATCCAAAACATTCCCCTAAACGTTTCCTACATTCACCACCATGATTCACATTCACTTTTCATCATTCTAGAACCACCAGAACTTGCCATAGAAGTAGATGATCTACTGAATCATTCACATTTGAAACTTTGTAAACTGTGAATCTTTTCTCGAAGCTAAAAAAAATTTGATCTCTAGGTTTCTTATGGGCTATTGCTGTCATTACTGCAATAGTTTTACATTCAGCTACTACAACCAGTACACGAATCTAATCCCTTAGTCCCGATTCAAATTAATCACACATTTCTTTTTTAGTCTGAAACATGTTCTTTACATAACGACTAAGTCTGAGAAATCCCCTATCATATTCCATAATTATCATTCTTCCTTGCCTCAAATATAAGAAAACCTTCTTCATTTGTTCAACATATATTTGATTAACATATCTTTCTCTCTAGAAAAAAGGCTTAACCAATTTTCTTAGGAGTCACACTAACCAAGGCTTCCCACCATTAGTAAGCTTCTTCTTCTTCTAAAAACGATATAACACATTTTAATTCTTTTATTACCCCACACAAATGAAATAACCACTGCTTAGCCATAGTGGGATCATCATATTTGTCCCTAAGGAACTCCTTGGTACCTCTTTTTTGGATTTCTCTTATAGGGTCAACCTTAGGTGAAGCCATAATAGGTATTGAATGAGCAAGGTGTGCTGGATGAACCACCTCAGATTGTGTTTACTGTGGCTATTGTGGTTGAGGCTCTTGATTGTTTCCCATAAACTAATCGAATAATTGTGTCATCATAGTAAAAAACACATTCCTGAATGCATTCCCTATATTATTAGCACTAGTAGCTTATTCTTGTGTAAGCATATGACTTTCCATTTCCTCATCCGTGGCTTCTCTAAAACCGTCAAACATTTTCTTATCTCACTATAAAAGAAAATTTAGCTTAGTTAAAAACAGTAAAGACTAAGTTAGAGGTGTACTATGCATGATAGGGTGTGACACAACCATCAGTTTTTCAAGAATCGGCTAAACCTTGACTTTGATACCAACTTGTAACACGCCAAAATCGATCCTTTAGGAGGATCTGAGTATGTCGTGTAACTACTTGGAAATCGTTATCTTAAACTGCTTCTAGCTTAAACTTTATAAAACCATAGTTTGAATTATGGCTAATATAGTAAAAAAAAAAGTAAAGTACCAACCAATTGGAGTATAAGACACAATAATATAATACACTTTAAAACCCATGAAACTTTACTGTAACTTAATTAGAAACGTAGTTTATCAAACATAATTTGTAAATACAATTTTTTTCTAAAAAATAAACATCTTAACATCACCTTATCATATCTTGCATACTACAAAATAATAGAAGTCTCACAACTGTAGAGGTCCTCTGGCGTAGTCTAATAAAATTTCCTCTCCTTCAACAGCAAGCTTGAGAAGAAAAGGTAACTAAGTAAGTTCAAAAGAACTTATTAAGCTCCAGCAAAAAATATATCAATAGTTACTAACACTTTAAGTAGATCTTTTCGAAGATTCAAAAAAAATCACACAAATTTGCCAGATAGCGAGTATCATACACAGACAGTTTATATGTCGGTTTACTTTTTCTTTGACGTATACAATACGCCCATATGACCATATAGACAAACCTTTTTCATGTCAGCCACATACCCAAATCCTTAGTCAGATTCATATCATAAATTTCATTCATATTCCTTTGGTTTGTATCTTTTGTCGTGATTTTCTAGTCTAGTTTGCAACATATTTTTGCCCTACTAAAGGCAACACAACCATTTTCATATATTGCGATATGTCAGTTCAATGTACATTCCATCGAAGACAATGCTATGAATATACTTCCTTAACATTATTTCCATGATTCAGAAGTAGAAAGTAGTGGCTTAAACATGAAGAATGGTTCTTACACTTTAACACAAACCTTACAGACTCAGACTAACAACTCTAAACAACCATATTTCATTTACACACATTTCACTTTTGCAGAGTATAAGTACTTACCTTATATGAAATATAAAGCAAGAATACTACATACATGGAAGTAAGATGGAGCTTACCAGAAATATAGCAATGTTTATAAAGCAAGACCTTTGCCTTTGTCACTTGGCCCTTCAATAGCGTCTTAAGCTAAAATATGGATAATTACACTTATCAGATCATTACTCCATTAAATCCAAACATGCATGCAAGAAACACTAACACATAAACTAGAATCAGGAAGTTTCCTTCCTTGCATATAATTCTAACACTTATGCATGCAGAGTTAAAAATACGTAAATAACTATGAAAATAATCTAGATCTCATTAGTATTTACCAAAGAGTTAAAACATACGTGGGAGTTGGCTGAATATAGCGAACCCAACCTCAGCAAGGTTTTTTGACTTAAGCTTTGATAGAGAATGCAAATAAAATCAAGAAGAAGATGGATGCAAAGAAAACACAAAAGTTTATTAGTGAAGATACTGATATCCTTATATGCCTAAGCACGAAGATAAGGTTTATTGGAAGGATCAAATTATTCCACTAACACTATTGATTTTCATGATTAAGTGCGCTTATCATAATTTAAGTCTTATCAACTACAATATCTTAGTTCCACTCTAACCAGTCCTCACTAGACTAACTAAATAGTTTTATAAAAATAATAAACAAATCTATGAAACTACAGATTTGGCGACTTCGCCAAAACATCTGGGGTGGCGTATACTCAACAGAAGAATCTGTCAAACCACAAATCTTGCCAAAACATAGATTTCACCAATCGGCGTATAATCTCATACTTGGCCACAACTAATACTTTACTTACTCAAAATTACAATTAGTACAAAAAATCAATAACCATAAATAAAGACTTCACTGGTGGGCTGTTGGAATGCCGACACCCCTACGGCGCAGTGGAAAAATAAAACATCCGGTGATCCTAACCATGGATCCATGTGTGAGAAACAAATCGGGGTGAAATAAAGGTTTCAAAATTACCAAAACTTTATTCTGAGTACACAGCGACGCCTCGGCAATGAGTTAACTGATCTACTATCAAACCAAGCCACAATCTATTGTGACTCTGGCCTCTACGTAATCCACCCAGTTGACAATGAACGGAAGGAATCCCCAAAACTATTTTGGAAAAGACTTTGCTTTGACGGCTGCTAGACCCACCAAGCAAAGAAAAAATGGGATTTTATCTCTTTTTTAGGGTTTCTAGAAATTAAATAAATATAACAATATTTTTAAACCGAAAATTATAATTACATTAATTATAATAATGATTTCGGTAAACTATATATTTATTTAAATTTATATACGAACCAAATTCATGTTCTCATTATGCGTACAACAACCTTGTACATATAATGTATTCGATATTTGATTACCCAATTAAATTAATTTTAATTAATTTAATTCAAGCAACAACCAAACACAATACCAACTATGTTTTATTCCGTTCATTTCAACTATAGGGTGTGACCCTGTAGGTTCTTGTAACATTAGCAGTAATACTAGAACGATTCCAATGTTACAAACAATGAGTGGCACCTAGCAATGCATCATTGCTACCTAAGTCACAAGAAATCATGATTCGACATAACCTTTTTATGATTAACCTTTCATGCAATAATCCTTAAGTCCTTTATCTCTGGATTGGACACAAGTCATGGAATAATCACACTTGCATAGTCTATTCCATGTTCCTTGATATCTTAAGTAGACTATGATATACAAATAAGTATGACATCTTATATCAACTTATTTGAGTATGGCCATGCATTTCTAGTCTCACTCAATTAAGTGGCCTAAGATATTACTCCCATTATGTAGGAGGGACTTAGCCTATATCGATCAACCATATCCCTCTATATAGATCGTGGTATATCCAACATCAGCCTTTATAGAACAACCAGTTACGGTGTACGTTTGACTGTATCAAAATATACAACTCACGATGTTGGGATTATGATGATCTCAAGTCTGAAGATCATATACATATTAATCACTATGAGTAATGTTGTGACAATTACATAATAATCCAAGAAACATACTCATAACGGGTCAGTCCAATATGTTGTTCTCTAACACACATATTCATGTATCGATTTTGACATTCCATATCAATGACAACTCTTTATCATCAATCAACTACATGTTAGTCTTAATGCATTATTGTTGTCCTAGCCAACAATAATACTTGACTAAGGACCTTTTAAGAATAATCATATTATTCTCAGGACATTATTATAAAACAGTTTATTTATACACACAGAAAAGAAACTGAAATAATAATGGTAACACCTTATATTAATAAACATGATAAATCAAGTATGTTATTACAACCATCTCATGATTGATCTTTGGGCATACTCTAACACGGGCTATTACACATTATACTTTACCTAATACATTTCTATTAATCCATTTATTTAATTACCTATTTAGCTTAATTCATTCAATCACATATATATATGTTACATTCACAACTACCATTTGCAAAAGTACCTTTTTATTATATACATACATATGATAATTCACATACTAACTTAGCATTCATATGATTAAATCCAAATGCCAAACATATAATTCAACATCATCAAATCTACCTAAATATCAAAATGACTTAACTAGGTACATGCCATTTAACTAACAAAAAAGGGGTACACAAACATTGTTGAGTTTGGGGTTCTGTCTAGATGCTAAAGTTGATGCTCGGGATCTTGCCTTAAACCTAACCTGCGCACAGAAAACAAACTATACACTGAGCAGTAAAACTCAGTGGTATTTCTATAACTCAAGAAGTAAAATGCAAAATATGTCAATTAACATATTTAAACTAATATTCCATCTAACCAAATATCAACACCATACTATAAAGAACTATTTATGTCACATATTCCAATCTTTACATATTCAACAAATCGGTATGAGAATACATCGTATTAGCATATCAATTCCCGTATTGAATCAATTGTTTCATCCCATTTTTATATCGATTTCCTCGTACTTATAAATTTGATTTACATAATCATTCTCAGAAGTAATTCAATTCATATAACATTATCAATTTTCCATTTTAAATCCTTACTAACCTGACATAAACTTGGATAGATACGCGAATCCAACTAACAAGCAAATTTGGCATCCAGTGCTTCATTAAATAATATAAAGTAAATATATTGCACCTAGCGCTCATCAGTATGATCAAAGTGAAAATTATGCCTAGCACTTATTGACATGTGGTCAAAGTAACTCGTACTCAATCTATCCTATGGCATGTTAACTATATTCGACTCTGCTCGAGCAGTTAATAGGGTAACAGTTCATCCCATTCATAATATAACTCAACTCTGTATTTCATATTCCAAATTCATCAACCAATTCATCAATATGCATATAGCATAACATGAGTCATCACAATTCAAAGCCAATTTCATAATTCCAACAGCGATTGTAGAACTTTCTGCACCAACTTTACCTTAGAGAATCGTTCGCCAAGACAAAAGGCCTTGTTCGAGATATCATAGAGACAGCCATGGAATTCAAACCTGGTTGTCAAAATTTGTAGTTTTGATATCCTTACGACAACATTCCCCTCATGTTGATTCTGAAGAACTGTCCAGGCCTCCTTGGTAGTTTCACACATAGATATAACCTTGAATTATTTCATATCCACACCATTGAAAATAACATTTAATGCCTTGAAATTTTTGAATGTTATTCTTTCTTCAGTAGTTTATTGTGTCTTTCCTTTTAGTTGTTTAGTTCCACCAGCTTTAGCGGCAATAGGTTGAGTCCAACCTTCTTCAACGACCTCCCAAGCAACAGCATCAATTGACATAATAAATACTTTCATACAGGCTTTCTAGTAGGTATAATTTGATGAACCTACCAGAAGCGGAGCACGTGACACTGAACTTCCTTCTTTCATAGGTTTCATATCTGCAAACACTTCACCAAATCATCTTCAAACACCATATGAAGTATTACTCTGATACCAAATGAAAAAGAAATTAATAAAAAAATGGAATAGTCCACCATTCTAAAGGGCTATAACGAGAAATTGAACAAGAATAATAAACAAATAGAAAGCAATATAGTGTTAGGGAGAAAGTAATGCAAAACCAAACTTTGCTAATGTAGTTCGGATACAATTATTATACAACTTTGGAGCCTTGCTTAGAGTGTACTGTTATTTGATAAATCCAATAAAAAAAATCTGTACTGCTAAAGCTCAAACACCACTTTACAACTAGGATGTATGCAACCGCAATAGAGTACTAAATTACACTCTATCACACTCCCAATATGATTCTCCACTTAACACATGAATATTTAAAACACCAACACACCACAAATATAGTTCAACATAGATAATAAATAAAAAGGCTGGAAAACAAAATAATACTTCTATCAGAATGATCCAATCTTCTAACACGTAAGCCTCACCTCATCATGTAATATACTAGTTATAAATAAGAGCAACAACAAGGAATACTGGCTTGATAAGTCTACTAAAGTAGTCAATAAGTCTTTTGGAATAGTAGATAAGTCTTCTGAGCTGTCCTCCAGATTTAAAAATAGCCAATAAGAATTGAGCAACTATCCTTATACCATTACACTAGCTTAAGGTCAACCACCATTCATTTGTTTAATAAGGTATAGAACAAAGCTTTATTTAAGGAAATAACCAACTAATATGACCCACACGAAACATAATCCAATTTTGTCAAATATGCAAAAAAAAAACAATTGTTTGACTGAAGCACTACTTTATTCAAAAATCTGTTCAAACAACTCATAAAATAAAGGAAGGTAACGTCAGATTCTAAAATATGTTTAAACAAGACACATGGCAATCAAAAGTTCCAATAGTGCTAACAAGTAGCTTAATCATTTTTCAAAAAAAAAAGTAGCTTAACCACAACTTCTTTTTACTACAATAATGAAAATTTAATTTATTAATATATTTATTTGGTGATAAATTAATAAATAATTTTATTTTTAGAGTTTAAAGTTGTTGTTAACATAATAAAATAATAAATTTATTTCATAAAAAATTAGCAAAATGATAAAATCAAGTTAAAATGGTTTCAATTGAGTTAAACATTTTCCATCATGTTAAAAGAGTTTTAAAACAAGTTAGTATTACTCCAAGCTAAAAAGTATCAATACATTTTGGCCAAGAATCGATAGTTTTCAAAATATCAATACCTACTCTAAAATCGATACTGAATTGACATTTTGTTTTCAATTAATTACAAAAAGTATTGATACCTTTTATTAGGTATCAATAAATTGTCTTTGGTATCATTGTAAACTAACTTTAATGATCACTAAACCAGGCATTAAATGCTAATTGTATCGATACCTTTTGTTTTAGGTGAATTTAATGATATGATATTTTCATCCCCAACGACTTTATTCATATTTCCAACAACCACAATGGTTGGAAATGGATTAGAGGGTACAAATACCATCTTTCAAAGGTCCTATAACAACAAGAGAGATCATTAAGCCTAAAGATCAATCAATACAACCTTAGTGCTTAATTCTTTCATACTTTCCTCGTACACACTTGTGAGCCTTCATTGTTATTCTTTAGTTCAAGTGTATTATTGTTTTTTTTTCTTTTTTTGCTTAATTGGCAAACATTCTGATCTAGTAAGGATTACTTCTTAGTTTACTATTTGTATTCTCTTTAGAGGGTTTGAGTATTAAGGTTTGGGTAGAAACCTTGAGCGAGTTGCAATCTTAAGATTTTGGGTAAAAACCTTTAGGGAGATTATAAGGTTAAGCATTGTCCTCAAAGGTTATCAAATTAGTGAATTTGGGAAAATTCTTAATTGTGGAAAGCTAAGGTAGCGGAGTAAGCAATTGGGGCCGAACCACTATAAATTGAAGTGTTCATTATCTTTATCCTTTTCTTAGCAACCACAAGTTTTTAAGAGGCTAATTCACCCCTCTTTTGGTGATTTCGAGTTAAATTATCAAGCTAACGATGCCCATTAAAGGGGTAAATGTTGGTCACGAGTTTTAAAGCTGCTCCATACATAGGACGAGGATCAAACCCTCGACCGCTGGTTAAGATAAGAAAAACTTTTATTATTTTACTTAATTTTCGTGATTATATGATTGTTATTTTTAGTTATATGTGCAAGTAGATATTTTAAATAAAACACGAATGTTGATGGCACATATTACAACAAAGACTAATATAAACAATATAAATGGAATAAAAACAAATAAGAAAAGCAAAATTTGGGGGGTAAATAACAAATGACAAGATGGGCTATAAAATGGTCAAATCCCTGTCCCTGTCGCAATGTTCCAGCTCCAAGGGCACCGCAAAAAGGCAAAAGGCCATAACACTTTTGTCAATATCCAATAATTCTAAACTATTTAGTATATGCATAATCAAACCCTTCATTAACTTCCTGTCGTCATGGCTTACATTGTTGATTCTAGAACATCAACCAACGTTTCTCACACTTAATTTATTTCTTTTTTTCGAAATTTAAATGGATAACTTATATTTACAAGCCAATGATATCATTCCAATCAACCACCATCATCTCTTTCATTTTTAATATCCTATCATTATATCAATAATTACATCATACAAAACCCAAATCACACACTCAACTACAAGTTTTATATATTATAATTTTTTTTACATCAAAATATAAGCAAATATCGTTTTTTAATATCCCTGTCATCATTGTGTTCACATATTGGGCAACAACCAGCTATTTTGGTAATTACCTACAATATTAAATGGTCATTATAATTTCGTCCTTTTACTTAGCAGATTCAATGAAATAGCTAGCATCTCAAGAATATGATGGTTATCCAAGACTTCACATATTTAAACTCCACGTATCCCCCTATTATGTAGGACTTTTTAACAAATTATATAGGTGATGATTATTTGATTTTATATATGATTAAGAAAATATCTCAAAAGAATATTTATTGTTTGACATATTCATATGGTTGGTGTTTGATTAGTACACTAAAATAATATCTATAAGATACTATTTTGATAAAAAAAAATGAAGTATTAATTGAAGGCTTAATATTTTGAGATGAAATTTACCTTTATTCAAGTTTGTGAGTTTGTTTTGTTTTATTTTATGATCATCGCCTCAGATGTGGCCTGAGTTTGAGTCGTGCTAGTCATGTTTGTTGTTTAGGCTTTGCCCTATTGTTGTAATTCACACACCAAAAAAACCTATTATTACATAACTGCAATTATTAATTCACTTCTTATGTTAAATCGCATGTGTATGATGATCGTGAAAAATGTTAAGAGAAATTCAAGGGTACTATATCTAGTAAGATTATCACAAATAAGGACTCAACAATAGAAAGAGGTTTTTCAAGAACAAAAATGTTTAAATTGGGATGCTTCTAACAAATTTAACTTCAATGAGATATTTACAAAGAAAATAAAAAACTATGAATACGACACTTCAAGAGAAACAACAAAAAGAACCAACTATGGATTATTGTTTCTTTTGTAGTGCGACAGGTCATAAAAAGAAAAGTGCACCACTTATCATGCTTAACATGAAAAGAGAGGTATGTTTCTTATTTTTTATTTGTTCTGAGATTAATTTAACTTCAGTACCTAGACAACCTAGCATTTGTAAAATTATACTTATTAATTTTTACAACTTTTTTATAATTTAAAAAATAATATATATTTGGAATGAATCTAGATAAATGGTTGTACAAATTCAAATGAACATAGATAACTAATTTGTCTAGGTATATTCTTAACATGAATTTTTAAAATAATTTTTTTTTATTTTTTATTTTTATTTATATAATATTTATAATGCTTTACAAAGTTTTAATAATTTTTAGAATTAAAAGCTTAAGTCCAAGATAAACCTGGACCAATTGATGCCCAAGTTCATTCTAGACTTGAAGTTTTAAAATATATGTTTTAATATTTTTGAAATTTTTTATATTTTTTATGTGGACCACCACATCAGCACCATAATGATTCGCTCAATAATCGTAAATAGTCATGTCAGCAAACTGACAATCAATGATGGAAACTATTGGTTAAATAGTTGATTTGATAGAAAATTTAGCGTTCAAAAACTCAATTGAATGCATTTTTTTCACGGGCTTAATGGCTTTTTATGAAAAAAATTTAGTGGCTTCCTAAACCCTTTAGCCTTTAATTGAGAAAGGAAATATTAAATTGTTTACTAGAGAATTGCATTCATTTATCGAATAAAATAGAATATTGTGAGAAACAATAAAAGTATTCTCTGAGGATAATTTAGTAAAAATATGTTTTTAAGTGATATGATATTTTTTTAAAGTAATATTATATTTTGTCAATCAAATGATAAAATATTGATAAAAAGATTTCTCCAGTACCTTTCAATTTCGAGTTTGAGCAAATTGGGTCCTCTATAAAAAAATAAACAATTTAGTCTCTATCAATTTCGAAAAATGAGCTATTAAGGATAATTAATAAGGGAGTTATTGTTTTCTATCCATTTTACATAATATTGATTGGTATAATAATAAATTTGGCCTTTAACCTTTACATATTTTATTAATTTAGTCGTGATTCAAACAAATTAAATTAGTATAGCCCTCAATATTTACACATTTTATGAAATTGATCCTAATTCTAAAAAAATATATGAAAATAAAATAAAAATTTATTTTAAAAAAATAAAAAAATATATATAAAAATAATTTAAAATTCAAACAATATATAAAATAATAATTTCTCTATTGGTTTATCTTTCAAGGCTTCAACTTTGATTAACTTTTGAGTTGAGTGTTTTAAGTTAGAAGGTATTTTTATTTTTAATAATTTGCATCTTGTTATTATATATGTTGCAATTCTTAGCGATAATTTATGGGTTAATACATTTTTCAAAATCGATAATTTGTATCCATTAGGTATCTATTTTTTTTTAGATTTAATTCATACTTTAATTTGAAAACCCAACTTAATTTTTAAATATCTGATTAATACAGTTAAATTTTTAATCTCAACAGATTATATTATGCCACGTGAATTAAATGGCCAATCAAATTGTGCCACGTGTATTAAAAATTTAATTAAAACTCTTCTTATTAATTAAAAAAATAAAGAACTTTAATTCTTCCTTCCTCCTTCGTCTCCTAGCTTCATCACCATCACCACCTCCAAACTCAGTTCAGGCCGCCGCCACCTCTGCTCAAGCTCCGAACTAGCACCGTTCACACGCCCCCCACCATCATCATTTTCCAACCAAATCTCACCAAATGGTAAAATAGCAAGGACAGAAGCAAACCCCATCGATACAAATTTCAAATAAAGCAGTAAAAAAATGAAAAAAAATCCAGCTCAAATCATCTACGGAAACATGCCAAAAAAAATAAGAACATAACAAGTACGAATATTTTGACTCTGCTGATTAACACAATGAATCCCCAAAAGGATCCAAATACCCATTAGCAAAAAGGGAAATTGTACTCTGAGATAAAAAAAAATTTGTGTGATATAACCAAAAACAATAAAAAGATAAGCTTACCAAGTGGGAAGATAAGGTAAAAATTTGGATCTGAGAAGATAGAAAGATCATAAGGGATGATGGGTTCTATTATTGTTCAATAACTAACAAATAGACAAACATCACAAGAGAAGAGAGAGTACAGAAGAGGGGTCTTTGTTTCTAACAATGATGATTTTAAGATGAAGAGAGCAATAACAATAGCAAAAAAACAACAGAAGACACTAAAAAGTAAATGTTAAAAAATAAGATGAGAAAGTAACAGAGAGAGAGAAAGAGAAGACTTCAGTTCCTAAGGGGCGATGTATGGGTTTTGAAAATATTAAAATGCTTCAGTTGGCAAATGATGATGGTGGAGGCGTGTGAACGGCGCTGGGTCAGAGCTTGAGCGTAGGCGGCGACTGCTTGAATGGAGTTCGGTGACGGTGATGGTGATGAAGCTAGGAGACGAAGAAGGGAGAAAGATAAAAAGAAATAAAATTGATAAGGTTAATTAATTAAACTTATTTATTTTTAATTAATAAAAATAATTTAAATTAAATATTTTTAATACTCATGACATTTTTTATTTATTCTCTGAAGTTTAAATTATTTTTATTTTCTTTTTAATTTTTTAGATTTAAAAGTATTTTTTATTTACTTTTTTATATATATTTTTAGAATCGGATCAATTTGACAAAATATGTAAATGTTAAAGGTCAAATTTGTTATTATACTAATCAATATTATGTAAAATGGATGCAAAACAATAACTCATTTATTAATTATTTTTAATCACTCATTTTCAAAATGGATAGAGATTAAATTATTATTTTTTCTGAAAATGATCAAAATTTTTAAACTCAAAAATAAGATAAAATTTCTTTTCTTTTTTAAGATATATAATGTCTAGAATTATCTATAAATAAGAGAATAATATATTTTAACATACTCAAACTCATATCTTACTATTGAAACGCTCACCTAATATCAGAATCAAATACAGAAATATCTGTTTTTCTAACATCAAAACTTTTTTATTTTGTCATACTGTTATAAAATCCATTTGTGATAATTTTTATATACATTTTATTTGGTAAAAAATGGTTTGTAATGGTTATCCAAAAGGGCCTTCCTTTTGTATAATGGTGAAATTTGAGGGTTTTTTTTTAGATTATAGAAATTTCATTGTCTTATAATTTAATTTAATATTCAATGATTATAATATCATTTATTTATCTAATATTTTATTCTCATTAAATTACTGAAAAATTGTTAATATTCTCTCCAAAATTTAAATCCATTAAATACCATTTTTTTCACATGATTAAAAAAATATTTATAAAAATAAAAGTAAAATATCACACCTCAAAGTTAGAACCCACTATCTGCAAAATTATGTGAACCCAGTTAAAATGACAGATATATTGACATCATGTTCCAATTGTAATTTAAAGATGAGTTTATGGTTTACTGTAATCATTGATAGGTTGAATATATAGTGATGATGGTAGTAGTAGCAGTATAATAAAGGAAACATGGAAAAAGGAGTTATAACATTGGAATCCATATATAAGCGCTGATATCATCTGAAGCTCAGAGCTTTGGCTATTTGCATCACCATCCACGTCTTTATAATAATTTAACTGCACCCACTATTATATATGACGAAAGCCCATTGATTTCCAGGCTGGGTTTGGATTTTGGCTTAATTCCTATGGAAATTACTCATCCATTTACTTTCTTCAGAGTTCAAGCAGCAACCACAGGCTTCGCTTTAGAAGTCTTGGAGGAGGTGGTGGTTGAAGAGGAATGGGCATGGCGGTCTTCTTTCTTTGAAGAATTAATGTTTAGCTTTTCTTTTCTTTCATCTTGCTTCATCTGTTTTTCTCTGCACTCTTGACTACAAAACGATGTATCCCCTCTGCAATAAACCTTATTTCGTAAATAATTCAACCCAAATTTATTTTAAGGTATTGGCTTTAATCTGAAAACCAAGAAGCAAAGACTGAGTTCTAAGAGAGGTTAAACTGTTGTTTGGATGGAAAGAAAGAGAAATATATATTTTTTTCCCCTTTCTTTTCTTGTTCTTAGAGCTTTAGTTTCAATCTTAATATGAAAAAGATAAATTGAAAAGGAAGGGAAAAAATACCTATACATATATATGTCACGACCAGGAGCTAAGCGGCGATTACAAAGCCAACAAGCTCGCAAAAAAGAAGCAGTGTCTGTGGTGCTACTGTCGACGATACGGTTAGTGAAAGAAGTTGGGTTTCTGGGCGACACCATGGCCAAGAAACGGTGATCGTAGAGGGAGGTACCGTCGGGGGATTCATGCATAGGGTGGATTTGAGGGGGAGGAAGATGAGATATGATTGAGTCTTGGTGGTGCTGGTCGACGACATCCTCCGCGTCGGAGACATCGACGGTGATACCCGTCATGCTTGTCGTCCTCTTGATCGGCTGACGTGAGCGTTTTCCGAGCATCATCCTGCTTTCTTTCTCTAGTGAATTGTAAAGATAGAGAAAGGGAGTGGAAATGGAAAGAAAGGTGAGGTGAGGTGAGGTGAGGTGAGGTGGGAGAGCAGATAAATAAATATTGATAAATAATGTGAAATTAAGAATGTAAAAAATATATATTAGTTTAGTAAGGGAATGGAGACATTGCCAGTTGTGAAACTTCTAGAACTGTAGCCCTCTCATTCTTAAAGAAAATCAGTGGCCACTGGGGACTGGGCCTAGTGATAGCCTCGGGGTCAAGTCTGAATTAAGTTAGTAATCTTAATATAACATTTGCTACTTAAATTTGATTTTTTTTAATTTGGTATCTAAATTTTTTGGTTTAATTTGGTACTAAACTTGACACTTTTTACTAATTTAGTAATTATATTTTTTTTGAGCCTAATTTGATACATAAACTTGGTTTTTTTTTCTAATTTAGTACCTAAGCTTTTTTAAGGTTCAATTTGATACCTAAATTTAGTAAATTTTATACAAATTACTCAAAATACTAAGGGTGTTAAAATTTTTTGGATAAAATTTCTAGTAAGGGAATTACCAAAAAACCGTTTTCTTTGCAAAGCAAGTTATATGATTATTTGGGTATTTTTTCTTTTTATATTTTTATAAATCACTAAAAAATTGTCCATAATGGGACTTAAACTTAGGGGTGTGCAAATTTCGAGCAAAACACAATTAATTCGGTCGGGGTCGTTTAATAATTGTTTAGAAGTTCGGTTAACGGTTAATTCGATTCAAAATCAGTTAATTAACCGAATTAATCAAAATTTTATAATTTTTTATATACATTTTACATATATTAAATTTGGTTAATTCGGTTAATTTTTTATATGTTTTATACTTGTTTTAACCATAAAACAAAAAAATATAAATTTCAGCTAATTCGGTTAACCAACTGAATTAACAGAAAAAGTTCGGTTCAATTAATTTTTTTTGAAAAAATTTCTGTTCAGTTAAAAGTTTAAAAGGGTCAGTTAATTTGGTTAATAGTAGTTCGGGTCGGTTAACCAATTGAACAACCCTACTTAAACTAAGGATACCATTTATATAAAACTTTTTCATTTACTATTTGAACTAAAGCAATTTCTAGTTTTTAAATGAAATTGTAATAAATATATTTGTGTTCTAAATACCTAATTTCCACATGCATATGTGATAAGATTTCTAATAATATATAATTGAAAAGTATAAAAATGAATTTATCAAATTTAAAAATGTCATAAAATAAAGAACAAAGAAAGTAAAAGAAAAGTGAACAAAGAAAAAAATATGTATTTCATTCATCAATAGAATATTTACAATATTTCTCCAAAGTATATATTTATAAATATAAGAAGTATAAATGATATAAAATTCTACTCTAATGGACATTAGAGTCCTAAAGTACATCAAACTTCTTGTCCTAATAGGCATCTACTGTATAATAATAAAATATTTACAACACTCTCTGTTGGATGTCAATCGATAAATAATGTGTCTCATTAAAATAAAAATTGTGGCAAAAATTCTTAGTGAAGGAAAAAGAGTACATATATTTATAATATGTATAACATGCTATAGCATTAAAAACCTTACCAAAAAATCTAGTGGGGGCAAAATCTCGATTAAAGGAAAAAAGTACAACACGTACTTGTATCAATCTTGAGTATATATATTTCAATCTTAAATACTAGCTTTTCAAATGATCACTTGAATGAATTTGCCAAATATTTGTATTATTCTTCCTTTGAAAATCACAAGTGAAATTATTTTTTGGAAAATTATATTTTGATCTCTTCAGGAGTTCCTATAATAATCATAGAAATTTTTTATTTTATCCTACTATAAAAATACATATGTTCAAATCAACTCAATTCATATGTATTGAACAATTTCCCAAAAATTTCTATATGATTTTGGCATTTTAAAGCCTCTTAAAGATTTTTGTAACACCCCATATCCAACCTAGACGTTATGGTCAAGTCATGTAGGTTACATCGTACTTGCAAAAGAAACAAATGTTCAATTTTGAAGAAAACCAATTTTCCGTGAAAAGAAAAAAAAATCAATTTGAATAGCCCTTTGAAAATCGTAGCAATTTCTGAAACTGCGACTTAAATAATGTTACTAAAACCAAATCCAATTTACTTAAGTGTTTGCATGATAACACACTTTAAAGAATCCATTAATCGTGTAATGGAAAACCTTATAGCATATTGATTCTAAAGTCGTGGTTCATTTTTAGTTATCTTACTTTAAGTGTCATTAAAAGTTGAAAACCTTTGCGGAATAAATACCAAAATAATCCTAACGATTCTAAACAAAACTTAAAATGTCCGTAAGCCTCTAAAATCCAAAAGAAAAGTCCAAAATGTCCATATTAAACAAAAATAAAGTCCATAATACTTAAACCAAAAATATGAAATTCGAGCTCTAGTGTCACCGTCCAATCCTAAGTCGGTGGATCACCTGAAACGAACAGACAAAAGCGTGAGCTTTAAGCCCATTGTGTGATTTGGCCCGTATCCTCAGTACAATTATACATAAGTAGCAAAACGTCTCATAGCATATCTCTTAATATTTCATATCATATCATATTTCATACAGATGATATCCTATCATATCATATCAAATCAAATCAAATCAAATCATAGCTTATCATATCATATCATATCAAATCAAATCATATCCTACCCCCATTTGCCACATTCCATCTCCAACCAACCAATCACACCATATAGGACTATAAGAATTCATCCAACCAATCACACCAAAATGTGGCGATGTGCCACTCATATAGATATACAACTGAGTTGCCAAACAAAAATTTGCAATCTAGCCGCCATAATTACAGTATAAACTTCCATATAACACTTCCTTCATCATATCATAACCTACCCCAATTCACAAGCATATTATATTCATATATCATACATACATATATCATGAATCATAGGGCGTACATACTCGCATATTTTCATACAAATCATAGCATAACATATGGTTAAATTGTAACATATCCTACTTAGCATACCTCTTAAACTGACCCATGTATTTTTACATATTAGAACTTACACTTTTCTGGCCCTATATGACGCCTACGGACCCAAATTTCGAATCCTTTACATGGCCCCAAATCGAGCTTAAAATTTGACCAAAAAGGTCCACACTGTCGTGTGCCTTACACGACCTACCACACGACCGTGTGCCATACACGGCCTACCACACGACTGTATGGCGACACACAATTAGTCACATGACCTGCACACATGGCTATTTGACGTCGGGTAGTTTCAAAAAACAGTCCAGTTTCGCGATTTAATCGAGTTTCAATCGAGTTTTTGGGTTGATTTCACACACTTGATTGCTGAAACGATGAAACCCACAATTAACGCACTCCGAACCCTATATACAACGTTAAAACGAACCAATTACAACTCAATTGAATCTTAAAATCTTACTCCAAAACACTGCCTTTTTCCATAAAGAACAGTCCCAATGTCAAATTCAAATACTTACCTTTCACAAATAGCGAACAAATACAACGATTACACCGCAGGAGGGTCTTGATTCACACCACATTCGCCTAATAAGAAACCAAGAAATGTTCATCAATCAACTTACGAGAATAGTACCAACAATTTCATCCTTACACGACGAACAAAATAGAACCCAAAATCACAGCTAAAATAACTAAAAACTTACACTATCCTTGATTATATTCGAATACAGAGGATCACCAATATCCTGCAAGAACAACAGAAGTAAAGAATATCCAATGGCAAAAGAAAAAGAAAGCAAAGAAGGAAGAACCAAAGAAAAAAAATAACAGTAGAGAAGAAAGGGGGAAGAAGAAATAGACATGAATGGGAAAGGAAGTAATGGACGGTTATTTGGGTTGAGGAAAAATAAGGATTTGGTGGAAAACACAAAATAAAATAATTGAAGATTTAACCATGAGATCTTTTTTGTAAAATTCCAATAGAAAAGCAAAAGTAATTCCAATGCACCCAACATAAGGTTCGAACTCAATATCAAAAAGTAAGCTAAAGCCTTACCACTAAATCAGCAAGCTCATTCTTGTCACAACCTAACAAAGAAATTTATTTAAGTCCTAATGCTCAAGCTTAACATAAAGCCAAAATTGATAAGAAAAATTCAAAACAAGGGAATTAAACTCATGACTGACCCATTTGGCCCACACGGCCTGGCACATGGTTGTGTGGCTCATATCAGTGCTTCACACGAACTATTACACAACCTGCTACATGACCGTGTGATTCAAGTCAGAGAGTTACATGATCTAGACACAACCAAAACGATTGGGAAATTCTCGGGTTTTCGTTACACACCTGATTCGATTTCGGTACAGAAGCAACAATGTTGATTCTGGAACCTAAAAATGACATTCAATTGCCCAATCAAACGATTTATTCACAACCAAAACGCTAAATTCACATCCAAACAGAAATTACTTTAAATAACTTCAACGCGGAAGCCCAAATAAAAAATTATACACTTACCCTCGCATGTAACAGCAACACACGAACCTAATTCGATGAGGGAACATTACTTAACAGGAAGTTCAGAATGAAATGGTAGTAATGTTTAACCTCAACAAGAATAGACAAAGTCAGGCGGAAACAGAAGAAAACGACAATGGAACTTACGCTATTAGCTTTTCAATCAAACAAGAAACAACCCAAGTCCTCGACAATCTAGCGACAAAATTAATAAAAGAAAGAAAAAGAAAAAGAAAAAATGGAGGAGGAAGAAGGAATGATAGTAACGGAAAAAGAAAGAAAAGAAAATTTCAAAACGTAAGAAAAGAGGGATTTTTGAGAAAAAGCAAAATCAATCAATAAAAAAATTATAAAACTGATTCCAAAAAATAGTATAAAATATTTTCCTATTGTTTGTGTAAGGACTCAAACACAAGACCAAAAAAATATATAGAAGCTTAATCATTAAACCAACATGCTCATTCTTGACATAAATTTACACAGAATTAAACTTAAGTTGAAAGCTCAGTGAAAAAGGTTTGACAAATCTCATATATACAATTTAGGCTCTAAATCACTAAAGCAAACATATATTTAATGATAAGGCCTTGGATGAATAAATATAATCTTTGATACTTAACAACTATAACTTCTGAGCAAGATTTATATTGAGATCAAATCTTTCATCACTTTTAGAATATAAAAATAAAATAAAATAATCAAAACAATTATAATTAATCATGAATTAGCTAATTAAAAAAATTAACCAGATATGAAACATTAAAAAAGAAATTTCCTGTAATACTTTGCATCTTATCGTTTAAGATATTGGAAATCATGGATTATAATTTTGATCATCGATATGAAAAAACTATCACTTTTGAGTAAGATCGTGCTGATAATGTGTTATAAAATAAAATAAAAGAGACAAAGAAAAAAAAGTATTTTATTTATTAATAGAATATTTACAATATTTTTCTAAAATCTATATTTATAAAAATATATATAATTCTAAGCCTAATTTAATTAATTCCTCAAACTATTTTTAATATATAATATCCAGAAAATCTGTATTTAATTCTCAGAATTTAAATCCTATGTTATCTTTATTTTTTTTCCTCCTAATGAAAAGAAAAACTAAGAACTATAATAAGATGTTTTCTTGGCTTTGTGTAGGATTATAGGACTAAATTTTTATCATTATAAAATTATATCATTTAAGTATAAAAAATTATAATCAGTACTTGAAGCAAAATTTTATTATAAGAATATTGATGAATCAATATATTATTCAAAATTTTATTTTAGCAATTTTTAGTCAATTATTGGACTTCCTTAGGTCTAGCCCTTAGTTTTGTTCTCATAAAAGCTAAATATGTAAAAATATAAATAAATGCATTATTATCAATGCAGAAAGACATAGTTCGAGTGCGTTGAAGCACATTATCCTCCCATTTATGAGTTGAGTAGGGATTACATAGTTCTAGGTATTGTGTTAAAAAAAATATATGATAAAAAAATAATGATTTTATTAATGACTTTTTTTTAAGTTCCTATATTTAACATTCACATGTAATCACTTCATATAAATAATATTACCCACTTAAAATTCTTTTGAGCACATAATTTTCAAGAACTGTATTAGCATTTTTAATCTTATTATATGTAATATTTAATGTATTAAAAATGATAAAAAGAATTATCAATATATATTTGATTTTATATTTTTACCATAAATAAATATCTTTAAAATACTCGTACCAAATAAAATAGCAAATTTAGGAACCTAAACAAAACAAGCAGTCAAGCTGTAGTGTGGTCACATGAAATGGACCTGCCATTATTATGGCTCTAAGGACAGCTTTCAAAGGTTCCAGGTGCTGACCAATCTCCTACCTCCATTTGCCAACTCACTTTTCTTTTTATTTTAGTATTTCTCTTTAAATTACATTTTTTTCCCTTAATTTCATCTTATTTCACCTGTCACATTCTTATTAACAACTTTCGAGACGAAAACCGGGTAATAATTATCACAAATGCATGTCAATTTCTAGTGATTGACCTTTGAGGGCTGAGTGTGAAATCTTTATGTCCATTGACTAAAAACAATGAAGTGTGAATCATAATGGAACTGAAATTTTATTGAAGTTTGATATGAAATGCTATCAACTTTCACCACAGTTAATCAAAATCCAGGGGGATACCTTCTTTTTTCTTAAAACAGAAAGATATTAAACTTGACTACATAAAATATGAGCAGGGGTGAGCAATACTTGGTGCAGTAGGGTCATTCAGTGATACAAAGATGGGGGGATGTTAACACATGTAAACAAGTGAATGGGTGTAGAGCAAGAGATTCCATTATAACACAAGATGTGATAATTGATGTTTCCTACCAACTTAAAAGCAAAATAAAGGTAAAGGGGCCTCAATGGGTGTATGAAAGACATAGTCTATTCCTACCACTAAGTCCCACTACATTTTGTGTGCCAAAAAGTAAAAAAAAAAAAGGTTAAATGCATTCATCAGCTACATCATTGGGAGCCAACATTAGGACACCCTCACAACATCAGTGATAACCCCTTCTTTGGGTTTTTATTTCAAGAAACTATATAGAATTTAAAACAAAATCCATATATGTTAAAAAATTTCATCAAATATACCTATAGGTCAATCCAAAAATGTAATAATAATAATAATAATAATAACTGCTCTAGAAATGCATGCAGTCAAGTCCAACAATGAAGTGTGTAATTGTTGGATTATAGTAAAAAAATGAGCTAGATTCTCTTATTTGATTTCAGACTTGATTATTTGTTCATGAACTTTAATTAAAAATTTTAAGTGCAAACATTTCTTTCGTTTCTTTTAATTTAAAAATGGCGTAAATTGAAGTCTAAATAAAATCAACGTAATTTAATCTCTGTCAATTTTGAGAGTGAACAACTAAGTATAATTAATTGTATATCATTTTGATTGATATAATAATAATTTTAGCCCTCAAAATTTACACATTCTATCAATTTGGTCCTAATTTAACAAATTTATCTAGCAACATTTGTGTAAATGTTAAGGTTGAATTTGTTGAAAATTTTAAAATTAAGGTCAAAATGACAAAATATATAAACATAGAAAACTAAATTTGTTACTATACCAATTTTAAAATTAACTCATGAAAGACATTAACATTGTGATTAATTATCCTTAGTTGCTTACTTTCGAAATTGATATGTTCCAATTTTTTTAAGAGGGACCAATTTGCCCAATTTCAAAATTCGCATGGACTGAAGAGATCTTTTTACCAAAATTTAAATACTAAAAAAATACTCAAATGGAATTACCGACTAGTCGAATCAAGTATTAAATTCGGATCATTTGACAACTAGACTAAATAATAATTGGGCCGAGTTCAAGTTCTATTCCAAATAAAAAACGTCTCACCCCTGCAATTATAGTCCTTTCAGCCATAGCATTGAATTTATGGAAAAGGGTTAGGCATTTATTTCTCCTCAACTGTACCTAGTCCTCAAGAAATAACCCAAAAGTTTACATGTATGATAAAATTAATTGAACACTGCATATATCCACATCATAGTACCAAATGGTCACTGCAAATTGTTAAACCTCTTTTTTTCATAACTGATAACTGATTTCAGTCTACAT
This sequence comes from Gossypium hirsutum, assembly GCF_007990345.1. Taxonomy (NCBI): domain Eukaryota; kingdom Viridiplantae; phylum Streptophyta; class Magnoliopsida; order Malvales; family Malvaceae; genus Gossypium; species Gossypium hirsutum. The sequence continues at coordinate 5,920,215 of NC_053439.1, read as the reverse complement.
GAAATGATAGAAGAAACTTCAAGAAAATCTTTTTCTGTCTGCAAAGTACAAAGAAACTTACAAACATACTGTCATCGAAAAAAAACCCCAATGAAAATCTCACTAAAAAGGGATGCATACGGAACAAAAGCGTCGGGTACAACACGGCTCGTGATTTCCCCGAAAATTAGTGGATACACAAAGTATAAAATACTGAGACAATCAAGTACTACCAGTAGCCATCAAGAACTCGCCTTCGCATACCAAGTCAGTTCCAACGTATGCTTTCCCTTCCATCTTTGCGATTCCAAACCGCTTTTGCAGCTTAATAAGTGTCATCCTCATAACCAAAGTGTCTCCTGCAATGACTGGTTTCCTAAACCTTACTTTGTCAACTCCAGCAAAAAAGAAGTTTTCCCGAGAACCTCCCACCTCAGGTTGCAGCATAACGAGACCTCCAACTTGGGCCATCGCCTAGACCAAGCAATTGTTTTCTGTTAGTACTTACTAATACTAAAAATGAAATTATTAGTGTGGTATTCAGGAAATTGGTCATCTAAATAACAAACATCTTTATCAATTCGAATTTTTAGTACCCCTGCAGCAAGAGACTACATGTTTTGGTAACCAAGGCCTTGGGGTATCTTCATGGTAACATGAACCAGCCAACCTTTAAGGTCCACCAAAACATGTGGTGGACAGAGAGAGGTAAGAAACCAAGAAGAAATGGAGTTCAAGAATTATTGGATTAAAAGATTATGGGTGCTACCAGAGCATTCATCTCTTTTCTAGCTTACTAGATTGACAACCAGTTAATCATTCTGATCGTGAATGAGTCAACAATAGTAGAAACACCAAGATTGTCTCTATCAACACGTTTGTTCCATGCTCCAAGTGGTTTCTCTAATCGCCTTCGTATTTTCCCTTCCTATGCGCACGTAATTCAGGATAAAGAATGCTAAAAGGTAAAGCGTACCCTAAGCAACTATAAAGATGACTTTGATGTAAATAAGTAGCACTGGCAAAGGAGGCTTTGATAATGGTCAAAACTTCGGTTACAAATATAGAATAGCTAATTTTAGAAATAAACAGAAGAATGAAAGAAGATATACAGCAGTAGTCAAAGACCATACCACAATACTTGCATAAAACAAAGAGGCAAAGTAGCAGACAATCAAATCAAGCCAATTTAATGTTGATTTCGAGAATAAAAAAAAATATATTTTAACAGTAAATCTCCTGAAATGAGGTGACATTATGACACCATTACTAATTTGGAACAAAACCGATGCAAAAAAGGCCATAAACAAGTGGTGTAAAACATCATTCTTAGTTCCTTTGCATTATCATTCAAGTTAAAGGAGTGGCTCCCAAGCACAGCCAGAATAAAACACTGCATTGAGGGGGATTACCAATCATGTAACTCAAAGTTTGCTCAGACAGAATTCCTATTAGAAGGTGCAAAAAGTATAAAGTTGAAAAAATAATAACACAGTATATCAAAGGATGTAAATGCATAAAAGTACATAGTAGCCAAAGAGCGAGACATTACATGAAGAAACAAGGATCTCAAATGGCATAAAATCCAGCCACAATTTTCAAAACATGTGCAATGAGCTCAATTAAGCTTGATTTTCAACAAGAAAAAAATGCATTGAATAAGAAAAGAATCAAAATATATTGATAGCACTTATTAATGCTAACATATTCCACACAAGTTAATGTCAGCTGCCAATAGCGCCTCAGGGGTGAAAGACTTCACAGCTAATCCCCTAACAAATCTATGTAGTCAAGCCCCTAGTTTTACATCTATGTTGTCTCAAACTGCTACGAAGCCTTCATACAACCATATTTTACCTCAGCACTAAGATTATCTATACCTTACTCTATTTATGTGATTGAAAAATGAGGTATGACCAAAAAAGAAAAAAAAAAGGTGAAAGTTAATATGTGCAGAGCTATGGAGTATTGACCAAAAACCAAACTGGCTAGAATTATACATCTGCGGTTTCATGGATGCAGGTAGCAATAGCAATATCTTTGGTCATAGTTAATAGAGATCTTAATGAGTTAATTTATGGAAACTGAATAATCCAAGAACCTATTTACATAGCAAAAATAGCATCTTTAAGGTCAAAACTTGCTGACATTCAGAATGCAGAATTAGTTATCCAGTGAATAATGTAAAAGAAACTCTCTCTCTCTCTCTCTCTCTCTCTCTATATATATATATATATATATAAGAAAAAGGGAGAGAAACATTGCACATTCCTAAAAATCCAATTATAGAGAAGATGCTAGATTATGTTTTGAGAAACATTAATTGATCAATGAAGCTTTGATTAGTTAAGTAAATTTGGAACAAATGTATAATAATCAAGCTTGAAGTAAAGCAAGGGAATTGAGATCAACTTTTACCAATTAAATAAGCTTAATCGAACAAGCTCAAGCAGTTCAATGTTAATAGAGCTGGAGCTTAAAACTGAAATTCAATCCAAATTGAGCTGAGATTTGAGCCTCGGATTTTAAGTCAAGTGCCAGCTTCTGAGCATAGCTCAGCCCAAGATTTGATTACACACCCTCACCCATATTAATACTGTTGATATTAAAAATTACAACTTCGGTAATCACAAAGCAGGACCAGCCTACCACCTCCTTTGTTAGATTAATAATTAAAAAGTTATCAGATAAAAATTAAACATTCTTTATACCAACAGCCGATACCCAATAAAATGTCAAAATTTAAATCATAAACAAAGTGATTAAATTTCCAATAATTCAGAAAAAAAGAGAGAAAAAAAAATACCTCAACCATGAGAACACCAGGCATTATAGGCCTCTCAGGGAAATGTCCAGGGAAAAAGTTATCATTTATGGTCACATTCTTTATACCAACAGCCGATACACCTGGATTATATTCTATCACTCTATCCACTAACAAGAATGGGAATCTACAAGCCAAATAAAAAAGAACCCAATAAACATATATCAATAACAAGCAAAAGAAAAGCTTAAAAAATAATAAAATTAGTTCACCTGTGTGGTAATATCTCTCTTATTTGATTGATGTCCATCACAGTTGGATAAGCTGGGAACCCTGAAAAATCAAGGGGCAAAAAAACCCCAGTATTTAGAACATACAGATTTCAAAAACTGAAAATTGGGAGTAAAAAAGGGGAAAAAAAAGAAAAAAGAAAAGAGATTACTTGTTTCGATTGGGGTGTCCTTATCTGTGGCGTTGGTTGCATCTAAAGAGCAAAGAAGGGGCGAGTTGGAGCGGCGGGTGAGTTTCAGAGAGAGCGAACGAGATCCGGGGAAAGAAAGAGAAGGTGAAGGAAGAGAGTGGGAGGTCCTTCCGGGTTGACTCAATGAGCCTTGGATGAAAGAAACGAGCGAGTTGGAGGCGAGTGCCATTGGGTTGAGCGATGAATAGAAAGCTGGTAGTAGTGGCGGAGACTTCGAGTTTGAAAGTAAGTGAAACTGTAAAAGGCTTTGGTTAGGCCATGTTGTTTATGCTTGCTTATAGTACCTTATTCAATGGTCGGGGACCAAATAAAATAATAAATAAAATTCATTATAATCATCGCCATTGTAATCATCGTCATCGTTCAAACAAAATTATTTTTCATTTCATAACCATCAAATTACATAGACAGGACCTATGAATACTCAAATTTGTATTTTCTTTTATATATTGGGAGGTGCCTTCTTTTTTTTTTTACTTAAAAATATTAAAAAATAAAATCTTTTTCTACACCAAATTTAGTAGTAAAAAATTATTAAGTTTATCAAACATACACTAACTTTCTTTTTTAACTGGTTAAATAATATTCTAAATTGACTGGTAAGTCCGCATGTGAACCACCCGATTTAAACATATCATTTACTAGACTTTACAAAATATAAGATGATTTAAGGTGCGACACAAAATAAAAAAAAATAAAATGAAAATAACATGAATACATGGAACTCATGTGTAAAAAATTATATAAATTTGCCAATAATCTTTTGGTCTAGTGGTAAGAGCATTTGTATTGTGACACGAGAGTTTAGATTCAATCTCTAACAACCTCATCTCTACTCTCAATTATAAAAACAATTTATATAAATTTAAAATACCTACATAGATATTTTTAAAAAATAATTTATATAAATTGAAGGCATAATGACTTATTTGGCTCTCCAACTTTATCAAAAAATTATTTTAGCCTTCTATTTAATTTTTTTCACATCTTTTAACCCTTGAACTTGTACTGTTTGTCAACTCATCTCAAAATGAATGAAAAAGTTAAAATTTGTTAACTTTGTTGACATTGCATTCATATGGTAATCCACATGTATACCACATTAGCAATTAATTAATTTTTTAAATATTAGAAAATATTTTTATAATTTTAATAATTTTAAATTTTTTTATAGTTTTTTAATTTTTAAAATTAATTAATTATTGACATGACATCCACATGGATATTCACATATATGCCACATCAGCAAAGTTAACAAACGTTAAATTTTCTATCCATTTTGAGGTGATTTGACAAACAACGCAAGTTAAAGAGTTGAGATAAAAAATTAATCAAAAAGCTAAAATTATGTCTAAATTCAAATGTAACGCCCCAAAACCCGACCTAGGAGTTTAGACCGAATTTCGGAGGTCACATTGATCACCAAAGTGATTTGAAACAATTTTACAAAACGAGTTGTTAAAATCCTATTCGAACACAGTTATTAAAATCGAACTAAACCATTTAGCCCTTTTAGGATTTAAAACAGAGAATTCAAGTCACGTTGAATGTGCTCGGAAATAAAGTTCTAAAGTTTCTAGAAATCAAAACAAAACTACTTACGAAAATCCAAAATTAGATTGTACCACAGTCTTTATAGCTGTTTACAGTTCCAAACATTTCACAAATTTAAAAATCTGAAAAGTCCTTTTTATTAGTCCGGCTTAAAACATGTCATTCTGAGACCCCCCGGCATGTCAAGTCCAGCTACAGAAAATGAGAGTACCTGCAAAGGAATAAACTAAGAGGGGTGAGCTACACGAGCTCAGTGTGAGTTCAAAAACGATAGATAAATGAACACCAAAATGTCACAATAAAAAAAATATCTCAATGGCAATCTGATATACGAATAGTCTTCACAAACAAATCAAATGTGTCAGTACTCAAACACCTCGATTTATAAACAGTTAGTCTTGCAATCAAACAGACAGACAGATTGTGGAATGAATGTAACAAGTAATAAAAACCCACCTAACCAGCCAAACACCTCTCTGTCCCCCAATCACACCCCAAAAAGAGCTAATTAAGCTCATCCAACCATGCACACCACATAGGAACTCGAAAGGCCCATCCAACCCTACACACCAAGTATGTGGACTTAGCCACTCAAATGTTAATATGTAGTAGAGCTGACATATATGGCGTACTGTGTATTACGGTAAACCGTTGTACATACATGTTACAGTTGAAACTGCCAAAACAGATCAGACTCCCTTCTCTTCGCAACCAAACCCAAAAAGATTAATGCAAATGCAAAATGCACGCCATTTGAAGACAGACTTACAAAAGCAAAGTATGGAATCAAAAATTCACACATTCAAATACCCAGAATCAGAATCAAATATAACATAACATTAATTAACACTCAACTGAATCAATTAATTAGAGCTAAGATTGCGAATAACGCACGAGTCCAGGCCGAAACAAAGTCCTGACCACCCTTACAAGGACCTAGCCAAGGGTCGGAACACACAGAATCATAATAAGATAAAAAACAGACACAGTACAAAATTTGGTGACATAAGGCCACACAGCCGGGGCAAGTCCCCAGGCCGTGTGGGGGTCAACACACCCATGTGAAGGACACACATGCCCATGTAGAGGGGACACACGCCCGTGTGAGTAGCCCGTGTAACTCAATGTCCAAAAGTGCTAAAAATAAAGAGTAGAGGAGACACGACCGTGTAGAGATCTCACACACCTGTGCGGTACCAAAAATCATCAAAAACCCTAAATTCCCAATTGCATACGACCGTGTGAGCCACCCATGTGGGGCACATGCTCGTGTTGCCACCCGTGTGGTCATGAAACCACACCGAAATAGGTTGCAAAACATGTCTTTGATGTCGAAATGATCCTCAACCCTCGATTACATAGAAACACACCAAAAACACTCAGAATTTCAAGCAATTCCACAACAATCAACACTTCGACTGGTCAAATTCAAAAACATACGAAATATGTCGAATTTCACAGAAACAAATCAGAAATTCGATAACGAAAAGGGAGAATTTTCAAACACACACCTTAGACGCGATAACAAACACCAGAATCGTTCGATTCACTCCTCCAAACCGATTCAAAAACCTCAATTAACATACAAATTAACGAAAACTTCAATTCAATAACAAAATAGAAAACGGATGAGACATTATCAAAATCCCCAAAAGCAAAACCTACCTTCTTCTCTTCTGATTTACCAAACACCCGAGAACAAAACTCCCTTGACAACCGACAACAACGATAAAATGGAAGAAGCAAAGAATCAAAAGAAACTGGATATTTTCTTTTAGGAAGAAAGAAAATTGAAGTCACAGAGAACAAAATGGAGAAGAGGGGAAGAACGTGCAACTCTTTTTTTTTCTTTTTGGGATTTTTTTTCTATTCTCAAAATAAAAATAAATTAAAATAGCTAAAGCTAAAAAATATTTTAGTAACTACAAAAAACAAATCTAAAATAAAATTATTTCCATAAACACACGAAGATTTGAACCAAATCCCAAAGGCAAATTAACACACAAGAAACCACCAGACAGCATATCCATTCTAACATAAAACACAACGAACTCAATTGTCCGATCTAGCCACTGACATTACCTACAAATCTCAAAAATTTTAACTCTAAATTCTAGGGTGTTACATCAAACGTAACATTTAAGAATTAAGACCAACACATAATTTTTTTAAAATTAAATAATAAATTATACAAATCATAAAATTAATACACAACATTAAAAATTAGTATATATTACCAATGAAATAGCAATTCAAAAAATCATTCAGGCATGCTTTTATGCCACTCTTTTTTTAAAAACAAATTATGTAATTTTTAGGCCCTCTTTTATGAAGTGTTGATTAAAGATTAATACTTTCAACAATTTAATTTTTAAACACATTTGATAACCCACAAAGAAAATTATTTGATAGAATATTTTTCACTAAAAAGTGTGGAAAATGATAAGTAGATAGGGACTTTTTTTATCACTTAATAAAGAATAAATTCAGTTACTTTATTTTATTTTATTTTATTCTAATTCATTTAAGATTATATTATCTATTATAAAAAATCTAATTTATATTTAATATTTAATTTTAAATGATACACCAAACAAATTTTATAACTTAAATTTCAACACTTACATTTTTAATATTTAATTTATCAAAAATAGCCTTAAGTAAATTCTTCAACCATGTTGAGTTGTAAAGAAAAATGTTTGTAAATTGGTAATTAAATAGTATTACAATATGGCCTCACTATATTTCCAGAAATTAAATTAATGTTTTTGAACATCAATATATAATTATATTGGTGTTTATATTGTATTAAAAATTGGTATATAATTCTTACATGCAAATAATTTGTTTATAGATGTGTTATAATCTAGCATACATGAAAATTAATTATTAATGTATAAAAATTTTATAATTTTTAATACAAATTAAATTTTAAAAAAATACCAACACTAATATTAATACTTCCTATTTCATTACATTTTGCCTTTTCCTCCTTTATTATTTGCTAATGATGGAATTACCTTGAACAACATTTGCGAAATGAAATTTCCAATTGAAGCATATGAAAGTTTGGGACAACTTCAATATTATGGTATAGATATAGATAGTAGGTATAGATAGAAAATTAAATTCAACATAATGTCTATTTAATATATTGATAGTTCATAAACAGAAATAAAAAAATATATATGTTTTACTATATTATAAATTAGTCAAGTGTTTAATCATCTCATATTAAGCTGTATAAAGTTGTTGTCAATCATCCACTTGAGGCTCCAATGGTTTTCCTCACATTTATAAGACCAATAGGCCCAACCAAAAGTTGCACCACCATATACATCTAGCTCAGCCTTTGTATATCTCTTATAATCTTCCAGTGATCCATTTTTTGCACCAAATTCTCCAGTCCACTCCCCTGCAAAGAAACAGTTTTTCACCACCATTCAAATTCATTCCTATTATATTTGTATACTTAAAACTAAACCCTTTTAAAACTTAATTTACCAATTAAAATCGGGGGACCGTTAGCCGAGATCCAGCTGTCAAGGTCGGAAGATCGTTGATCATAGATATAATCGATGTTCTGTTGCACAGTCATGGTGATGAACATATCTGTAAACAGGTTGTACCAATGCACATCGATGGCTACTCGATTCAAGCTACGGGCAAACGAGAAGAGCTCTTTCGGATCAGCAGGTCCTAAACGAGCTGATAGGATCACATATGCATTTGTGTGCTTCCTTATGGCATCGTATCCAGCTTTGTAGTACTTCGTAAGTGCATCTACTGTTATATCCGGTGCCCAAGGCTCGTTCATCAATTCAATTGCACCCAAACTTGGACTTCCACCATATCTGTCCAACAATTATATATAAGTACGTAATAGAACATGGCATGACATGGAAGTGGTTAGTGTCATCTTTAACCTTGTTGCAAGGAACTCTATTACAGCTACGGTCTCGTCGATGTTCGAATCGCCCCATTCTAGAAAACCATCTCTTGCTCCACTGTGTTCAAATCTGTTCTGTGAGGCTTTAGCTGCATGCAAATCTACAATTACCTTCATCCCATATTTCCTGCATTAATTTCAGACATCGAAAATATTAGATTGTTTAGAACAAGAGTCTTGTTTTGTCTCAATCCTAGAAGGTTTCATTTACTTACTCGGCCCATGTGAAAGCATTGTCGAGGGCTTTTAAAGAGCCTCCTACAAAAGGCTTAGGGGGATTTGGATCCTGTGCTATCCACCACCCTACAGGTATCCTCACGGCACTCAGTCCATTTGCAGAGATGAATTTGAAATCTTGCTCAGTGATGTAAGAATCCCAGTGAGCCTAGCAAACCATGGTTTTCATAAAGAATCATTTCGAATACCATGGCTATAACTTGTTGCTTAAGGAGTTAAAAGAGCCATACCTGCATGACTTGAGGGGCTTTAACAGGGCCATAACCATTTGTGATTTGATATTCACCCTGTAAGGTGTTTACGATTGCAATGTTAAACACAGATGGATCGCTATCGTCCCAACTAGACCCTGTATAATCTGCAGTTACTAGTGTCTCCGACACTACCTAATTACAATATGAAAAAAGCAAAATAGTCAATGACTTCAACTGACATTTATTCTTTATTATGTATGTTATCAAATACTTATATCCATGGTTTACTAATCAAAGCTATTTACGTATTGGAGTCCGTGCAAGAGAGTACCTGTAGGAAGAAACCATTGGATGCTTTAAGGCGAACTCGATTGGGAGCATCATCTTTCCTTACAATCTGAAATGTTTCTGAATGGGTAGGTGTATTTGAAACAGCTTTTACACCTTGATTTCCTAATCCCACGAACTGCTTGTTCAACACTCTCAAGTGGAAGTACGACTCATTCACCCTCCACAACTGCATCAAACAAAAGGTGCATTTTTTGAATTGTTCTAAATTAGAATGAATCTAAGAATTGTAGTTATTTAATAACTATATAAATGTAAGTTATATACAACATAAAGCTGATGAGAGAACAGACACGGAAGGTTTCCCAGTCAGAAGGTGAGATACGGTTGGCTACTAGGACGGTTCCACCTCCATTTTCAGCGCACAAATACTTGTTTAGCTTTGTTGAGAGAAACTGAACATGAGCTCCATCCTATACCAATTAAACATAATAAAAACATGGGAATTCGCTGAATTGACTATAGAGTAAAGAAAAGGAAAAGGTATGCATATAGTAAACTATACCAAAAGATCTTTGTTAATGATTCCATCAAAACGAGAAGGTTTCATCCATCCTTCAGTGACAAGCCAGTTGCCTAGGTTTACAGCCCTCAATGGCAGCTTAGGGTCTGTATTTTGTGCATGGGAAGAGGGAAAACATGAAATAAGGTTGAAAAACAAGAGAAAAGCTAAGTAAACCATGTTCAGCCTTCCTTTGCTTTGAAAGTTTATGACATTTTGGGGCACACTTCCAGATTATAAGCAAATACATAATGTCAAATTATAAGTAAGCCATCTGCTTTTTCTCTTCCTTCGTCATTTTACCATATATAAAAGCACTTTCTAAATAACTTATAGCATTGCACATGAGTCTAAATAACTTATAGCATCACACATGGGTCTAAATAACTTATAGCATTGCACATGGGGGGCTCTGAGGTTTTACTCTTGATTTCTGGAGATGCTCAAGCAATTATGCAATGGCAATGTGATAAGTTGCCTCACGGGGTTAGGGCTGGTCAAGAAAAACTAAAAAAAAAAAAGAATTTAAAATAAGAAGTTTAAACCATTTATGAAATATAAGTTAAAATTGTGGTTATCCGAACTTAATTTAATTTAATTTAAAATTAGTTTTAATTTTTGTAATGTAAAAATAAATATTTTATATTTAAAATAGTAAAAATAACTTAAAAATTACATATACAAAATATTTTTCAAAAACAAAATTAAAGAAAAGTTTATGTTTATTTTGTCAAAACAAGTGGAAAAATTTAAAATAAAAAATTAATATGAATAAATTTAGAACTGAACCAAACAAAAAATAATTGATGTAAAAACATTATGTTTATAGTTTAAGATTGATTGTTATTGTGATGTATTATTGTAATTGCAAACATTGTTTTGTTTATTTTATCTTTAAAAAAAAATTTAGTTGAGTGAGCGAAAAATAATAATATCATTACAATCATCACCATTTACAAATAAAAATTGTTTGAGAGTTTGAAATTTTTTATCGTTCTTTTTGTTGTAATGATTGTCATTGTTATATAACAAAATTATTCTCATTCAGTTAAAATTATTTATTTAATTAAATTCAAGTGTAGAATTTTAATTTAATATGTTAATTATGATTGCATGAATCATTTTCTATCACTTAGAAAGCAAAAATAAAGAAACTTAGTTAAAATATGCATAAAATATAAATTAGCATTTTCAAATGCTAAAGGTTACATCTTATTGTACCCTTTATTAGAAAAGATAACAGCATCATAGTGGTCAATTAAGGTTTATATAGTTATTCTCAATCATCCACTTGAGGCTCCAATGGTTGTACACACATTTATAAGTCCAATATGCCCATCCAAATGTTGCAGGACCATATAAATCTAGCTGAGCTCTCGCAAATCTCTTATAATCTTCCATTGATGCATCGTTTCGACCAAATTCTCCTGTCCATTCTCCTGCGAAAACATAAACCATTCAAATGCATATTCCTATTACATTTGCATACCTAAAACTAAACTGTTTTTTCAGACTCAAATTTACCGACAAAAACCCTGGGACCATTAGCCGAGATCAAGCGTCCGAGATCAGAAGCTCGTTGATTATAGATATAATCGATGTTCTGTTGCACGGACATGCTGCTGAACATATCTGAAAACAGGTTGTAGTTATGCACATCGATGACTACTCGATTCATGCTACTAGCCAACGAGAAGAACTCCTGTGGATCAGCTGGTCCTAAACGTGCTGATAGGATCACATATGCATCTGTGTGCTTCCTTACGACATCGTATCCAGCTCTATAATACTTCGCAAGTGCATCGAAAGTTGCACCAGGTGCTAGTGGCTCGTTCATCAATTCAATTGCCGCCAAGCCTAGTCTTCCACCGTATCTGTCCAACAATTAAACCTTCAAAATGAAGTGAAATAAGGAAAAGCATATAATAGAACATGGTTCGACATTGTCTGATCTTAATTAACCTTGCTGCAAGTTACTCTATGACTGCCACAGTCTCAGCAATATTGGAATCTCCCCATTCCTGAAAACCATCTCTCGTCCCACTGTGATCATTACCGTTTTGGGAGTCTTTAACTGCATGTAAATCAATAATGACCTTCATCCCATATTTCCTGTACCAAATTCGCACGTAAATAAGAGTCTTCTTTTTGTTTCGATCCTAGAAGATTTCTTTTACTTACTCTGCCCATGTGAAAGCATTGTCGAGGGCTCTTGAAGAGCCTCCAACAAAAGGCCTAGGGGGATTTGGATCCTGTGCTATCCACCACCCTACAGGTACCCTCACGGCATCAAGTCCATTTGAAGACATGAAATTGAAATCTTGTTCGGTTATGTAACAATTCCAATGATCCTGGAAAAACCATGGTTAAATACCCTTTGCTTTAACTTGTTTAAGGAGTACAAAAAGAGGCTTGATTACCTGCATGACTTGAGGGGCTCTATCAGGTCCATAACCATTTGTGATTTGATATTCACCTTGTAAGGTGTTTACAATTGTCATTCTGAACACAGATGGATCCCAATCGTCCCAACTAGAGCCTCTATAATCTGCAGTTACTCTTGTCTCCGATTGTGCCTAATCTCAAAACCAAAATAGTCAATGACTTGGATCGAAAGTTAGTGCAAAATCAAGGTCAGTGCTACAAATAAAAGTACCTGTAGGAACAAACCGTTAGATGCTCTGAGGCGAACTTTATTGGGATCACCATTTCTCCTTACAATCTCAAATGTAGCTGAATTGGTATGTCCATTCAAAACAGCTTGTACAACACCTTGATTTCCTAATCCCACAAATTGCTTGAAGAACACTCTAAAGTTAAAGTATGATGCATTCACCCGCCATAACTGCGTTAGGATTATTATATTTAAGTTCCAATACGCTTCTCATATGCAAACGGGATGAATAGTTAATAAATATTAGAAGGATGGATTTTAACAAAAGTGTTGCAAACTTATTAAACAATAAAGGTGATGGAAGAACAAACCCTGAAGGTTTCCCAACCGGAAGCCGAGGCACGGTTGGCTACGATGATGGTTCCACCACCACTTTCAGCGCACAGATACTTGTTCAGCCTTGTTGAGAGGAATTGAACTTGGGTTCCATCCTATACCAATTCAAACATAATAAAAAACATGGAAATTCAGTGAATTGAATGACGGAAACTATAGAGTAAAGAAGAGGGAAAGATATGTGTAGTAAAATATACCAAAAGATCTTTGTTAACTATTCCATCAAAACGAGAAGGTTGCATCCATCCTTCAGTGACAAGCCAGTTGCCTAGGTTTACAGCCCTCAATGGCAGGTTAAGGTTAGCATTTTGTGCATGTGAAGAAGAGGGAAAACATGAAATCAAGTTGAAAAACAAGAGAAAAGCTAAGTAAACCATGTTTAGCCCTCCTTTGCTCATGACTATAAAAAGAAATTGAATTAGATTAAATCCAATCATTAGACTTTCTTAAACTAACAGAATATGCATCGAGCCGTGTGATTTAATTAAATTTAATACATCGAGCCGTGCTCTAGATGGGTGAAGAAAAGCAGGGATCTATTGCAAATTTTCTATTATAGTGAGCTGGGTCAAGTTTCCCATTAAAGTTTCTTTTTTATTGAGGTTTCATGCCTTTGTTCTAGCTGTATTATTGCTATGTGGCGAATTTATTTCTATTGTATTTTCTGTTTGAAAGGGCAGGTGGTTACTGTAGCATAGAAGTCGTGTTGCTTGTCCCTGTCTTTTTTTTACATTTATTTGTTTCGTGTCTGTAAAATTGGTTTTGTTGCATTGTAGAAGTTCCATTACCTTTCAAAAAGAAATTTAATACATCGATCCGAATTTTACCTTAATTTAATTCCGACTCCAAATATTTTAACTAAAAAAATTTCAGAAAATTTTATAAAATCGAGATAAAATCAAAACCCGTTAAAATCAACTCAACTCAACAGTAAAAGAAAACAGAGGGACGTTTGTAGGAATGCCTAATTTTGATGCAAAATCAACTTATTTGCATACGGACGCCAATTTTAGTCCTCCCGTGGAAAATCAAATTAATTATATTAAATATATCTAAACTTTAGGTTATATAGTACTTTTAATCTTTAATCAATTTCTTTCCTAAAATTTTTTAAAATAAAATTTATATAATTAACTAAAAATTAAGATATGAATTTATTTTATTATCTAAAAAATATATTTAGTATATTATGTTGATTTAAACTTTAATATTGTTATCTTGATTTTTATAGAATGGTGGTCAAAACTCTTGTCAAACATTCATCTCTTCACCCTTAATATTGTATAAAAAATTAATATCTTTTCAACGGAGGTCACTTTAAAAAGAAGTTATTTCATGTATAAGGAAAAGTTACTTCTTTTTTTTTTAAAGAATAATATTATGAAGGGTAAACTACACCAACAGTCACTCAACTTTGAGAAAATAACAAAACAGTCACTAAACTTTAAGAAAATAACAAAACAGTCACCCGCTAACATTTTCTTTTACAGGCTAACGGAACAGGTGATGTGGCAGTTTACTAGCTAACGTGGCCAATTAACTTGTCACGTTGGACATTTTCATGTCATCCCTATCACACGCCACTTTCCATTAAACAACAAAAATAGAAAGAGAAAATGGGGGGTTCTTTCACCATTTTTCTTAATTCCTCTTGGCTTCTTCACCACCGCCCTTGACGTTGGCCACCTCCACAAGCCTACTATCATTTAAACACCACACCAGCATCACTTGTTGTCACTCATTTGCCGAGACACCACCGCCATAACCACCAAATCCCAACCCTAAACATTCTAGACCCATGAAATCCCAACCAAAAACAAAAATACCAAATAGAAACCATCCAAAATCAAACCAACAAAAAAGAAAAAGAATCCCAAATTAGCTTACATCAAAAAAGAGAAGAAAAAAAGCTAAAAAAGAAAGAGAATCAAAAGAGAATAAACCCACACCTATTTTGGGTTTTACAAGTTGGAGAATTCAAGCCACCAGTTTGATGATCCAAGCAATCAAGAGTCATGGTTTGTCGAAGAACTGTGATCGGAATATGATGGTGATCCGACAGTGGATGGCGGAGATCCATGAAAACCTTGTTCGAAGCTTTAAGGTCTTAATCTCGAGATTTTGAAGGCCTATTCGAGAATCTGAAATGAGATTTGAGAAGAGGTAAAGAGGAGCCATTTGGTGATAACAATTGGCCGAAGAAGGCATGAATGACGATGACTAAAGTTAAGGGAAAAAAAAAGAAATGAAAGGAGAATAAGAGAAGAAAAAAAGGGGCAAAGATTCAACGGAGTCACTTGGGGCACAAAGATTCAAAGGGACAACAGGGAACTGGGTGGTGGCTCCACCTTGGAGGAACAAAATGACCATAGCTAAGGTATCTCTATTTTTTCTTCTTCTTTTTCTTCTTCTACTGCCTGGCTAGGGTTTTTTAATTGGGGTCGTTTAACATGACAGCTAGGATGCCAACATGCCCAGTTAAATGACAAGTTAACTTTCTGTTACATACGTAACAAAAAATGGTTTCTGGTGATTGGTTTGTTATTTTTTCTAAAGGTTAGTGACTAAGTTGTAACTTTTAAAAGTTTAGTGATTGTTTTGTTATTTTAACCAAAGTTTAGTGACTATTACTTTACCCTATATGTATTACTTTATAATGAATCAGTTTTTGGGATAACTTGTACTAATCGTCCATTAACTTTGTTTAAATTGAAATACCCTCGAAAAATATAAATCTTTTAATTATGGAAGAGTATTCTCTTAACTTCCTAATCGAGTTGGTGACCCGGTTGAGGGTGACACCAACTCAGTTAGGGGTTTTATTAATAGTATAGATTTTTTTATAATATAAAAATAATTAAGTCATTGAATTTAATTATTTAATTTCTTTTTTTTAGTTCAATTTAAATAAAACTAGTTTTTATTTTTGTGCATCCACGGGTCAATTGTGTATATTAACTTCATAATATTTTTTATAACATTAGTTTTTATTTGAAATCACTAATGAATTTTCTCAAAAATTGAAAAGTATCGTAATTCAGAACAAATTTAGAATGATTTATATTAATTTTATTTAATCTTTAAAATATTCAATATTAAAATAATACAAAAAATCATCATGATTTGAATATTAATATTAATTTATTATAATTTAAATAATAATAATATTAATTTTTTATAGGTTATTTGTTTTATATATTGTTAAATTAATTTATTTAATGTTAAAATTTTTAATATTTTATTTTTATAGGCTTAACCTACAAATTGGTACCTAAACATACCATTTTCCCTATCTTGGTTGTAACGCCCTAAAAATCTGAATGTTTAATTGTGGAATTCGATAATAATTAAGTCTCTATATCTGTGACTATGTGTTCTGTTTATATATTTGACGTCGGGGGTTTGAGTCATGTCTTTAGAAAGTTTTGCTATATGGTTCTAAATTAACCTCTATCCTTGAATTGTTGACTTAAGTTTAATTCTGTGTAATTTGTGTAAAGAATGAGCCGGTTAGTTCAATAGTTAAGATTTTGTATTCTACCTAATATTATGTTCAAGTATCAGTGCATACGTTAAGGAATATATTTTATTTTTACTAAATGTTAGAATTTTGATCAGTAGTTAAATTAGAATTAAACATTCTTCTTTTTCCTTTCCCTTTTCATTTTCTTTTTTTCATTCTTTTCCTTTTTGCTTCCATCCTCTTTTCCACTTTATTGTTGCTTAGATTCGTACTTCTTATCTACTAGTATTGTCAAGTAAATTTGTTTCCAATAGTTCGTGAGTTTGATTGTTCAATTTCTAGAATCGTTGGTTGTTGTCACTTTTGCCAAATTGGTTTCTTGCTTAAACTATTCTAATCCTTTGTTTACATGTTTGATTATTGCCTTTAGGAGAAGGTCTCAAGGATAATGGTCCCCCTAACACTCTAGATTCGTGAATTTTGATTTGGTGCGAAGGCAATTGTGGTTTGAATTAGGATTTTGTGCCGAAGCATTTCGACGAACTTGGTTGTAAGTTAATCTTAGCTTTTTTGCATACTATCACTTAATTAGTTATTGAATGGCCGTTTTAGGTCTTGAGAGTCTTCTACGTGGTTCTTACTTCGAAGCTACTTCAGGTGTGTACCAAAACCCTGACTTTTTTATGAATTTTGGATGCCAGAAAACATGGTTGTCGATGCCACACAGTCGTGTGCTAGGCAATGTGAACCACACGGCTATGTGCCAGACCGTGTGACAGGCCGTATAACTCACTATGCACAAATTAGAGACACATAGGCTGAGGACACGGGCGTGTGTCCAGACCGTGTGTGGAAATGTTATGTACAGGGTTCAGACGGGCGTGTGTCCAGGTCGTGTGAGGCACACGGGTGAACATACAGGTAAGTGCTAAGCCGTTTGGAACCACACAGGCTAGTTATTTAGGCCGTGTGAAATCATACGGGCGTGTGGACCAATATTTAGAATTTTTCCCTTAGGCCACAAACGTCGTTTGACATGAATGCAAGCCTTTTATGAGGTTCGTATAAACTGAATTAAACTGTATAAATTATTATTCTGTGATCTGAGATTGAGTACTAATGATATTGATTTATTCTATACGAGTATTAACTATATCTGAATGGTCGTATAGGCCTATGTATTAACTAACATTTGAAATCTGCATTTGCATTGGGCGGGAATTGAGTAAATGAGGAAGTATTTTGTTTTGAGACAGTAGCTAAACCACTGGTATTTGTATTTTGATTTGGTAGCTAGTCTACAATTATCGAAACGTGCCATACCGAAACTATTTGGTATGTAGGGTTAGATGGGTATTCAATACTCTATTTGGTGTGTTGGGTTGATTGGAGATGGTGTGTAGTGGGTGGGGGATAGGGGAACTGCATCTATTCTGATCTATTCTATATCTGAAAATAATTTGACATACTATATAATACTGAATGATTTGTTAAACTGAATGATTTACCTTCTGGATTTTATTTTGAATTTGAATTAAGACTTTACCATTGTTATCTTAAAACTGTTAAATATATAATTATTTCTTTTTAGGATATTAATTCATTTTTTCTGTTGACCGAATTACAGATAACCCACTGACTTGATTGGGTCGACAGATCGAGAACTCGATCATACTATTTACCCATTTTATTATTAGTAGTATCATTGGCTTATTTCCAGAAATTTTAAGACATATGATGTTTTAAGATCAAAATTGTTGTATTATGTTTTATAGTTATTAAACTCTTTTGGTGTTGCTTCAAACTAAATTTTGGAATAATGCGCTTGAGAAATATTCGAAGTAGCTTCCAAACTTGGCCTTATCGTCTAGGTCGGGTATATGGTGTTACATTTAGTGGTATCAGAACTAAGTTAATCAACATTCGGGCTGTGTACTAAGCTCTCAATTTGTGTGATATGGTGTTTAAATGAAAATAAACTATCTGAGTAATTCTGAAAACTGATTTTGTAAAGGATCAAGTCTCCGATACCGACCCTGTAAGTATTTTTGTTCAATTCGTATGATTAGTTACAATATTGTTATAATTAAACTATTGTTTGGTTAAATATTTTGATATGAACTGGTATGGGAACTGTGATAAAAACTCTGAATTGATATGTGCACTTTTGATATTGTAGATAAACTAATATTATGAGTTCACGCAATAGTCCTGGACGTGGTTCTCGTAGATGCCGCGAGCGTTGAGGAGGAGCTCGAGCAAAGTCATTATCTGTAAGTAGTATGCCCAATCTAGAGACTAGCGAGACTGTTGGTACTCCTATAATTAAGATTGGGTCTCATACTCCTATAGCTGGGGACGACGCACTGTCCCAAGTTATGATTCGTGCATTAGAGAGGGTTACTGGGACCCATTCTGAATTTAGAGGCTGAGGGTTGGTCACTGAATGACCCTGGTCGAACGGTGCTGAATTATTCAAGGGTGTCATTGGATTCACCCCTACTATTGTTGAGTATTGGTTAGAGGCTGTTGTGCGTATTATGACTGATATTGACTGCACTCCCACTTAGAGACCGTTGTACGTATTGAGGGGTGCTATATCTCTACTCCGAGACGAAGCCTATCAGTGGTGGCTGACAATTGAAAAGGGTGTTTAGCCTGAGCAGGTTAATTGAGGCTACTTTAAAAACGTCTTTCAGAGTAAGTATGTGGGGGTGAGTTACATGGAGGCTCGCTAACGTGAATTTATAAGTCTGGTGCAGGGTGAGAGATCTGTGGCTGAGTATAAACCTGAGTTTCTGAGATTGACCAGATATGCTCAGGCTTTGGTAGTATCTGATTACGATAAGTGTGTGAGGTTTGAAGAAGGCTTACGTTATGATCTCCCTCTAGTTCTAGACAATACCTTAAGAGAGGGGAGAGGTTTGACGGGCCTCTGAGGACCGAAACACCATCTGCGGTGAATGAGACTCAACTTTATAGCGACTGTGGGAGGCGTCATCTAGGCGAGTGTTAGATAAAATCATGAGCTTGTCTCCGCTATGGGTCGATGGAGCATCGTGTTCGAGATTGCCTTCATCGATCAGATTAGGTGTCAATTACAGTATAGAATCTAGTTTCGGGTCCTGTTCAGCCTCTTAGAGTAGCTCAACAACCGCCTAAGGGCCGTGGAATGGTTAGGGGTAGTAATAGTTTTGGTAGGGGTCAAAGAACACCAGGTAGAGGTGCGGGTCAGACTGAGGCACGACAACCTGCACTGGTCTATGCGGTGAGATGTCGTGAGGATTGAGACAAGTCGACGTTATAGTGGGCATGTTTTTTTATTCATTTTGTTTCGTATTTTACTCTGATTGATATTAGATATACTCACTCATACATAACTAGTACTGTTTCTGTAAATTTGAGTATATTTGTTGAGAATATTACTAGGAATTTTTCTGTGATTAGTCCTCTAAGTCAGTCGATTCGAGTTGATAAGGTATATAGACGGGTTTTGTTAGAGACTCAGGGTATGGTATTTTCGACTGACTTAATGGAGTTTTCTTTTGGTGAGTTTGATTTGATTCTAGGAAAGGATCGACTTGTAGAACATCGAGCCAGTCTAAACTGTGCCTCTAAGAGAGTTACTCTGAGAACTGATGAGAATAGTGAGGTTGTTATCATTGGTGAGCATTGAGATTACTTCTCCAATGTAATCTCAGCCCTTGTAGCTAAAAAGTTAATTCGAAAAGGTAGCGAGGCATACATTGCTTTTGTGTCTGATTTTGTACCTGCAAAGCTTTCTGTAAATGATATTCGTATTGTAAAGGACTTTCTCGATGAGTTTCCAAGAGTATCTCCGGATAGGGTGGTTGAGTTCGGTATTGATCTGTTACCATGCACTGTCCTTGTGTCCATTGCACCCAGTGGAAGACAAGATTGGGTGAGAAATAAGGCTTAAAAATAGCCTTATTTTGTCCACACGGACAGAGACACGGGCGTGTCTCTCAGCCGTGTGTGACACACGGCCATGCGCATAAGTGTGTGTCCCCTGCATCCTTAAAATTTAGAAACAGAATGCTCAAAATTCACTGTGTGAACAATTTTGAGCATTCCGTTTCTAAATTTTAAGGATGCAAGGGACACACGGTTGAACCACTCGCTTGTGTGCGTGGCCGTGTGTCATACACGGCTGAGACACACGCTCGTGTCTCTGCTCGTATGGACAAAATAATGCCATTTTCAAGCCTTATTTCTTACCCAATCTTGTCTTCCACCTATATTAACATTTAAACACACTCACCAACCAATTCAAGATATTAAAATCAAGCCAAAACTAAGTCTTATGCATGACATATTATCACATATGTTCAAATGTTCAAACTTACCAAAAACACATTTGTGCATATAGACATATTTTATTAATTATGCTAACTCAAAACTATTCATCAACAGGTTTAAATACTTTCCACCATATAAAAATTTCAAATACACACATCAAACATATTTAAGTCATATATTTACATCTCAAAATATGCCAACACTAGCCATACTAATGGTTATTTTCAACAAAATATTTATATGTCATCATTTGGCCAATTTAACCTATACATGCCATTATATCCTAATTAAAGTTTGCTATTTATACCAAAAAGAGCTGAAAGATAGAGTGATCTTGCTCCAACCCGCTCTCAACCTTTACAAGCTTCCGAGTACTATAAAACAAAAGAAATAAAATAAAGTAAGTTTTTAAGCTTAGTAAGTTCGTATAATGGGAAATTAGCTTACCATTCATTTACTTTTAAAATAAGCATACAAAGTACATCCAAATCAATTTAATCCACACCCTAACCACACATCCTCATCAACATGTTAGTCATGTATTCATGTGAATAACAAGTACAAAGATGAGCTTATCACATATCATATATCCATGTGTTTTCAAGTAGTTATGGGTAACGATTCATTCAGAATTCATCTTAACTTATATTAGAATTTCACTAGTTGAATCATTTGAAATATCGATGGATACATGGGTAGTACATCCTAAGTGTACAATATTGTAAATCCATCAACTCATTTTCAGGGGTGCTCATAAAAGCGCATAAATGGGAAGCTTATTCGGGCTATAACGGAAAGCTCATAAGAGCCATAATTAAGAAGCTCATGCGAGCCAATAACGGGTAGATCTGAAAAGCCATTAATCAAGAAGCTCCGGATAGCCATATTTCAGAAAGTTCAAACGAGCCATATCGAAAAACTCGAAAGAGCCAATTAACGGGAAGCTCACAAAGAGCCTTTAATCGAAACGCTCATAAGAGCTAAGGTGTGTCCACAATACATGTAGGATCACAACCTATCGGGATACTCCGAAGAGCTATAACGGGAAGCTCACAAGAACTATATAACGAGAAGCTCATGAGAGCTAATAACGGAACGCTCTTTCGAGCTATGGTGTATCTGTAACATATGCAAGACCACAACCAATACGGGAACCCTATATCTAATCAAATTTCATGTATTCAAATAAGATTTAATAT
Source organism: Gossypium hirsutum (assembly GCF_007990345.1). Lineage (NCBI taxonomy): Eukaryota > Viridiplantae > Streptophyta > Magnoliopsida > Malvales > Malvaceae > Gossypium > Gossypium hirsutum. Next base: position 5,898,215 of record NC_053439.1, on the reverse strand, counting down.
TTATCAGGACTTATCGGATATGTAATTAATTTCATATACATAGAAATCAAATATACAACATTTAGTTCAAACATGTAAATGTACACAATTTAATTATACGAACTTACCTCGACACTTGCTTGTGTATGAAAATCTACTAATCTGACACTTTTTCTTTTCCTCGATCTAACTCCTTATTTGGCCTTTTTGGATCTATATAAATGAATTAAACATCATTTTAATACATTTTATATTCAATTCAATCCAATTCACATATTAGGCAAAAGTACCATTTTGCCCTTATACTTTTAATTAATTTTAATTTCGTCCCTAGGCTCAGAAAATGAACTTCATGCAATTTAATCCTTATTCCAAGCCTAGCCTAATTTTTCATATAACAATAACAGTCCATGTATTTCACAAAAATTAAAAATTTTCCATGAATTTTTCATCTTTTCAATTTAGTCCCTAAATAACAATTTCATGAAAATTTCCTTTACAAAAGTTGTTTATCTATCAACAACCTTTCTACCATAAAACTTCATAATTCATGCATATTCATCCATGAAAAAACTTTAATACTTTGATAAGTTTGCAAATTAATCCCTAAAATAGCTAAATTAGGTTGTTACGATTTCAGAAATATAAAAATTACTAAAAACGGGACAAGATTACTTACCTAATTAAGCTTGCTTGATTTCTTTTCTCTTAAATAGGGTTTCCATGAAAATAATTTTGGAAAAGATGATGAAAAAGATGATATTTTGTTATTTAATTATTTATCATCTTTTATTATTTCCACTTTCCAATTTAGTCCCTTTCTTTAATCAATTTTTCATGGATGAATCATCATAATTATCTACTAACTACTCTTAATGGTCTATTTGTCTTATAAGGACCTCAATTTTTGAATTCCATAGCTATTTGATCCCTCTAGCTACTAGAATTTAACTTTTACACATTATGCAATTTGGTCCTTTCTAACAATTAAACGTGAAATCGGTAAAATTTTCTTAACGACATTTTTATACGTTATTCCTATCATAATGTAGACCATGCAATAATATTAAAATAAATTTTCTTTCTGACTCAAATTTATGGTCTCGAAACTACTATTTTGATTTCACTGAAAACAGACTGTTACAGTCTCGATTTTGAAAGGATAATTTTTTAGCATTGTTGGCATTTTCATACATTATAAAGGAATAAGAAAGAAAAATAGAGGTAATATGGAAAAAATAAAGAGAGAAATAATGTAAAAGAAAAAATACAAATAAAATAATTTTTATTTTTTTTAAAGTTTATGTGGAATAGTGATTTATTCTTGACTGTAATTCTTTTAATGGATATTGTAACACCTCCAACCCGACCTAGGAGTTTCAACTAAGTCGAAGGCATTACATTCGATCACTGAGGTGGTCCTTTAAAGTCTTTCTTTTTGAAGCGTTGATTTGTATGAAAACACTCTTTTGTTTTTAAGAAAGACGTTCACTAATTTAAACCGACTTTACTTAATAAATTGATTACAATGTTATTAATTTGAAGTTTTAGGACAACAATTTTGAGGTATTTAAGAAAAGACTTTATCAAAACTTTAAGTATTTTGTAAAGCAGCGGAAAACATTTAAAGTAAAGATTTTCTAAACTGAAAAACATGCAAATATCAAAGTATTAACTAAGTTTCATGCTTTAAAATAGATAACTAATCAATCTCAAACTTTAAGATATAAAAGCAAGAAATTAATAATTACAACCCCGAAAATAAATGATAAATGAAATATTTTTAAATAATAAAACAAGCTGCTAATCAGAGAGTTCTCCAGTGCCATACCGAGTCCTAATTTTCTACGTTACCTAATAGGTAAAGGAAAAAGGGGAATGAGCTTACAATGGCTCGGTGTGAGACTAACTTATAAATCAATATATATAACTCCACAAACAGAAAAACTTAGAAACAATAATGAGTTAAGCATAACATATGGAACATATAGTAAATCAATGTATATATTGTTTGTGTATGATGTAATGTAAATGCAAATGCAAATTTCCCACCCGTCCATCCTAACTACCCTCGAGCATCGCTCGACACACCAAAACACATATAAAATACTAACCATACTAGATTTCTCGATGAAGATGGTCGTTCACTTGTCATTTTGATGACATTGTCGTCTTCTTAGTGTAGTACTAACTGTTAGTGTAGACTTAAATTGCCACTATCTCCTACGGAACTCCTTTGTCCTCTATACATATTTTTTTTATATAATTATACACATATTCTTAGCATATGATGCTATTTGTCATCTTTCGATGCTTACATTCAATATTTCATACCCACACTTAATGACATGTGAACATGCGTCCATTCTCATCAGTTTCATATATATAATTAATTTTAGAACTAAAACAGTTTCACATATACAGTGGTTTCATGTGATCTAACACGCTTGGTTTGGTTAACACATACATAATTCGGGTTTGCACATACAAGGGTCACACATATAAGGTTGCGCGTATGGGTTCACACACCTAGGGATTTGCACCTAAGAGGTTTGCACATGTAGGTTTGCACTTTAAAGGTCACACCTAGGGGTTCGCTCATTAGGGATCGCACCTAGGGGTTTGCACATTAGGGTTTACACACCTAGGGTTCACACACCTAGGGGTTCATACGAATGGGTTCGTACCTAGGGTTCACATAGATGAGTTGACACCTAGGGGTTTTGTAACAGCCCAATTTTAGCTAAATCGGAACAGTAGTTTTGGAACCACAAATCCAAGATTGTAAAATTTATTTTATTATTATTTTAATATTTACAGCATGATATTAGAGTTGTGTGAAATTTTCGTAAAGAAATTTTATCGTTTAAGTGTTTAATTCGGTAAAAAGGACTAAATCGCGTAAAGCGTAAAAGTTGTGTTCTAATAGCTAAAGGTATTAAATAGCTATAGGGCTTTAAAGTGGAAGTCCTTATATGGTAATTAGACCATTAATGTTGATAGTGGAATGTGATGGCTTGGCATTTGTGTAATTTTTAAATGTTTTAAAGGTTATAAAAGTAAATTAATTAATAATGATAAATTAAGTAAAATAAAGTAAAGGTATCCTCTTTTCTTCTCCATCTTCAACCAAATTTTAGGGCAAGAAAAGCCATTTGAGAGCTTTTACATTCGGCAACTATTTCCTAGCTTGTGTGGTATGTATTTTTGTCCCATTTTTAATTATTCCTATGTTTTTGTGATCGTTGCTTCATAATCTAGCTAGCCCGTGCCTCGGAATTCGAAACTATTAAAGATTTAACATGTTTCTATTGTTTAATTCTTGATTAAATTGATGATTTATGATAGATTATGAATATTTGATGTTAGATTTTCATATTTTATAAAGTGATTTTTTTGAGAAAAATGTCAATTTTGGACTAAATTGTGAAATGTGGAAATTTAGTGGTTAAAATGTGAAATAAATTGAAAATATGGGATGATAGTAATATATGGAAAATTCGGCTAACTTGGGTTTGCGTTTAATTTCATGAAATTGTGATTTTATGTGATAAGGACTAAATTGCAAAAATATGAAATTATGGGGGAAAAGTGTAAATGTAATTTAAAGAAAATTTTGGATTAAATTTAATAGAGAGATAATTAAATAAGTTAATTTTGATATTATCTAGATCGAAGGAAAATCAAAGTATCGGATTAGTCGACCTAAATTTGTCAGTTCAGCGAATGAGGTAAGTTCGTATGTTTAATAAGCATTAAATTATACATGTTTAAATGCTTAACTGAGATAATTTTGGTGAATGCTTAAATATTGAATTTAAGTGTGATTACAATGCTTTGGAAATGTTTGACGAAGATTCGACAAAGTAAAAGTCCCGGTTGAACCTTAGGAATAGATAGGATACAAATGTCATGACATTAGGGTTACCGAGATTATGTGTAAGACCATATCTGGGATATGGCATTGATATGAGACTTCGTGTAAGACCATGTCTAGGACATTGGCATCGATATGTGATTTTGTGTAAGACCATGGCTGGGCTATTGGCATCGATACGAGATTACATGTAAGACCATATCTGGGATATGGCATTGTTACGGTACTATGTGTACGAGATCCCCAAGTATCCTTTAGTATTCCAAATGGTTCAACGGGAAAAGTGGATGAAACATGGTTATAAGTGATGGTACAACGAAAGTAAAGTATTCGTGATAGAAATCAACAAGTAAATGAAAGTTGAGAATAGAAGTATGATCGAGTTAAGCAAGACACGTACGTACATAACCTATGTGAGAATCAAATGAAAGTGAATTGGTGAGTTCATACCGTATCATGTATATGAAATGAGAAAGATATGTGTTTAAATATGTTTTATACCAAAATGTGCTCATTTGGCTATACGGAAGTATGAATTGAATGTTATATAAGAATTAAATTGATTAAACTTGTGAAAGCTAATGTTAGCTATGTAAATGATTATATGATTGAGAATGAAATGAAATATGATCTATGTGAATTGTATAGATGAAATATGATATGTGTTATGAGGACGTATGGAACTGGAAACGAAATTTTATGAAATGTATGAAAGAGTAAAATCTGCAATAAAACAGTTTTGGACAGCAGCAGTTGTATAACTTTGAAAATTCACTAAAAATTGTGGGAATCACATTAAAGGTTGAATAAGACATGAAATTAAATCTTATTGAGTCTAGTTTCACATAGAAGAAATAGTGTAAGCAAAAGAATCTCGTATTATGAGATATTTGAATTTTTGAGAGATAAGTTCAGAATGATTTCGGAATCCCCTATTTTGAATTTGGAAAATAATTAAAAATTGTATAAAAAGAATTATGGGTTAGAATTTATATGATTAAAATTATAATGAGTCTATTTTCAAGAAAAACAAATAGAAATATCATCTGAATCTCGTACTAAGAGATAATTAATTTTTAGAGAAGAAGGATCAGAATTGTCAGACAACAGAACATGGACGACTTTGAAGAATTAACTATACTTATTTACTAAACCAAAAATTCTGAAAATTTTATGGTAAGAAGATATGTGAGTCTAGTTTCGGTAAAATCAAGCGGATCTTAATTTGAAGTTCTGTAGCTCAAGATATAAATAATTTAGTGACTATGACTCTAGCAGATAGCTTGATGTGAACATGAGTAAATAGTGGAACTATGTGCAATTTTTATTGTATTATCTTGAGAACATGTTGTGAGGATTGGTAAAAGCAGGTTAACAGATTGCTTATTATTTACATATCAACTTACTAAGCTTTATAGCTTACTTTGTTTTATTTTTCTATGTTTATAGTGTTCCGAAGGCTCGCTCGGGTTGGAAATCGACGGAGATCCCATCAAACTATCCAGTTATGGTTTCGGTACTTAAAAGGTTGGAAATTTTGGTTCTGTGGTATGTATAGGCTAGTTGGTTTGTTAAGTGTATAAGTGATTTTGGCTATTGGTGCCTATATGTTTGAAATGTATTGAGCCATGAGATTTTACTTGTTTATAATGTGAGGTTTGATATGTAGATGGCCTTATAATTGGAATGTGATTGTGGTTATGTGGTAAGCTTTAGTAAAGTTATTGATGCATTAGTGGAAGTGTTCAAAATTGATATTCACAATTGATGAATAATGGTATATTATGTGCTTGTGTAGAGTTGACCCTTATGGTTGGCGAATTCGCCTTGCAAATGGCCTATATTCGTCCACGCGACTGTTCACATAGGCGTGAGATGTCTGTTACTTAGAAAATTCTTAAAGTTTCAAAAAATTTTATGTGTAACCAGTTTATTCTCGAACCTTCTTAAAAGCATGTTTTAGATTTCGTAGACCTATTTAAGGGACAATGTGATTATGAATGAATGTGATATGATGATACATGATCAATGTATATGAAATGTTTGTATAATGATGTGAATTGTTTGGTAATGCCTCTTAACCCTAGTCTGGCGACAGATACAGGTTAAGGGTGTTACAGGTTCACACACGGGGGCTCGCACACAGGGGTTCATACATAGGTTTTACACACAGGCTCACACATACAATTCTCATACAATTACTTACGTGAGGATTCACATGTTTAATAGGGTTCGCATAATAAACAAGCATGTTTCACATAACTAAACATGTATAGTTCGTATACTATACAGGGTTCGCTTGTCCTATGTAGCTTGCATGTGCCTAGGGTTCACATATCCTGTTGAACTTGCATAGTATCCAGGGTTCACATATAGGTTCATATACATGGGTTATATACATAGGTTCTCCTAGCATCAACTTAAGGGTTCACATGTAATTTTCTAAGGGTCCGTATAACATTTCTATGGGGTTTGCATTACAATTCTTATAGGGTTCATATGTTATTTCCTATAGGTTCGTATAACAATTCTTATAGGATTCACTTATATTGATTTCTTACTTTCTAGTACATCAATTAACTATACACAATGATTTTAAGCATAGATCCCACACCTGATTTGAAGGCACAAAAACCTTAATCGGATGAGGAAATTGATGATCTACTCGGGAGGAGAGGGATAATTTTGAAAACTTTGAATTCCTCAGTGGAAAATTGTTTTTGCAAATAAGGAACTTCGGGAGTTTTCTTGAAAAATTCTCTAGATATCAATTATAGGGTTTGAAAAGGGTTGGCTATTTATAAACTCTTTTCCCTAATTGAAATAGGTTTTTGGGAATTCGTGTGAAATTAGAGCTCTATTGAAAAAAAAATTTCGGCTAGGCTATTTTGCAAATTCAACACTTTTATGGGGTAAAAATAAAATATTTTGGTTGAATGTACACAAGGGGTTTCAAACTTGGGATCTATGGGTAAGTTTAAGTCTTACCACTGAATCAAGAAGCTCATTCTTGACAGCTTTTAACTAAAACAATTTTTAAGGTATACTAAATTTTCTTACCATTTGCTTGAAAAAATAAAATCTAAATTTTATCCCTATTTTTTGGGATGTGACAAATCTCCCTCCCTTAAGAAAATTTGTCCTCGAATTTTAACTTACCTTATTCTGAAAAGTTTGGCTGGAGCTCGATCTCTTCAGCAAGAACGATATGAGAAGGGCTAGAATGATAGTGTCGTAATATAGATACGTGGATCACATTGTGGATTCAATCTAGCTCAGGAGGTAGTTCAAGTTGATAAGATACTGGGTCGATCCGCTTCTGCTACGCCACTTTGAAATTTTTTAAGGTGAAATTTTTAAGAACTTGTGATGTCATTGACGGCATCCTTATTCTCCCGTCCTCTTGTCGTATAAACTAAAGCTGGTTGTCTCACTTTTACACGGTTCGCACTTTGTGCTAGCGTTCTCTGGCCTCGATTTTCGTCGTTTCGGTTGGGACCACAGTTTTCTTGTGTTTGGGTTTGGTTTTGGCCTTGATTTTATGATTGAATAGAATTATTCCAATGATAACTATCCTTTATTTGATGTTCCTTTGATCCATACTTAAAACAAGTATCGATCTTTCTCCAACATTCACCTTTGTGGTGTTTCTCACAATATTAGCACTTTGGAGGACATTCGTCATTGGATTCGGGTTGTGGCCTAGCCCTTTTTATAGGTATGTGGTTTGAATCATTTGAACTCGAATCACTTTTATTTGGAACTTTTTGTCTCTTTTCTCGTTCCGTGCACTTAATTTCTTCTAAGATTTTGGTCTTTTCAACCAAATTTTCGAAATTCATTTCCTGAAGGAGTGCCACCTGTACTTTTAGGTCATATCTTAGCCCTTCTTCAAACCTCACACTCTTGTCTTCCTCTTTTGCTACTAATTTGGGTGTGTAGCGACTTAATCTAAAAATTCCGCCTCATACTCCGAAACCAATATATCTCCCTATTTAAGTCCGATGAATTTGGGCATGCAAGTTTTCATGTAAAGGGGACCCACATACTTTTTCTTCAAAGCATCTTGGAAATAATTCCAAGTTATTCGTTCCGTAAGTGTTCCCTTAACAATTGCTTGCTACCACCTATAAATCTCGTCCCTTAACAGGGACACGACTCTTTTTAATTTTTGCTCAGAAATACACTTAAGATCCTCTAGAATTCTTTCCGTCGTTTCCATCCAATATTCGGCTATGGTAGGAGTTGTACCAGCAACTCCTTTGAACAGTTCGACCCTATTTGATTTGAGCTTTTCGGCCATCGTCTTTTCGTTTTCATTTCCATTACCCAATCCAGCGACTCTTTGGAGTGCTCTCAACATGGATTGAGTCACAACATTGTCTCGCACGGTTCCATCGTTCTAATTTCTCATTCCCATATCTCAATTCTTATGGCCTCCGCCATCATTGGGGGTAAAGTTTTTCATATATTCCTAGGTTGGGTTTTCCCCTTAAACTATGGGTTGTTCCATGGGTACAACTCTATGAGGTCTACCCCTTCCACGTTTGCCTTGAATGTTCATATTGATATTCTACAATTTCAAACAATTAGTAATTAATTTAAGTTTTCAGTTTATACTATCTTCTATCTAAAGTTTTTCTACCACTTAAAAGGTTTTTAATAAAAACTTATTATATCATGCTATTTATAAATATGTATTGTGAATAATAAATATAAATATTTTTAAAATTAACTAATAAATAAATATATCGAACAATATTATGTTATCTTGTATTATTATAATTATTAAAATTATATAGTTTCCATTTTAGATTTTATATTTAAAAAAAAAATTGAAATTTGAAAATTTTTTATTATTGTAGTAAATTTGATTACTAAATACAGTCTAATACTTTTGATTATACAATAGGAATATTGGAGATATTAATCAAATATATAGAATTTTTTATTCCAAATTTGTCACTATATTTTTATAAGAAATTTGCATTGAATAATTTTTTTTCAATATAATCAAGAATTACACATCACAATTTATTATCATGAAAAATATCAATTTTTAAATTATATCATATAAAAAAATTTAAGCTGATATTGCTACACTATATATATAAAGATACAAACTAAAATTATCTACTTAAGATTCTCAATCAAATCTTAAAGATTTTCAATAAATTCTAAAAAGTGCTCCATTAACATTGTTGGTTAAAATTTTCAATTAAATCTGAAAGATTTCAACCAAATCCCTAAATTCTCAAAAGTGCTCCATTTAACATTATTGATTTTCAACCAAATCTCTAAACTTATATTTTAAAAAAAATTTAAAATTTAAAATTTAAAATTTTTTTATTAGTCTAATACTTTTTATTATACAATAGGAATATTGGAGATATTAATAAAATATATGATTTTTTTTTAATTCCAAATTTGTCACTATATTTTTAGAAGAAATTTGCATTGAATAATTTTTTTTCAATATAATCAAGAATTACACATGACAAATTATTATCATGAAAAATATTAATTTTTAAATTATATCATATAAAAGAATTAAGCTGATATTGCTACACTATATATAAAGATACAAACTAAAAGTTATCTACTTAAGATTCTCAATCATTTTAAAGATTTTAAATTCTAAAAAGTGCTCCATTAACATTGTTCATAAAAATTTTCAATTAAATCTGAAAGATTTTGACCAAACTCAAAAGTGCTCCATTTAACATTGTTGATTAAGATTCTCAATCAAATTTTAAAGATTTTCAACCAAATCCCTAAATCCTCAAAAGTGCTCCATTTAACATTGTTGATTAAAATTTGCAATCAAATCTTACAGATTTTCAACCCCTAAATTCTTAAAAATGATCCATTTAACATTATTGATTAAGATTCTCAATCAATTCTTAAAGATTTTCAACCAAATTCTTAAATTCTCATAACTGTTCCATTTAACATTGTTGACTAAAATCAAATCTATATCCTATTGACTTAAAAGCTAATTTTATGGTTTAGATTGGACTGTATCATATGGAAATATTAAGCAATAAATTTTGGCCCACAAGGTAAGAGAGAACTTAATTCTAGTGATTTGTATTTTTTTTTACTTTTAAACCTTATGATTTTTTTTGATGTAAAACAAACAAATGAATTAAACACTATTAACTAGTAATATTCAGCGGACTCTCTACAAACAGCTGTAGTCCTTTATTTCTGTCGAAAGCGAATTAAATCCTTTTTATTGATTTTTTAAATTGTTTCTAATAAAAAAAATGTTTTTTTTAATTTTGAAACAAATTGAAGATTAATTTAAGGGTTTTGAAAGTTTGTTTCTGTATGCTTTTAATTACTTTTTTATATATATTTTATATTCTTGGATCTCCACCAATAGGAGAAACTCAAAATTTCCATGTTAAAATTTAAATAAATGTAAATTACATAAATAATCATTTTAACTATTAAAAAATTTACGAAATCGTCGCTCAATTTATATTTTTTAATCATTAAAAATTTTCAAATAATTTCCATGTCAGTTTATAATTAAAAATACTATACTTCTAAATCCAAAACTTATTTCAACCATCTTCAACCTCACATCCCCGCCATCGTCAACAATACCTATGATTTTTACCGTCGAAGGCTTCCCAATCCCACATTCCAATAACGCGTGGAGAAGATATATGTACTACCCTCCATGCCCAATATCGAAATCAACTCAAGATATTGAGCTTATCAGTCAGGCAATCCTGAAATCAACTCAAGATAACAGAACAAAAGAAACGATGATGATCACCTCCTCGCCACATTGTTCTCTCAGGTATGTACAATACATAACAAAATCCAAATCTTAATCTAAAACCAAACAAGCCATTCATAGCAACTCCATATGAACTAACCAGACCTAATTTTCAAAATCCCCATTTAAGATGCCCTTGGAATCATCAACCCCATAGTTCTAATTCCCTCCAAACAAAATGGGTTTTTCTTCATCTTGAAGAACTGATTTAAACACCATCAGAAAAAAAAATGCTGTCTTACTGTTATTGGACAGTTAGAATCTTTAAAAGAAGATAACACACTGAAGCAATCTGAAGTTTAGGAGTTAAACTTTCAAAAGGATGATGATAATGATGCTGATAAAGCAAATACAAAAAGTGAAAATGGAAGTGGGTCTGGGGGAATTCTTGTTGAAGAGTTGGTGAAAGAACTTAAAGCAATAAAGAAGCAGAATACTATAACCCATTGCCTTCTTTCGGCGATGATTGTCGTCACTTTATTCTGGCAAGTCTTTGAGGCATCACTCCTTCTCCAGCTTAAAAATGGCTTTACTCACCCTTTTAAATCAGTTGGAAGTTGGCTTGATACGCTGCTCAAAGGTCCAGCCAAATCTACACAACAACATTATAGTCACCTTGTTGATGCTTCAGGTTCACCTCCCTCTCTTCAGGTGGTAAAGATCACAGGTATTGCTGATAATGGCGGGGATGCGAGGTTGAAGATGGTTGAAATAAGTTTTGGATTGGAAATTATTTGAAAATTTTCAGTGATTAAAAAATTCATGTCATTCACGGTTTTAGACTTAACATAAATTTGTATTTTTCAAAAAAAGATTTTAATAGTTGAAGGATGATTTAGTAAATACATACTCAACACTATTTTCATGATTATTGAACTTACACCATCATCATAAGTCATATAAAACTATTTTCACTTCTCCTAATATTTGTCGATATTATCACTCATTTAAATTTAAATTTGAATTAAATTGCTATGGAAAATTACACATGATTAAAGTTATAAAGAGTATATTGTTGTGATAAGTGAGCACAAATTGTTGATAAAACTTACCTTATAGATTATGATTTTGTAACTTTAAATTATACATTATAATTTATTTTGTTTAGAAATATACAAGATAAATTTATTTATAAATTAAACTTTAAAATATAAAGATAATGTAAATATTTTCAAATTATTTTGTTATAAATTAATTTAACCTAAGGTAAGTTTCTTTTACAAATATATTACACGTTGTTTCTAAATTTATAAATACATTACACGCTAATTTGTAAAATAAAAGAAACAATAATTTAACAATATTTATTTGAATTATTATAAAAGATGAAAATCATTAACCCATATTTTAATTTTAGGGAAAAAAAATCTAATTTAATTTTGCATATTAAATTTAAATTAATTATTAAATTTAATAATAATGTGAATGATACAATAGTAATTAACAACATGATAAGTAGTATCTTTTTAATCAGATAAAGGGGTACTGGCCATTAGTGTGCCAACACCCCAATTTTTTTTAAAAATATAGTATAAATATATAGTATGATACAGTTTGAAAAAAATACATGGGTGTCGGTCATCTAGTGTCCAAAACCCCAAAAATTATTTTTTAACAAAAAATAGCGGTGTCGACCATCTAGTCCCCATAACCCAATTTTATTATTCATTTCAGGTCATTTAGATGATTGTTTTTTAACTAGGATCATTTACTAAATAATTATTTTTTGAATCATTTGGGTAAAATAGCCCCCCTTATCTCCATCCCTGTTCTTACCCAGAGCCATTTCAACACATTTCTTTTTTAGTTTTCTTATTAAACAATGTTAGGTTACTTTGTGAGTTCGTTTTTTTTAGCAAAGCTTTGCTTTATAAGATGAAATGAAATTTACTTATTAAAAAAATTGTCGGGGTACTTTGAGTTGGCTTGAAGTCTGTTGAGGTGTTCTCCCCGTCCCCCTCTCTTGGGAGAAATTCTTTCATATTTATAAGGTATGGTTCCCTGATATGACGTGCTGGGAGCTAATTAGATGCCATGCAAATGACACATTCTCCCGTTTAGGTTGGACACATACCCTTAGACATGTCTATTTGGTAGGAAGGTGTCATCGTAAGGAGTGAACAGTGCCCATGCTCCACCATCCAAGGTGGTGAGGCTTGATGGGGTCAACTCGCATATGGACTACCTCGCGAGGTATTGGTGGTACGTGTGGTGCTGACACGTGATCTCTCCTATACTTATTTGGCAAGGCAGACTCACGAGGAGGTGAGGTGATCCCACCTCACAAGATATCGGTAATATGTAAAATGCTCACACATGATCTCCTTTGTATGTACTTGGTGAGGTGGTGAGATGATCACACCTCACATGGTGCTAGTGATAAATGATTTGTGAGCTTACGAGGTGGTGATGGAGAAATGACTAGATGGTTGCATCTCATAGAATAGTGAGCAAGACCTTAACGGTGAGGACATTTTCATAAGGCAGTGAAATACATGCTATGAAGTGACGGAGTGATAGTTTACGAGGTGGACATATGAAGTAGGTGCAAAGTGATATGATGGTTCACAAGATGAACCCAAAGATTTAATAATAAAATAAGACATGTGGTAGTATTTGAATCCTAACAAATTTTTTTCTCTACAAATGTATCAAATTACTAACAAAGGTATTACTTTGTTATATAATATATATTACTTATATATTTTTGTTATAAACCCAGTAAAAATTCGTTAAATTTTTCTTTAAATATCAAATAAAAATAATAGCATATAATTTTCTTAAAAACTTAATGTAATCTCATCATCAAGAAAATAATATTTTATTTGTTATTGAAAAATAGCTAAACATTTTGTATTTTAAAACTCCTATTTCAAGTATGACAGTTTGGAGGAAAACTACATCAATAAGAAAATTTGACGAAAGAATAATAATTATAAAAAATTAAAAATGAAAGTATATCTCTTGAAGAAGAAAATGGTGCAAAATTGTGCAGGACTTTGACATTAAAAAATTTTATGGTTGAGTTAATAGTACATTCAATATTTAATTTAATTTTTTGATCCACAACAATTATTTATTTTCTTATTATACGTATCCTTTAAAGAGATAAATAATTGAAAATGAAAAGTACGATATTTTTTAAATTTATCTAAGGATACCTTAATTTAAATTTATATAAATATAAATGAGCTAAACTTTAGATTTAAAATTACTATTATCATTTAAGAAAAAAAAAAGAGGAGTTTCTTGGTTTCCCCTGCATCAACTTTTTTAACAGGAGAACTAAATGCCAACCTCATTTATTGTAATTTTAAAGCTTGATAATCAAATAGTTGGTCACTGAAGCTGAATAAAATTGTTCTCAATCATCCACTTCAGACTCCAATGGTTTCTGTCACAATTATAAGCCCAATATGCCCATCCAAATGTTGCACGACCATAAACATCTAGCTGTGCTTTAGCAAATCTCTGGTAATCTTCCATTGATGCATCGTTTCGAGCAAATTCTGCAGTCCATTCCCCTGCAAAAAAAACACCACTTTGAAATTCATTCCTACTACATTTGCATATAGCTAAAACTAAACCTGTTCCAAAACTTAAATTACCAACTAAAACCAGGGGACCGTTAGCCGAGGTCAAGCTGCCAAGATCGGAGGCTCGTTGATTGTTGACAAAATCGATGTTTTGTTGGACAGTCATGCCGGAAAATGAGTCTGAAAAGAGGTTGTAGTAATGCACATCGATGGCTACTCGATTCATAGTACTGGCCAATGAGAAGAGCTCCTTTGGATCAGCTGGTCCTAAACGAGCTGATAGGATCACATACGCATTTGTGTACTTCCTTATTGCATCGTATGCAGCTTTGTAATACTTTGTAAGTGCATCTAATGTTACACCCGGTGCTCTAGGCTCATTCATTAATGCAATCGCAGCCAAATTTGGTCTTACACCATATCTGTCCAACAATTATATTGAACCTTTAAATTCAATTGAAAGAAGGAAAAGTATATAATAGAACATGGCATGACATAGAAATGGTTAGTGTCATCTTTAACCTTGCTGCAAGAAACTCTATTACCGCCACAGTCTCGTCAATGTTGGAATCGGCCCATTCTAGAAAACCATCTCTTGCTCCGCTGTGTTCGTCACCGTTCTGTGAGGCTTTAGCTGCGTGCAAATCAATAATTACCTTCATCCCATATTTCCTGCATCAATTTCACACATGAACCAGAAGATTGTTTAGAACTTGCAATTAAATAAAGGCTTGTTCGACAATACTTTTGAAAAGTGCTGTGTAAAAATGCTTTTGAAAAGTTTAGTCTAAAATTTGAGTATTTAGTATTGCTGACAAAAGGTGCTTTTGAGAAATAAAATCTTCATTTTAAACAAGTAACAAATATGCATTTAAATAATATTTAAATTAGTTAATATTATTATATATTAGTAAAAATATAAAAAAATTATTATAACTTGTTGTTAATATTTTAATATATGAAATATAAATTTTAAATAATTTTAAGTAATAAATATTAATTTATTTATAAAATTTAATTAGAATATGTAAATTATATTTTAAATATTTAAATATAACCATTAAATATTTGTAATTAGTATTTTAAAAAATATATTTTTATTTTTAATTAATGATTTTAAAATGTAATTAAGCACAAAAAAAAGAGAAAATATTATGTTATTAGAGGGGTGAAAAAATAATTAAGCACTAAAAATACTTTTGGGAAAAGAAAAGCTAAAAATTTGAGCTTCTTCTTTATAGAAATGCTTTTCAGAAAAGCTAAAAATTTTAACTAAAAGTAATTTGTTTAGTACAGTTTTTATTCCAAAAATGCTTTTGTACCTAGAAATATATTTTTTAAGAACTGCAGGCCTTAAGTCTTGTTTTGTCTATATCCTAGAAGATTTCCTTTACTTACTCTGCCCATGTGAAAGCATTGTCGAGGGCTATTGAAGAGCCTCCAACAAAAGGCTTAGGGGGAGTTGGATCCTGCGCTATCCACCACCCTACAGGTATCCTCACGGCACTCAGTCCATTTGCAGACATGAAATTGAAATCTTCCTCAGTGATGTAAGAATTCCAATGATCCTAAATAACCACGGTTTCATACAAAGTCAATTCGGATACCATTGCTGTAACTTGCTTGTTTAAAGAGTAAAAAAAGAGCCCTTACCTGCATGACTTGAGGGGCTTTATCAGGGCCATAACCATTAGTGATTTGAAATTCACCTTGTAAGGTGTTTACGATTGTCAGTATGAACACAGATGGATCGCTATCATCCCAACTAGACTCTGCATAATCTGCAGTTACCAATGTCTCCGATTGTGCCTAATTATGAAAAGTTTTGTTCCTTAAAAATGGAAAATCATTACTATGAAAGTCATTGCAAATTGTAGTAAGTACAACAAAAGTACCTGAAGGAACAAACCATTTGATGCTTTGAATCGAACTCGGTTACGATCATCATCTTTCCTTACAATCTCAAACGTTTCTGTATCAGTAGGTGTATCTGAAACTGCTTGTACACCTTGACTTCCTAATCCCACAAACTGCTTGTTGAACACTCTCAAGTTAAAGCATGATTCACTCACCCTCCATAACTGCATCCAACCAAGCAAAAAAATTGGAAAGACTTCAAGTATTATGTTGTAGTTTGAACAAAAAAGCTGATGAAAGAACAAACCCTGAAGGTTTCCCAACCAGAAGGTGAGGGACGGTTGGCTACAACGACGGTTCCACCGCCATTTTCAGCACACAAATACTTTTTTAGCTTTGTTGAAAGGAACTGAACTTGGGTTCCATCCTATATCAATAAAATACACAATTTTTTTTTTTGGAAATTCATGATTAAATGAGTGAAACCATAGCTAAAGAAAAGGGAAAGCTATGTATATACCAAAAGATCTTTGTTAATGATGCCATCAAAACGAGAAGGTTTCATCCATCCTTCAGTGACAAGCCAGTTACCAAGGTTTACAGCCTTCAATGGCAGAATAAGGTCTGCATTTTGTGCATGTGAAGAAGAGGGAAAATATGAAATCAAGTTGAAAATCAAGAGAAAAGGTAAGTAAACCATGTTTAGCCTTCCCTCTCTGTTCTGAAATTGTATGACAGCTGCAAATTATACAAGTAAATCCATTATCTGGAAAAGCAACAATCTCATAATAATGACACTACATGTGTTCACACAGACTATTTTGCTTTTGCCTTTTAGTCCTTCATCATCTTATATTAATTTCACATGGGGTTTTTACTATTGAGATTTGGAGATGTTTAAGCAAATTATGGAATGGAAATGTGATATTTGTCAAACATGAAGGGTTTAAGGCAAACTTTAGTTGCCCCTACAGCATACAAGAAGCGAACTTTCCTTTTTATTTCTTTAGTGGAAATGGTTAAGGCGTCAAAGTCCATCCTTTCACACTTTTTAATCACTTTTGACGTAAATGGAATGGTATCAGATTCGTGTCTCGTCTTTTTTCTTTTGTTCGAAAGATTCGTGTCTTATCAACCGCTCATCAAGGTTAAAATATCTCATAAGTCTATCTTCTTTTCATAAATTTAGAATTAGTCCTTACACTTTTATTTTCAGAATTTAGTCTTTAGGTTCAATTGTTAACATTGTTACTTTTTTTTGGGTTATATTTCTTAATGTGATATTTTAAGGTAAAAAAAAAACTTACTTAGTAGTCATGTAACTAAAAGAATTAATGTTATAATGACCCTAAATGAAACAAATTAGTTTTAACTGTGTTAAATCTGAATTTTAAAATTTAAAAAGTAATACTAAATTATTAAAATAAAAGTATAGAGACTATGATTTAAATTTACGAAGAATGCAAAGAGTTATGACATATTTTATCATAATATGTAACATTTTGCGTTGGCCAAGTTTCTGTAGCTATATATTTAGAATTGAGTTTTCATTTAGTTGTAAACACCATTAAAATTCTTTTGTTAAATTTGTTGACGTGACTTTTTATTTTTTTAAATACTCATTCGATAACTATGTGACAAAAAGAATGACATTGATCTCAATTTAATACAGAATTTTAATAATGTTAATCATTCTTAAAATTCACGTCAGTATTGTAATCAAAATAAAGTATTTAGAATAACTAATGACATTATAAACATTGAACTACTAAAATATGTCAAAAATTAAAATATAAAGATCAAATTTCAAATTTAAGTGTAGCATAATAATCGAAATTGAAATTGAATTACTTTTACATGTCTAAAAAATAGAGGGGTGAGAATTAAAATTTAACTATTATGTTAATAATGTAAAAGAAAGTGATGGACGTGTGTCAAAGAAGGAATGCCATTTATAAATAGAATATAGGTAAAATACAATTATGGTCCCTCTGCTATGCTTCAATTTAAGATTTAGTATTTATGATTTAATTTGACATAATTTAGTTCTTATACTTCACTCGATTATTCAATTTTATTTTTTGTGGTCACCCAACTGTATTAGATTTTTAAGTGTTTTTATTTTTATGTTAGTCAATTGGCGATCGAAAAAATAATTAAATAGTTAGATGAGCATTTTGTAATTTTTCATAATTATGTGATAAAAAAGAAAAAAAATTATAATTAAATAATTATTTTATAATTTTTTATAATTAAGCGGAAAAAAAATCCATAATGGGTGACCTATACTGATGTTTAGTTTACCAAAAACAATAATGAGTATATAATTGGTAAATAGGTATGCAAAAAGCTTCAAGTCGTAACTCTTTGAAACCGACACAAACGTTGAAGATCACCAGCTGCTAAGTTTCCTCTCTGAACCGGCGGATCGTAACATGAGTCAAAAAGCAATCTTGGCCCTCACAAAAAATTCCAACAATTATTTTCAAGTTCTATAAAGATTTTGAAATATTTGTTTAAATTCTTTTAAAATTTAAAAGAAAATATAATTAAAACCTACAAAAATCTTCAACATTTTAATTAACCTCTCTATTTAAAAAATTTTATTATCTTCATTTTTTTAAATATTTCTCATATTCATTTTACAATTTATATTTAATATTCATAGTTATCCCTTTAATAATATTATTTTTAAAATTTAAATTTATATATTTCCTTTAATACATTCAATATTTTGGGACCACTATTTTCTAGACCAAATCTGTATGACCACTAATTGAGATCCCAAGTCCCTAACCATGTGCATGATGACTCACCAGCCTTGGGTTCAGTGTTAAATCCTAACTCCCTAAACCTTGTCCCTAACCATCTAAGTGCTTTGTGCTTTAGGTTTTGTTAAAATTTTTTTGTTCATTCACGTAAAAGAATTACTCCCTAATTCTTTTTTTATATAAAAAAACAACTTATTTATATTCTGTGACTAATTTTGATGCAAAATAAATTTATATGCAAAGGGGATTTGAATTGAATGGACCTAAACATTTGGAATTAATCAGTTTAATTGTTTAACTTGTTTAGACAAAGGCAAACTAGGTAAGATATTGAATGGAGTGAAGTCATTAAATAAGGGGAAAATGATTGCGGTGTTTATGGACCGGATTTAGGTCGGGTTCAATTAAAATTTTAGGTCCGATTGTTATAGACCTAAAATTTTGCTTAAGCTTGATATTCGGGCTTGGCTCGGGTTGGTCCAGTCGTATTAATTTTTTACATTATTTTTAAAATATATATATAATACATCAAAAATACTAAAAACGTTAAAATAAATGTTTCTTAATAAATTGAAAATAACACTAAGATAGGTGCAACTTAACAAGCAAATGCCTCTAAAATAGTAACAAAATTAACAATAAATTAATAGTTATACAATATACAAATAATAACAACAAAATAGCAGCAATATAATAGTGAAATGGTAGCAAAAGTAAAAAAAAAACAACAACAAAACAATAAAAAATAATTTTTTTTCATATTTGGGTCAGGCTTAAGAAAAAAAATCTTATCCAAGGTCCGGCCCGTTTTTTAAACGGGTTTTATTTTTTACCCAATCTTATTTTTCGAGCTTATAATTTTACCCAAACCTTCCCACTTTTTGACCAGGCCATTCGACAGGTGTACAATCATCTAACCTCCTTTTACACAAAACAATAGTGTCTTCTCACCAAACTCTATTTGCCAAATTCCTTCCTTCCATTTGCCCACCGCTTGTTATAATGTTTTCCATGCTTTAATTTAGTAAAGCAAAAAAAAAATCTAATTATAATTTTGCAAGTAATTTTAGTTTTAATCAAGAGATTTAATCCCTATATTCTATTGGTTTAATAATAAAAGTCTAATCAATTCATCTGATTAATCCTAAATCAAAGATTTTTAACCAACTCTGAAAGGGTTTGAAGGGGAATTGGACACGTTGAATCGTGCCAACCCTGTGGTCATAATACTAAGGACGTTTTCAATTAAGAGGGTTTGAAGGGATTGCTCATGGGTGAGGGTCATTTGGAACCAAGTCATTCCTTCCTTTCAATTAAGACGATTCTATGAGGGCAATATTTTGGAGTGGCTTCTCTCGAATTTGCAAGACCAATCAAACAATAGTACAATAGAATGAGCTTGTTTTTTTGGCTTAATTATGTGGAGTATTTGGAAGAATCGTAACTTATTCATCTTCCAAGGAAAATCAATGAATCCGAAAGAAATTATTAAGGTTTCCTACAGTTGGGTGAAACAATACTCCTTAGCCCATAGTGAAGCTCTAGTGATGGAGACGCAACAGAATTTTAAACATGCGGATTCAGGTATGTGCTTTTCCCTCAATAATGATGGTGTTGTTAATTTTGTTTCTGGCTTTTTTGCTGCAGGTGGAGTAATTCGTGATGGGAAGAGGAATTGGATCTTGGGCTACAATCGCTTCTTGGGAAAGTGTTCGGTCGCTGTTGCTAAGTTTTGGGGCATATTGGACGGCTTACTTCTTCTACAAAAACAAGGATATGACGACGTCACCTTCCATTATGATAATCTTGATATCGTTATAGCTATTAACGATAGAAATTTTGAAATATCAAACTCTACTTTAATCAGGAGGATTTAGCAGATTCCAGCTAAAGAAGAAAAGTGGTTGCTGAGACATGTTCCTAGAGAGGCTAACAAGATTGCAAATGCACTAGTAAAAATGGCTCTATCGAATAATGAAATTTTGCATATGTTTGATGAGCCCCTATAGAGATTCAAGAAGTCTTACAAAAAGAAAGCACTAGAAGCAATCTAGATATGAATACACCCATGTAATCTGTTGTTTACCTTTACCAAAAATAATATAAAAGTCTAATTAAACATATCGTCAAAGAAATTCCATTAAATTAGATTATATGTCATTTTTAAAATAAAAATTACTTAATTATATGATTAATATTGCTCCAAATAGAATTATTATATTTGGAACTATGAGGTTTTCAATTTGAATCTTAGCTAGTAAGATTCTTTAATATTGTTTCAAATAAGTGGAGTAAAAGTTGATACTTTTATTCACTTGTATGATTTCCACGCGACTTTAATTTAAAATATTGCATAAAATAATGTAACAAATTTCCTTTAACAATATTATCAAATGGACTTTTTTAATAATTAAATCAATAAAGTAGAGTGAGAAATCTTGAAATTAAAATTAAAGAAACTAAATTTTAAATATGCAAGAGTATAGGAATTGATAACATAAATAAACCAATGTAAAAAAAAATTTTGTTTAAAGGTTCACCAAGCTTTTAAATTTTTTTTTAAAAAATCAATCAAGCCCCTAAGTGAAAAACACACTTAATTAAGTATCAAACGTTAAAAAAAATTATCAATTGTGCCCTTTGATCAGTAGTTTTTGTTGCTAACCATTATTGTGATGATGTAGCCATTAATAACCGCTGAGTCAATTGTCATGATGCTGACATGATGGTCCATGTGGACAAAAAAAAATAAAAATTTAAAATTTAAGTTCAAAATAAATTTTGACAAATTAACGTACAGGTTCATTTCAATCTGGACATCAATTTGTCCAGATTCATTTTGGACATAATTTTTAGAATTATAAAAAAATAAATTTTTTTATAAAATATTAAAAAATTGTAAAACATTATAATTTTAAAAAGAAAGAAGAAGAAGAAATGATGGTCCTTGCTTTTCTTACTATCTCACAACAGGTAAATTCAATCTTTTTATAAGTTACTGAAGATTTGTTGTTGATTTCTTAATTGCGTCATTGGTGTTTGATATATTTTTAGGGTAATTTTTTCTGTTAACTAATTAACTTTAATGCAAAACTTAAAATTGTAATATTGAGAATGTTAAACCAAGCTTTATTTAATAAAAGATTTAGATATAACAAATTAAACTATTTTTGAATATAAGTTAAAATTGACAAAATGATTTTTAAGTTTGAAGTCTAAGAAATAAAGCTTTGAATATTTACATTAAACTCTTGGAAAATTTTGAAATAATTTTAAAATAAAGTGAAAATGATTTTAACCAAGTCCAAATAATTCCAACCAAGTTTAAATCATTTTAACACATCAAAATAATTTTCAAACAAGTTAGAATTGCTCCAGACCAAAAAGTATTGATACCATTTGGCCAAGTATTGATATTTTTGGAATTATCGATACCCTTAGAAAAATCAAGGCCAAACATGCATTCTGTTTTTAGGAACCCTAAAAATTATCGATGCCATTTTCTCAGTATTGATATTTTTTGAAAATAATCGATACCTTTCTTAAAAACAATACCAAAATAGCATTTTATTTCTTATAAACCCTATAAAGTATCAATCCGGTATCGATACCTATTTTAGAAAGAATTAATAAAATATTTTTTTATCGATTAATAAATCCCAACGGTCACTAAATTAGCATTTATTACAAAAAATTATCGATGCCCTTTTATTTGGTATCAATACTCGTAGTTGCAAATGAAATAAATACTCTGGTTTTACATCCCCAACAGCCATATTCACTATACCAACAACCTCAACGGTTGGACATCTATTAGGGGGTATAAATACCATCCTCCAAAGACTTGCAACATCAAGAAAAGCTCTTTCAAGCACAAATCATCAATCAAACAACCTTAGAGCTTAATACTTTCACATTCTTCATCCATACACCTCTCAGCTTTATCTCTATTCTCTTTCTCAAGTGTATTTTATTGTATTTGAGCTTCATTTTGCAAACAACTTAATCTTGTAAGGATTGTTTATTTGTTTGCTTATTTGTATCTCTTTGAGAGGGTTTGTAACTTTAGATTTGGGGTAAAAATCTTAAGGAGTTGTAAGGTTGAACCTCGTCCTCAAAGGTTGAACAAATTAGTAAATTTGGGAAAATTCTTAATGGTGGAAAGCTAAGGTAGTAGAGTAGGCAATTGGGATTGAACCACTCTAAATTATTTTTTTATTAATTGTTTCAATTTTTTGTTTTTTACTTTCACCAAAATTTTTAAAGGTCAATTCACCCCTCTTGGCATTTTCGGTTTGTTCCATCGAGCTAACAATTGGTATTAGAGCTAGAACTCTAGAGATGTTTTTACCACCAAGAGGGAAGATCCTCAAGATATCCAAGATGGAATCCACAAGTCAATAAATTTGCTTCATGACATTGGAGCAAAATTCCACCATATTGGGCGAAGGACATTCTACCATGAGGCCTAATTTATTCAATGACACCAACTACTCATATTAGAGAACAAGAATGAAGCTATTCATCCAAGCTAACAACTTTGAAGTTTAGAGGATAATTACTAATGGGTCATCCATTCTAATAAAGAGGGTCGAAGGTGTTATTTTCCCAAATGAAGAGAGTGAATGGGATGATAATGATATCAAGAAGGTGCAATTAAATGCAAAAGCTATGCACACTCTATTTTGTGCTATTAGTTCAAATGAATACAATAGAGTCACCTTGTGTGACAATGCAAAAGAAATATGGGACAAGCTTGAAGTCACCCATGAAAGGACAAGTAGAGTTAAGGAGTCCAAGATAAGTTTTCTCATCCTTGATTATGAGTTGTTTAAGGTAAAATCGGAAGAATGAATTAAGGAGATGTCTGATCGCTTCACCCACATCATTAATGGTTTCAAAGCCTTTAGGAAAACCTATCCCAACAAGGATATGGTGAAGAAGATGTTGAATAGTCTCCTAACGTCTTAGGAAGCTAAAGTGAATGCAATAGAAGAATCAAAGGATCTCAACTCACTCTCCCTTGATGAGCTCCTCGGTTCCTTGTTGACATATGAAATGAAGATCAACCACAAAGCATAAGAAATCAAAGAAGCTCCAAAGAAAGTGGGAGTTGCCTTCAAATCAACAACTTTTGAAAAGGATGAAGACTTTAGTAATTATGGTGATAATGAAGAAATGGCAATATTTGCAAGAATATTCAAGAGGTTCATGAGGTACAACAAAGGAAGACAATTCCAAAAGAATGAAAGACTCAAAATTGAATCAACCAAGGAGAAAATCATTTGTTATGAGTGTAAGAAATCGAGACACATCAAGTTTGATTGTCCTCAATAGAGGAAGAAGGGGTCTAGTAAACAAAAACACAATGCCAATGTTACTACTTGGAGTGATGATGACTCATCCGATAAAGAAATACAAGAAGTATCCAATTTGTGTCTCATGGTCATCGATGATTCTAATGTAACTTCTAACTCATCTATTTCAATTTTTTATTCTTTTGATGAGTTGCAAGATGCCTATGATGAACTGGGTTTGGGATTTCAAGTCATGAATTCAAAACATACGAAAAATATTTCAAATTTGAAAAATGAAAATGAATTGCTTTCCAAAACCAATCATGAACTTGAAGAGAAAGTAAAAAAGATGCAATAAATAATTAATAAGCTTGAGAAGAAGAATTTAGACTTGCATAATTTACTTTCTAAAGTTCATGATGATCATGAAAAGTAACTTGAGTTTCTTAATCTAACAAAGTTTTAGAAAAATGAGAAAATTCAAAACAAAATTTTGTTATAAATAGCTTTAATTTCTATAAACATAGAGGTCCCCAAAACTTTTACAAGAGAAAAATCATTAAAAGAATATGTGTCCCTAAAGGAATCATAACTTCAGAAGATAAAAACTTGATTTCAAAATGGATACCTAAAGGGACTAAAATTATAGGAACTAATGCTTATAGACCTAAAAGAATTTAGGTACCAAAAATCAAACTTTAATTCTATGTTTGTAGGAAAAGGAGCATTACTTTGAGGTGGATTATTCAAGGAAAAACTTATGGTACGTCGATAGTGGATGCTCAAGACACATGACCAGTGACAAGAGTCACTTTATCAATTTGAAGCCAAAAAGTAGAAGAGAAGTTAGATCTGGTGACAACTCCACAAAACAAACTGAAGGAATAGGCTCTATTGGTAAAAACTCTTCAATTATTATTGAAAATGTCTTATATGTCAACGGTCTTAAGCATAATCTTTTAAGTATTATTCAACTATGTGATAAAGGTTTCAATGTCATATTGAGTCTAAAGGTTGTAAAGTTCTTGACATTACTTCTAATAAGATTGTGCTTGTAGGAAATAGGATAGGAAATATATATATTGTGCATTTAGATGACATGCATAACTCTAAATTATGCATTGTTGCTAAAAATGATAATAGCTCTTTGTTATGGCATAGAAAACTAGGACATGTTAGCATGAACATATTGCATAAATTACTTAGTAAGAGAATTACCTAGAGTTGATTTTGATGTGAATAAAATTTGTGATGCATGTGTTAATGGTAAACATAAAATACTTTCTTTTAAACCTATTCGTCGAAACCTTTTTGGAAATCAACATTTTATTTTAAAAAACGAAAATGGAGTCGCCACCAATCCTTTTTTTAGGTGTGATCGGATCACCTCATAATTTGATCATTTTAATAAAAGTTTAGATTTACTAAAATGATGATTTTTGGTTTACAAAATCTAGGAAATGGGTTCGGGAGTCGGTTACGCACGAGAAAGGATTAGCACCCTTGTAACTCCCAAAATTGGTAACTAGTTGATTAATTGATTTCTTAGTGTCGAGAATTAAAAATTTTAAGAGAATTTAAAATACGATCCCACTTTGCATAATGTTATTTTTAATTAAAATTACTTAATAAATTAAAACTTATGTAAAAGGCCTTCTTATCTCAATGTAACCAAAACAAAAAGGTCATGTCTCGTGAGTTAGGACACGACATCTCGAATCCTCGAAAATAAGCTTGCTCATTATTTAATTACTATTTAAATCTCATGTTTTAGTTTTAAAAAGGATGTTCAGTTATCTAGGTTCAAAAAGAAAGTCAAACCCCGTGAGTTAGGGCACAACTTCTCGAATCTCCAAATACAGAACATTGCCTTGATTTTAAAATTTTTCTTTTTTATGCGTCGAGTAAAAATGAATGTAACATTTAAAGTAATGTGCATTTAACTTATTTGGGCATAGTATAAAAATGGATAAGTATATTTAAACACGATTCGTGGCATGGTTGTAGCAAAATAAAATAAAATGGAAGTGTGTAAAAAAATGAAACGATGATATATAAAAAAATTAAAGAAATAAAAATGTCATGCTAGTAAATGACAATGATATAACTCTAATAGTAATAAAACACCAATTCATGGTAACAGTGGCAATAATCATGCCATAATTACTATTCTAATACTAATATAAATAATAAAAGAAAGATAAATAATAATGATAATAATAATAATATTAATAACAGTAACAATAATAATCATAGAGGCAACAAATGTGCAAATAAAAGGAAACATGAATAATATAAATTTTAAATATAAAAGGGTAAAGAAATAATAAATAAATAAAAAGAACGGTTCATAAAAGGTTGAATTCAAATAAATAAAAGACTAAATTAGAATTTAAATGAAATTAAAAGCATAAATTGTGACAAAATAAATAAATACAGGACTAAAATATGACGTGCGAAAAGGAATAGGGACCAAATGGGAAATTATCCCAAACCCCAGGACACGCGTCATTCCCTAGAAGGTCAACGAACGGAGGACTAAATTGAAAGCAAGTTGAAATTAAACAATGCAATCTAAAAAATAGAAAAAAGAATTAGGACCATATTAAAAAAGGGTCTAAAAGCAAAAGAATCAGGGCTGCAAATAGACCATTCCACGAAAACACACGGATCTTGCAAGCATTCGGGTCAGGTCTCGGGTCAGATAAAAATGATGCCATTTTGGGGCTTTTGAAGCCAGGCCAAAACAACGTGGTACCGAAGCCCTATATAAGTCAAAAATTTCAGAAAAAATCACTTTCCCTGCCTTTTTTTAAAAAAACCTTTCCTTTCCCTTTTTTTTTCTCCGAACACACCCCTAGGTCCGGCCATGGGACCATCAACACTCCGCCATGGCCACCGGTCAAATGCGACGGTGGCCACCGCCTCTGGTGGTCGGAGTAAAAAATGCCCTTTTTACCTCCATTTCAAGAGGAACTCGGATCTAAAACCGAAACCCCCTAAAATCTGACCAAAATTTGAAAACGCAAAAGGGACCTTTTGGTTTCCAGCCCTCATTTTCGACGTGGCCTTCGACGAACCGAGGACGATTTAGAGGTCTTACGCTAGAAGAGCCGTCCTTCATCAAAGACGGAGCCCTCATCCGCTCGCAATGGTGGGACATGAAGTGGCCCAGTGAGTTTTTTTTACCTTTCCCTTCTTTTATTTTATGTTTTTTAAAAAATAAAATAAAATAATATATTTGAAAATAAAAGAATCACTTTTAGAATTTCTCTTTGTATTCTGTTTTTTTATTACTCTTGTGTCAAAAAAAATTGTTGTTATGGCTTTTATAGCCTAATATATTACATTAGACTGTTGTTTCTTTTACTGTTCTTTTCTACTGTTCTTTGCGTGTTGTGTTTCTATCCTTGTTCTTTCTTTTTGCAGGTGTTCATGGTCAATGGCGACGACGGGAGTTTACATGTTTGCTGTTTTGGTGAAAGAGGCAGACGAGGCGTCAGACCTCAGGCGACAAACTCGCTGACAGAGGCGGCGGCGCGGATGACCTTAAGGTTTCTGAAAGTTTTTTTAGATAGTGGGCCTTAGGGTTTTTTTTGTATTTGGGTCATTTTTGTAATTATACTTGGACTTATATTTGATTTTTTATTTTTTTATTTTGTTTATTTGTTTTCTGGTTTCTTGTTCGGGCCGGACGAAATTGGGACCTTACAGCTGCCCCTCTTTGCTCGTTGTCGTGTAACGGGAATAAAGCAAAGACTTTAAGAAGGACTAATTTTGTCTGGTCTTGCTAAATCTAGACTTTTTTGGTGCTTCTCCATTATTTGAGTCCTTAGTTACTCTACTTTACTGTATCCGTTTGGCTACAACTTTAGTAATGCAGGATTTAGTATCACGGCTTCATCTTGCTCCATTACAACTTCAAGGAGATAAGATTTGTTGTTGTAGCTCTATTTCAACCCACTGCAACCCGAGGGGTGTAGTTCCAATCTGATGCACTGTTATTTCAAGGATATATGAGTTGTAGCCTCATCTTGCCCCATTGCAACTTCAGAGAAATAAGATTTGTTACTTCAATCTACTCCACTACAACTTCAGGGAGATAAGATTTGTAGCTTTAATCTGCTCCACTACAACTTTAGAGAGATAAGATTGGTAGCTTCAATCTGCTCCACTGTAACTTCAGGGAGATAAGATTTGTAGCTTTAATCTGCTCTACTGCAACTTCAGGGAGATAAGATTGGTAGCTTTAATTTGCTCCATTGAAACTTCAAGGAGATAAGACGTGTAGCTTTAATATGCTCTACTGCAACTTCAGGGAGATAAGATTAGTAGCTTTAATCTGCTCCAATACAACTTCAGGGGGATAAGATTGGTAGCTTTCATCTGCTCCATTGCAAATTTATGAAGATAAGATTCCTATGGTATATTCAATCAGACCCACTGCAACTTCAGAGGTATAGGATTTTTAGCTTTAATCTGCTCCATTGCAACTTTAGGGATATAATATTTACTATGGTAGATCCCACCCACTGCAATTTCAGGGGTACAGGACTAGTAGCTTAAATCTGCTTCACTGCAACTTCAGGGGTATAGGATTTGTCATTTCACTGATCTGTTACACCGTTCTCTAGAGAACATGACCTGTAAAATCCATTTCATATGCCTATATTTATGCAAGCGATTAGGATGTCATGATCAGAATGAATCAAATACTGCTAACTAGATGTATATGAATGATATTTATATGAATGCAGAATGTCATTTTCAAGAATGATCCCCTTTTTAGTGCTTAGGCTGACATTGTTCGTTGTTCGTCAAGGTTCTATCACTGATTTGTTACCATGCCTTCGTGTTCAGATCTGGTATCTTTGATAGGAAACCTGAAGAAGTAATCACAATTTAGACTATTCATTCCCAAATATTTCCAACCCTTAGATTTGGTTAGTTCTAACTAATGGTCTTGTTTCAAGTCATTGTACTATTTAGAAACCTTTTAGAGCAATATGCAAAAATTATTTTACTTGAATATTGTTAGTTCATTAATCGTTATTTCAATTTAAAAATGCTTGAAAAAGGTTCTAACAATGGACAAGATTGAAATTTATTGGGAGCAAAGCTCGAAATGAATAGATTAATCAAAATAGGAAACGTTGTTAAAATACAAAGCTAGTAAGATGAAATTAGGTGCCTCAAGTATCGCAGTATGAGCTTCTCTGCACAAACTTCTTCAGGACCATTTTGAGCCTGATATGTGTTTAGGAAATCTAGAGTACTTTGTTGATGCTTCAAGATGCTAAGTTTCTCCTCCTTGTTACTTTTGAGGGGATAAGACTACCATATGCCCTATCTTTAATCAAAATTGTGTTGTCCTTTCCCAGGTTTTCAACTCAAAACCACTTTGGTCTGAAGGCACCTTTTGCAATTTTTCACCTTGGCCTTTCCCCTCCTTTTTTTAGATGAAGTATTTTTTTGACTGAATATTTACCATATAAGGTACTTCCTAATTCGACATCTATTTTCCTCTGAAGTCTTTTTGTATGGGCAGGATCTTTTTCAATACCAGGTACCCCTCATGGAATCTTCTGGGATGAACCTTTTTGTCATAAGCTCGCACCATTCGTTTTTGGTACATCTGACCATGACGGATAACTTTTAGCCTATTCTCTTCGATCAAGTTCAACTGATCATATCAAGATTGGATATATTCTGCTTCCTCTAACTTCAACTCTGGTAAAACTCAGAGAGAAGAAATTTTGACTTCAATGGGCAAAACTGTCTCCATTCCATAAACCAATGAGAAAGGCGTTGCCCCGGTGGAGGTTCTGACAGACGTTCAATAAGCATAAAGAGCAAGTGGTAACTTCTCATGACAGTCTTTATAAGTCTCTATCATTTTTCCTACGATCTTATTAATGTTATTATTGGCTACCTCAACTTCACCATTCATTTTTGGGCAATATGGTGACGAGTTGTGGTGTTTGATCTTGAATTGACTGCAGACTTTCGATATCATGCTGTTGTTCAAATTCAACGCATTGTTAGATATGATCCTTTCTGGCATTCCATACCGACATATGATATATGATCTTTTCTGGCATTCAATACTGACATATGATATATAGTCTTTTCTGGCATTCCATACCGACATATGATCTCTTTCTTCAAGAATTTTCTAATTACCAACTTCGTGACATTGGCATAAGAAGCGGTCTCTACCCACTTGAAAAAGTAATTGATGACCACAAAGATGAATCGATGCCCATTGGAAGCTTTTGGCGAGATCAACCTAATGGCATCTCGTGGCGTAACTAATACAATCCCCTTCCATAGTGGACCAATAATATCTGAATCTCATGATTTGTCTAGCCATTGTAAAACCATTAGCATGTGTTCTGCAAACACTTTCATGGACTTCTTCTAAGATTTTCTTGGCCTCAACGGCATCTACACATCATAGTAGCACATGATCCTTTCTTTTTTTTGTATAGGATCTCCCGATCTAGGACATACTCATTGGCCAACCGTCTTAGCATCCGTTTATCATTCTCGGTTACATGCTCTGGGTATTTACGGTTTTTTATATATTGTAATATGTCGTGGTACCAAAGGTGATCATCTCTTTCTTCTTCCTTGATGTTGTAACAATGTCCCAAAGTTTCATATATACTCATCTGAATAGGTTTCACATTATCTTATTTATTCACTTTGACCATAGAAGCTAAGGTAGCTAAGGTGTCGACCATCTGATTTTCATCTTGCGGAAGGTAGTAGAAGGTGATGTCATTAAACTCCTTAATTAACTCAAGGACCAACCTTCAATAATCAATCAACTTGAGATCTATCGTCTCTCCTTCACCTTTAAGTTGATAGATCACTAGTGCAGAATCCCTGTATACCTCTAGTACCTTGATCTTGCGTTCTATGGCTGGATTGATACCCATGATGTATGTTTCGTATTCTGCCATGTTATTTGTGCAATCAAAATCAAGTTTGTTGGTAAGAGGATAATGATCTCCGTCTGGGGATACTAGGACTACCCCGATTCCATTACCCCTAGCGTTTGAGGCTTTGTCAAAATTTAGTTTCCAATGATGTCTTTCTTGAGCATCTTCTTCAATGGTTTCCACATACATCAGATCCTCGTTCGAGAAATTAAACTTCAAAGGCTCGTAATATTCTAGGGCTTTACTGTCTAGAAAATTTGATATTGCACTCCCTTTTACTGCCTTCTGGTTCACATAGATTATATCAAATTTAAAAAACAGAATTTGCTATCAGGCCATTCTTTTATTCAAAGAAGTCGACTCCATACTGTACTTTAGAGGGTCTATTTTTTATATTAGCTAAGTTGTGTGGTACAGCATGTACTGTCTCATTCATTGGGTTGTTCAGATTAAGGCACAACACAACTTCTCAATTGGAGAGTATCTTGCCTCACATTCAGTAAACTTCTTACTGAGATAATATATCGCTCTTTCTTTCCTCCCTGACTCATCATGTTGGCCACGTACACATCCCACAGAATTCTCAAATACTGCCAAGTATAGTATCAGTGGCTTATCTAGGCTAGGTGGCATCAGCATTGGGGTATTGACAAGTAATGTTTGACCTTGTCAAAAGTTCCTGGCATTCCTCATCCCATGCACCTGGATTATGTTTCATCAAGAGACGGAATATAGGGTCGCATTTCTTGGTTAGTTATGAAATAAACTGGGTAATGTAATTTAATCTTCCTAAGAAACATCGGACCTCCTTTTGTGTGCGCGATGGAGGCAACTCTTGTATAGCCCTGACTTTATCTGGGTCAATCTCAATCCCCTTTTCGTTGACTACAAATCCTACAATTTTTTTGACCTAGCCTCGACGGTACATTTTGCTAGATTGAGCTTTAGCTAGAATTTTTTCAACCTCAAAAAGAGTTGTACATGCTCATTTTCTATTAGGGATTTTGCGATCATATCATTGACATAAACCTCAATTTCCTTTATAGCTCTTTGATATGTCGCTCTCGCATTTTTAGTTCGAATGACATTACTTTATAGCAAAATGTTCCCTATATAGTTACGAATGTGGTCTTTTCCATGTTTTCAGGATGCATATTTATCTGGTTGTATCTGGTGAAACCATCCATAAAGGAGAACAGTGAATAACCTATAGTGTTGTCTACTAAAGTATCAATATAAGGCAACGGGAAATTGTCCTTCGGGCTAGCTTTGTTTAAATCCCTGTAGTCTACACACATTCATACTTTCATATCTTTCTTAGGGAGGGGATTATATTGGCTACCTACTCCGAGTATTTAAACACTTGTAGAAAGCTAGTGTTGAATTGTTTTTTAACCTCTTCTTTTATTTTCAGCAGGACGTCGGGTCTCATCCTTCAGAGTTTCTGTTGAACCGGTTTACATTCTTCCTTTATGAGAAGCCGGTGTACCAAGATATCGATACTTAGACCAGGCATGTCTTGATACGACTATGCGAAGACATCTTTGAATTCTTAGAGTAACTCAATCAGGTCTCGCTTCATCTCTGCAGTGATGTAAGCTCTGATCTTCACCTTTTTCTTTTCTTGTTTGTCTCCTACGCTCACAATTTCCACAGACTCTTTGTGAGGTAGGATTTGTTTCTCATCCAATTCTATCATTCTTAACAAATCAGAGGATAAGTTATAATCTTGATCATCTTCAAAGTCCTAAAGTTCCTTTGGACACATATCCTACTCAAAAAGAGACTCTGAGTCAGCAGCAGTGTCGCTCGTATCATTGATATATGGAGACCTATTATAGGAATAAAGGAAGACCTAAAGAACAAATAAATCTAAGAATAATTATCTATGTAGTATAAGTATGAATGAAATGGAAAAAATAAAATAATATTGTCCAAATGAGACACAAAGATGCATTTTATTGAAATAAAAATAGTGGACATATGTCTTTTTCACAAAAGGTTCCTATTGCTCCCAGGCTTAGAGCAATAAGTGTGTTTTGAACATTACTCTAAACTAGTTCTAAAAATTACAGGGATCTCTTCTGCAGTCCAATTATTCAAAAACACTTCCGGGGATATAAGGGAAAATTCCCTGTAGGTTTTCTTCCCTAATTCCTTCTTCGAATATGACATTATTGCTCGAATTTCCCAACATTCCTTCCATAGTTTTGGTTAATGGACTCTCTTTTTCTGCCATCTTTCATTTAGGATAAATAATTTCTTCTAACACAAACGTTTTGGATATATAGAGAAAGATCATCGGTTCCCATTTAACCTCTCCCCCACTTAGTCGCGCTTTTCTTATTTCTTGCTTCTGTTCTAACTTTTTCTTCTTTTGTCTCGCATCCGGCTTGTATCCTAAGCCAAAGCGGTCTTGTTTGTCCATCAGCATTGGTACCTTGACTCTTCTTTGAAGGTATTTTCTGAGTCTTCTTCCAGGCAAGGCTCATTTCTCAATCGTCAACTGCAGGCCTATCCTCATATTTTTGGCACTGAGATCTTGTTTTCTTCAACAATTAAAGTTGCATTAACAAATTCCAGTGATCGAAATGAACATTCTATTGCCTCCTCATCCGCTCCTATGTATGGTGCGTCACTAGTTACGGATGCGATGATATCCTCTTCAGCGTTTATCATTACCAGTCGACCCTCCATTACCAACTTCAGATTTTTGTGTAGTGATAATGGCACTGCCCCAGCCGAATGAATCCAAGGTCTACCCAACAAGCAATTATAAAAGGGTTTGATATCGATTACCGAAAAATCTACCTCATATATGTTCGGATCGATTAAGAGAGGTATTTCAATCCTCCACATCATCTTCTTTTTTGTACCATCGAATGCACTCACTATATTTTGGCACATTTTCATATGAGAGCTATCCACTAGCAACCTATTCAGTGTGGATAGAGGCAAGCTGTTCAGCGTGTATCCATTGTCAATTAATATCCATTGTCGATTAACACTCCTGGCAATGTATATCTTTTGCAGTGGGTAGTGATGTATAAAGCTTTCGTGGATCCCATGCCCCCTAGAGGTATTTCATCATCTTTTTAAATTGTCAGTACTCAGATTGTTAACCAAACGGTCTAGCTTATTTACAGAGATATTATCAGCAACATGAGTTTCATTGAACACCTTCATCAACACATTACGATCTGTCTCTGAGCTCAAGAGCAAAGCTAATACAGATATGCGAGCTGGTTGTTTGTGTAGTTGTTCTACAATAGTATACTCACTAAGTATTAAGAACTTTAAGAATTTTTTAGCCTCGTTCTCAATTACTGGCTCATTAATAGGTGATTTAAGTCTAGCCGTTTTTCTTTCTTATGCTCAACTACTAAGGTTTTTTCCTTAATGGGCTCGGTTCTCGCACTTGCATGGTCATAACGCCTCCCATTGCACGTGAAAAAACCAATATCTTGGCCCCTTCTGAAGTGCCAACTGAGTTTTCCTCTCCCGGGATCATTACGTTACAATCATAATTCTATGAAACCCTTTTACTATTATTATAGGGAAAAGCCACGGATTTTTGAATTATGACTCTTGGCATAGCTTGTGCTCCAACTTCATTGCTTCTCGGTCATGAAATAATTACCACTGAATGGTTGACCTTGTTAACTTTCTCCATTGATCCTTTCCCTGAGGCGCAAACATATCCTCCTTCCAAACCTTTAACATCTTCAAAGAATTCTAATTCTTTATTATCCATTAGACTTTGCACTAGAGCTCTGAACTTAGCGCACTTATGAATTTCATGACCTTCTTTAGCGTGGAACTCACAGTAGCTCCTCACTCCTTTAAGCATCCCTTCTGAATCATGAATGATTAATTCCACGTCTATCATTTTTTACCAAACCCATTTTAGCGAAGATGTCACTTTCGCAACATTGGTTTTGGCCCTCTTTCCTCTACTTTTGATTATCGCGTTTACCCCTTGGTCAGGATGACTAGGTAACAGATTTCCTGCCACATTAGATCTTGAGGAATCATCAAACCTTACAATCCCCATCTTGATGAACCTTTCGATCAAACGGGGATACTACATGCGCGTTGAACAAATTCTAATATAACTCTTTATATGTAATCGGGATAGGGGTGAATTGGGGTTTTTTCGTATTTGGCCTTAAGTTAGATTCTTGCCTCGAAGGGCCTTGATGGCTAGTTGTCATGGTCATCGGTTGGCTTATGGTGATCGATTTTGAATAGCTCTTATTATACACACTCGCGGTGTTTACTTTATTTTCTTTCTTTCTAAGGGTAGACCCTTTAGCGTTTTCCCCTGCGTCTATTTTCCCACTCCTTACTACATCTTCAATCATTTCTCCGGACATTACTGTATCTGAGAAGCTCTTGGTAGCACTACCCAGCATATGGTTAATGAACGGGGCTTTTAGAGTGTTTATAAAAAGTATTGTCATCTCTTTTTCCAGAAAAGGTGGCTAAACTTGCACCGCCACCTTTCTCTATCTCTGAGCGTATTGTCTAAAGCTTTCACTTTGCTTCTTTTCCATGTTTTACAGCTTAATTCTATCAGGTTTCATGTTGGTCACATGGTTGTATTGTTTCATGAAAACCTGTGCTAAGTCTTCTCATGAGTTGATTTTGGCATGACTTAGCTGATTGTACCATTTCGCAGCTGACCCGATCAAACTATTCTAGAAATAATGGATTAACAATTGGTTGTTATTGGCGTATCCCGTTATTCTTCGGTAGAACATTGTGATATGGGCTTCAAGACAACTAGTCCCATTGTATTTTTTGAATTTTGGAGTTTTGAATTATGGTGAGAGCACTAGATTTGGCACTAAGCTCAACTCCTTAGCATCGACCCCGCAAAGGTAGTCAGCAATCTCCATAGCTCTGAATTTATCCTCCAAGCACTTACACTAATCTTCTAGTTGTTTTGGTAATTCTACTCTTGCTTTATCCATTTCTGCCATGTCGTCTAAGTCGGGAACAAGAGGGTTGGTCAGATTATCTCCAAGATTGGAACCTGAACTTGTTGGATAATTCATCGGTGCTGAGGTGCCGGCTTGATATTGTTGTGGTCTTATGGTAATGGGTACCCTTCGTGGATATGTATCTGGTTGAGGTTGTCTATTCACTGTGGTAAAGTCTGAGGGTATATAGGGTTTTCATTATCATCCCCGGAGTTAATCACAAAACTTTTCCCTTTTTCAATCCCTCCGCCCAGTAACTGGGTCAACTGGCTTATCATGCTTCATTAGGACTCTTGTATTTGATCCCTCATGTCCTACATACCTTAACTAATTGGTCCTGTAGTTGTGCTTGCAACTGATCTTACATATCTTTCTGAATTTGTTCTAATCTCTCTAACCTTTGATCTATGACTATTGTTTTACTGTGGGTATTGTAATGATATTCAGTTCGAAAATTCTTGTTGGTTTCCAGGGTAACAGTCATAATTTTGATTAATTAGGACATTTTATGAAATTTAATGCATATGATGAAATGTAATGCTGATGGATGAATGCAAAAAGAGGTATTGATTCTGATTCAATTCTATTAAAACAACTTTACTAGAAAACAAATTTCTTTACATAAAATAGATACATTTTACATATACGGCCTTGCCCTAATACTCAAAGCCTTGACTTTCCTGAGAAGCCAAGCTAATTCACAGCCCTGATCTAATTCTGATTCGTATCTTAAGCTCAGCATGTTAGCTTGCACTGCTAAGGTTTGTAAATGGTCGGCTACTTCTCGTACTTAAGTCACAGCTTCACTTATGATGCGATTTCTATCCCTGAGCTGACCTTGAGAGCGTTGGAGTTGCTCTTTCCAATGCTCATTGTTCGTTTCAAGAAGCTCAATTCAAAGTTCACAATTTTACAGTGTGGTCTCGAGCTCTTTTATCTTTCTCTTTGACTCTTCAATCTTAGTCAGGTTTGCTTTCAACTCAATCACAGAGTTGCGACTACAATATTGATGCTGTGACCTTTCTAATTCTACTACCTGAGCTCTCAATCGAACCTATTTATTTCAGGTTTCTAACAAATCCCTTTTTAGAGCATCTTCTCGGACTCGAGCATCTTGGAATTTTTTCCCATTGATCAGCTCTAATCTTTTCTTCTTGGATTTCTTGCCGCCATTGTTCCGATGTTTTACCCAACTTGGCAATTCTTATCGACAAACGTAGTTTTTTATAATCCATTTTTAAGCTATCCAAGTCTTCCTCAGCTTTTTTTTTCCTTTCCTTATTTTCTCGACTTCTAACTTTTAGACGTCGATGTCTAATCCTAGTTGAATATTTTCCTCTTCCAACTATTCTATCCTCTTCCCCAACTCCGAACTCTTCTTTTCAAAGTCTTACTTTACGATCTCTAACTCAAACGGAATCACTTACAAGTGTTCTTCTATCGGCTGAGTGTTTTCTTGACTTGATGAAGGGACATTGTCATTGACTCTTTTACCCCACCACCAATCATATTCCAGGGTCGTCATGGGATTTGCAGAAAATCTCTTCATTTTGCGAGTTTGGTTCCAAGCGTTTGATATTTCATGAACCTTCTTTTTACAATTATCACCCTTGTATGCAAACTCACATCAAGCCAACCCTTGCATTGCCTGTATAAAATGCATCGACCTATACTATTTCAATATAAGTAGAGGAGCATATCCAACAGCTCCCTATATCCCGAGTAGAGGGACCCAGTCAAAGTCTTTACATCTGTACAAAATTTCATCAGGGATCATCCAAGGGGACCTCCATTCAATGCATTCATTTTGGAGACTCTGGAGAATTGTCATCTACTTTTCTTCAAAAATATTGTCTCACCTTACGGTAGCCACGAATTTTTTTAACGAATAGTAGTCCTCGGAGAACACTCGATAAAAGACATTTTTTACCTTCCAAATGTGGCTATGGAACCAGGCTAGCAAGAGTTGTTCACACTCGATGAATCTTTCTTCACCTGCTCTCCAATATGCACTTAAAGATCTGAAAGTTTCAGCCAAAATTGTCGGGACGGGCATGACCCTTTAGTCAAGCTGGTCAAATAGATCTAAAACTGCATCATCTATGTGCCCGAGTACTTTGGGGAAGATGACCAACCCGTAAATACTCAAAACGAAGACGTTGACCTTTTTCCTCGTATTTGGGTATGCCAATAAAATCCTGTAAAATTTTTCAAGGGATGCATTTACTATCTCCCTTTCGTTTAATTTATGGCCGTGACCCATTGCTCGCTCATCTCAATTATGCTCATTAGCATTTTTAAAAAGGTCGGGACGTTGGTGGCTCTAGAATAAGCTTTGTCGACTTGGATCCTCAGGCAACAGAGCAGAGTTGTGTATTCTTCTACGGTGACCACCAAGCCTACCTTCCCAAAAGTGAAGCAACTATAAGCAGGATTCCAATACTGGGCAAGATCTCAGAATAAGTGTTTATCCACTTTGACATCGATTAAATAAGGCAAGTCACCATATTCATGGTAGAGTAACTGCTTGATTTCGTCATCCAATTGGTCTTATATTTCTTTTGACTCTTGAAGATTATTTTGAGTCAAACTGATGTGAGTGAAATCCCATAATTCTGACATGTACCCTTCTGTCAGGCTGTCACCCTTCTCTTATTGTGTTTTCTCGGACCATATTTGTACGGCTGTATTGTCTTCCACTTTATCAAAAATCCCTTTTTCCATGACAAGCTCTCTATTTAGCAACTGAACGCGAATCAACAACCATTTCTATGATGAAAATGCAATATAATCACAGCCAAAACTAAACAAAACAAGTCAGTACATTTCATACAAAGCTAGAATACAAAGCAAGAAATAATAGATAGAACATCTATTCGGGTGTCCACTAGAGGTTTGATATGGTTCTACCTAAGGTAGTTTCTTAGGGCTCATTATATGTGCTTCGGTTCTGAAGTAAGGGTACCTGAACCAACAGATTTCTTAATCCTCACCCATTATAGGCTAATATGGACCGAGTTCAGTTCAAGGGAATACATTTCCCTATGGTTATACGGAGATGAAGACCTCACGAAGACATAGGTACAGATGTATCCCGAAAGCGATCTACTATCCTATACGGAGGTGAAGACCTCACGAATGAATAACTTCTCACTCCCACTTAAAAAGGGCAAAATGGAACGATTATGCAATGTAATATGTGAAAACATAGAAAGAGAAACTTTCGAACCAATAAAACAGATATACTAGATTGCTATGTAACCTGAGGTATCAAAGACAAAACATGAAAGACAAAATGCAATGAAGGGATCGTTAATTTAAACCAAATTATCAATTTTCGACAAAAAGACCAAAAAGTAATCAACTCGCGGCTTGACTCTCTTGTGGTATCCCCAGTGGATTCGCCAAGCTGTCGAAACCTTTTTGGAAATTTTCCTTTTATTTTAAAAAATGAAAATGAAGTCGTCACCAATCCTTTTTATTAGGTGTGGTCGAATCACCTCGTAATTCGATCATTTTAATAAAAGTTTAAATTTACTAAAACGATGATTTTTTGTTTACAAAATCTAATAAATGGGTTCGGGAGTCGGTTATGCACGAGGAAGGATTAGCACCCTTGTAACACCCAAAATTGGTACCTAGTTGATTAATTGATGTCTTAGTGTCGAGAATTGAAAATTTGAAGAGAATCTAAAACACGATCCCACTTTGCATAATGTTATTTTTAATTAAAATCACTTAAATAAATTAAAACCTATGTAAAAGGCATTCCTATCTTGAGGTAACCAAAACGAAAAAGTCATGTCCCGTGAGTTAGGACACAACATCTCGAATCCTTGAAAATAAGCTTGTTCATTATTTAATTACTATTTAAATCTCATGTTTTAGTTTTAAAAAGGATGTTCGGTTATCTAAGTTCAAAGAGAAATTCGAACCCCGTGAGTTAAGGCACAACTTCTCAAATCTCCAAATATAGAATATTGTCTTGATTTAAAAAAAAAATTTATTCGTCGAGTAAAAACGAATGTAACATTTAAAGCAATGTGCATTTAACTTATTTGGGCATAGTATAAAAATGGATAAGTATATTTAAACACGATTTGTGGTATGATTGTAACAAAATAAAATAAAATAGAAGTGTGTAAAAAAAATGAAACGATGATATATAAAAAAATAAAGAAATAAAAATGCCATGCTAGTAAATGACAATGATATAAATTTAATAGTAATAACACACCAATTCATAGTAATAATGGCAATAATCAAGCCATAATTACTATTCTAATACTAATATAAATAATAAAAGAAAGATAAATAATAATGATAATAATAATATAAATAATAATGATAATAATAATAGCGGCAACAAATGTGCAAATAAAAGGAAACATGAATAATATAAATTTTAAATATAAAAAGGTAAATAAATAATAAATAAATAAATAAAAAGAACGGTTCATAAAAGGTTGAATTCAAATAAATAAAGGACTGAATTGGAATTTAAATGAAATTAAAAGCATAAATTGTGCAAAATAAATACATGACTAAAATATGATGTGCGAACAGGAACAGGGACCAAATGAGAAATTATCCCAAACCCCAGGACAAGCATCATTCCCAAGAAGGTCAGCGAACGGAGGACTAAATTGAAAGCAAGTTGAAATTAAACGATGCAATCTAAAAAAAAAGAATTAGGACCATATTAAAAAAAGGTCCAAAAGCGGAAGGACCAGGGCCGCAAATAGACCATTCCACGAAAACACGCAGATCTTGGTAGCATTTGGGGAGAGTCTTACGTCGCGTCAAAATGACGCCGTTTTGGGGCTTTTGAAGCCAGGCCAAAACAACATCGTACCGAGGTCCTATATAAGTCAAAAATTTCTGAAAAAAAATCACTTTCCCTGCATTTAAAAAAAAACCTCTCTTTTCCCTCTTTTTTTCTCTGAACACACCCTTGAGTCCGACCATAGGGCCGTCAGCGCTCCTCCATGGCCATCGATCACCAGTGACGGCGGCCGTCACCTTTGACGGTTGGAGTAAAAAAAGGCCTTTTTTACTTCCGTTTCTCGGGTAACTCGAATCTAAAATCGAAACCCCCTAAAATTCGACCAAAATTTGAAAACTCAAAAGGGACCTTTTGATTTCCAACCTTCATTTTTTACGTGGCCTCCAATGAACCGAGGACGATTCGGAGGTCTCAAGCTAGAAGAGTCGTCTTTCATCGGAGACGGCGCCTTCGTCCACTCGCAATGGTGGGACATGAAGTAACCTGGTGAGTTTTTTTTTTACCTTTTCCTTCTTTTATTTTATGTTTTTTAAAAAATAAAATAAAATAACAGGTTTGAAAATAAAAGAATCACCTTTAGAATTTCTCTTGGTATTCTTTTTTTATTACTCTTGTGTAAAAAAAACATCATTGTTATGGCTTTAATAACCGAATATATTACATTAGGTTGTTATTTTCTACTATTCTTTGCGTGTTGCATTTTTGTCCTTGTTCTTTCTTTTTGTAGGCGTCCATGGTCAATAACGACGACGGGAGTTTACACCTTTGCTATTTTGGTGAAAGTGGCAGACGAGGCGTCGACCTCGAACAACGAACTCATTGACGGAGGCGACGGTGCGAATGACCTTAGGGTTTCTAAAAGTTTTTTTTAGATAATGGGCCTTTGGGTTTTTTTTGTAATTGGACTCGAACTTTTATTTGATTTTTTATTTTGTTTATTTGTTTTCTGGTTTCTTGTTCAAGCCGGACGAAATTGGGCCCTTACACTATTAATGATGTATCAACTAGTAGAGTTCTTCAACTAATTCACATAGACTTGTTTAGTCCAATTAGGACAACTAGATTGGGTGGAAAACAATATGCTTTTGTGCGTGTTGATAACTATTCTATATTTACTTGGGCTCTTTTCTTAAGTACTAAAGATGAAGCTTTAGAAAAATTCATCACCATTTCAAAAATAAATCAAAATGAAAAAGGTTACTCTATCACTAGTGTTAGAAGTGACCATGGAACCGAATTTCA
Organism: Gossypium hirsutum; assembly: GCF_007990345.1. Lineage (NCBI taxonomy): Eukaryota > Viridiplantae > Streptophyta > Magnoliopsida > Malvales > Malvaceae > Gossypium > Gossypium hirsutum. The sequence goes on along the minus strand of NC_053439.1, from coordinate 5,856,145 downwards.
AAATCTAGATTTTGAAATTTATTGCAACTCAAATGGAATTAGCCATAATTTTTCTGCACCTAAAACCCCTCAACAAAATGTAGTTGTTGAGAGGAAAAATAGAACTTTAGAAGAAATGGCTAGAATCATGCTTTATGAAAATAATTTACCAAAATATTATTGGGCGGAAGCCACAAACACCTTTTGTTATATTGTTAATAGAGTGATGATTAGGCCTATTTTAAAAAAAAACTCCATATGAACTTTTCAAAAATAAAAAGCCTAACATTAGCTATTTTCATCCCTTTGGATGCAAATATTTTGTTTTAAATAATGACAAAGATAATCTTGGTAAATTTGAAGCAAACAGTGATGAAGAAATTTTTCTTGATTATTCTTTAAATTCTAAAGCTTATCGAGTTTTTAACAAAAGAACTTTAGTAGTAGAAGAGTCTATACATGTTATTTTTTTATGACTCTAATATTCCTCTTAGAAAGGATTCTTGTGTTGATAATGATAATGCAGAATTTTTTAACAATGATAAATAGGATCAATCATCAAATGAAAAAAATTCAAGAACAAACACAAGATGCTCTAGAAGAACTTTCAATTCAGGAAAAGGAAGTCATTCATCCAAGAGAGTTCAACTATGTGAAGGATGGTATGATTTTGGGAGATCCATCTCAAAGGGTAATTACTAGATCTTCTCTTAGTACTTGTAAGTATGTTGCATTTATCTCATACATTGAGCCTAAAAGTATCAAATAAGCATTAAATGATGAATATTGGATATTGGTCATGCAAGAAGAGTTAAATCAATTTGAGAGAAGTAAATTATGGACCCTAGTTGATAGACCTAGTGATAAATCTACTATAGGTACTAAATGGGGTTTTAGGAACAAGCTAGATGAGAGTGGTAACATAGTGAGGAACAAGGCTAAACTTGTTGCTCAATGTTACACTCAAGAGGAAGGAATAAATTATGATGAAACTTATGCTCCCGTAGCTAGGATGGAATCCATTAGAATGCTTTTAGCTTTTGCATGCTTTAATGATTTCAAATTATATCAAATGGATGTAAAAATTACTTTTCTAAATGGTTTTATAAATGAAGAAGTATATGTTGAACAACCACCCGATTTTGAAGATTCAAAATTTCCAAACCACGTTTTCAAACTTTTAAAAGCTTTATATGGTTTGAAACAAGCTCCTAGAGCTTGGTATGAAATATTATCAAATTTTCTTATTGAAAAGTATTTTTATAGAGGGAAGGTTGACACAACACTTTTTATTAAAAGAAAAGACAGGTTTATTGGTAGTTCATATTTATGTTGATGATTCTATTTTTGGTTCTACTAATGATCTTCTTTGTTAATGTGTTGATTATCAAATTTATTTTTAGGACTCCAAATCAAGCAAAGAAAGGATGACATCTTCATAAATCAATCTAAATACACAAAGGAAATGTTCAAGAAGTTTGGGATGGACACTCTCAAACCACAAGCTACTCCTATAAGCCTTTCTACAAAGCTTGATAAAGGTGAGAAAGATAAATGTGTTGATTTAAAATTATATAGGTCAATGATTGGTTCTTTGCTTTATCTTACCGCAAGTAGGCTCAACATTATGTTTAGTGTATGCTTGTGTGTTAGATATCGATTTTGTCCTAAGGAATCACATTTACAAGCCCTTAAGAGAGTCTTTAGATAACTTAGAGACACTTCAAATTTAGGGATTTGGTATTCTAGAGACTCATCCTTTAGCTTGCATGTTTTTTCGGATGCAGATTTTGGAGGTTACAAATTAGATAGAAAAAGCACCTTTGGTACTTGCCAATTTCTAGGAAACATGCTAATTTCATGGTTTTCAAATAAATAAAATAGTGTTGTATTGTTCACCACCGAAGCGGAATATATTTCTGCCGGTAGTTATTGTGCTCAAGTTTTATGGATGAAACAACAACTTAAGGACTATGGAATTTATGTAGATACCGCTCCTATCAAGTGTGACAATACTAGTGTTATTTGTCTCATTAAAAATCTCATCCAACATTTTAGAACTAAACACATTGAAATTAGACATCATTTCATGAGATCATATCCAAAATGGTGAAATTGTTCTAGAATATGTAGACACATTAAATCAATTAGCTGATATTTTTACAAAACCTTTAGATAATGAAAGATTTTGGACACTTAGGAGAGATTTAGGTTTGACCACCTTGCCTTGACTTTGTATTAATTTTTTTTATCCATGTACTTTATTTGATTTTTTTTTGCAAAAAGCTTGATAAGTATGATATTCATGGTTGTTATATGCAAAAAGATAGGGGGATTTTTATATGAGAAGTTGATCTATTTTAACCTTATTTATCTAGCTTAAATTGCTTTTATGTTGTTTTTCACTCATTGAATTATAAATTATATGCATTATGCTTGCATATTGTACTTTCATGCATATGAAACATATAGGGATTTCTTTAGAGTCATTTTAGGACCCTTAGAATTTTTAAAAACTCAAAACTCTTGATTTTACATTTTTCACTGCACTTGGAAAGTAGAACCGCAAATTGGTATTGATACCATTTTGAAAATATCAATAATTTTATAAAAATATCGATACTCATGAAAAATATCGATACCACTGGCTGTTTTTAGGTACCTGCACTAGTTTTCTAACACATTCAAAACCTAAAATTTTCCCCTTACCGAAATCCTCTCAAATCCTCTCCAATTTTTTTTTTATATTTCTTCTTCTTCTTCTTCTTTGACAAATCTTGGTCTTTTAAGATCTTCAAACCTCATTTCATCAATATTTGTTCAACATTATTTGAAGATTTTGCCTATTTCAACACTTTTAAGGTAAAAACCTAACACTTTCAATTTGTTAGTTTTATAAAATGTAGGTTGAAATAGTGCTTCTTGATGGATTATTGAGTTGTTTTGGACTCCAAATATCATGTTTTATTACAAGAGGTCGTCTATTCTTAAAGGTTTTCTTAACTTTTTTACCCCAAACCCTTGCCCATCAAGTATTTGTTAAATTCCCTAAAGCGTTTTCCATTGAGTGTTAGTGCTTCTAAGTGTCTTTTTAGCTAGTATGGCCCCTATGAAAAGACCTAGAGCCGATACATCATCTTCTCATACATCTAGTGAGTTGGAGTCGTCCTTTAGCGAATGTTTTCAAAACTCAAACTCTTTATCTCGTTTTAACTCACATTTTGCTTCAAAAAGGGTTTAAGAGTCTAGGAAAATGGATTTAGCCATGTTAGAGGCTATTAAATTTGTCCATCTCCCTATTTTACAAAATTAGGGTTGGATGGAATTTTTAAATATTTCTTCGCCAACTTACCTTAATCTTGTTTGTGCTTTCTTTTCAAATGTCAAACTCAAATATGATGCGTCCGACAATACCGTTTTAGCCATCACCTCATTTTTAATGAAAACCCCTTTACGCCTTATTGTCGAAGAGTTTGGCGATTATCTTCATTTCGCTCTTGGAGGTAACTTCGATGAAAAAGGTTATTTTAAGCTCGCACTTTTTATTCAATCCGGATCGGAATCCAAACTTAATCTTCATTACCGTGTCCTCCATTTAATCCTCACTTGGAACCTTAGACCTATCAAAAAGTATGCCAAGCTTCAAAACACCGATTATTGGTGGCTCAATTGCTTTAAATCTGATAAGCGTCCTGGCTTTTCCCTAATAATGTTTAATGAAATTACTAAAGATATTGGAAGGGGGCTGAATACAAATGTCACTCTTCCTCATGGAACGTATTTGTCATACCTTTTTAGGCAATTAGGTATTAGTACCCATGGAGACACCCCCGTTACCTCAAACCAACCAATTAGTTACGGGGCCCTTCATCATGAAAGATATCATTTTGATGCCAACACCAGTATGTGGATTAAGAGTGATCATCCGACAGATAATGAAGATGACGACATCGACGCTACTTTTGAAGATGTTCCGACACCCGAGCTGCTCCTCCACCTACTTCTTTTTTACATGCTACTAAACCCTCTTTCGAGGTTAATAGTGCCATACTTGATGCTATCCATTCCTTGAGCAACGATGTTCAAGGTCTTCAAGAAGAGGTTCGATCCCATAGGGAAGACATTAACTCTAAGCTATCTACTTTAGAGTCTCAAATGATGTCTCTCCTTGCACGTTTTCCTTCGACGCCTATTTTCTCCCCTCCTCATGATGATTAGAGTAGCTTTAGGACATACATTTCATTTTCATAGCATTTTCACCTTCATTTCTATGTTTATGCCTATGTCATTGTTTTTATTGCACTTTATTGCTTTCTTTGTATTTTGAGATACAATTTTCCTTCAGTTCATTGCTCATTCAATTTTATTTCTCTCTTCTGATTAACTAACTTCTTTTCTCCTTTAGCTTTATTTGATTTTTGATATAAAAAAAAGGGAGAGAAGAAAAGGTAAATTAATTTATTATTCTTTGATTATTCTTTGATGATAACTAAATGCAAATTTTTGTGACCAATTTTTCTTAAAGTAAAAATGAATGCCAACTTGAATGACAAATTTTATTTTGGCCTCAAATTTAAAATGTTTTTTTTTATTAAGGGGGAGCAATTATTCAAACACAAATTTACCAAATGATTTGTTATATCAAAAAACCAAGCTTTATTAAACTCCTAGAAAATTTTGAAACAATTTTAAAATTAAGTGAAAATGATTTTAACCAAGTTAAAATGATTCCAATCAAGTTAAAATCATTTTAACACATCAAAAATGATTTTCAAACAAGTCAGAATTGCTCCAGGCCAAAAAGTATTGATACCATTTGGTCAAGTATTGATATTTTTGGAATTATCGATACCCTTAGAAAAACCGAGACCAAACATGCATTCTGTTTTCAGGAACCATAAAAATTATCGATACCTTTTTTTTTGGTATCGATACTTTTTTAAAATAATCGATACCTTTCTTAAAAACAATATCAAAATAGCATTTTGTTTCTTATAAACCCTACAAAGTATTGATCCGGTATCGATAGAATTGATAAAATATTTTAATGACATGGTTATGGGTTGGATTTCATAATGATACAATGGCTAGCATAATTAAAAGACTTAATTCATGAATTTTTAATGTCCAATGTCTTAATTGATGGGGTTTTCGCGGAAGGGCGTAATTAAATTTTTTTTTTCCTTTATTTTTAAGTTCATTTACTTAATAATAAATCCAATTCAAACAAATTGATTTTCATTTTTATAAATAATTAGATTTTAAAGGAATTTGGCTTTCCTCCTACCTACATACATTTGAGTGTAAATGATTAATTCATTGAACATTAATGAGTAAAAATAATGAATTGTATCCTAACATACATTAAAGGGCTCATTTATCTGATCTGTTTTTCGTCATATTTCGGGTTCAGAGCGTAATATTAGCTGAAGTTGGAAGTCAGAATAAATCCATCAACTTTGCGCTTGCAACTCAGCAACATCCAATATCATTGTTGTTAGTATTGTTACCATTAATCGATGACTTTTGGCTCCAGATCGATATTAGTTGGTTTAGATTTTGTGGTACACAATGGGATTTCTGGTTTCTAAAGCATCAACTTTATCACTTTAATAATAACTCCATCTGTTCTTTATATATATTTTTCAAGAAATATATTTTTATCCATATATTATGTATGCCATAAATAATATAATTTTTTATTTGATAATTTGAATATAATATAAACACACAAATAATATTTAAACTACAATCTATATCTATTTTACTTATGAACTCTTAGTTAACCCCAAAACGAAAATCATTTAAAAGAACAAATCATTCTATAGTTTTTTTAATTAAATAACTACAACATTAAATTTTATATTAAAATGTAGGGTTAATATATTTTTTTGGTTTATGAAATTGGCAACTAGATCCACTTTGATATTTATATTTTTTTTTTGGGATTATGTATCATTTGGTACCTAAGTTTTTTTGGTCCCAGTTAGATACTTGAGTTTGGCTTCAAGATTCAATTTGGTGCACATACCGAACGACATTATGTGGCCCAATGAATATTTAACATGTGTGCTCTAGTAAAAAAATAAGTACTTAATTGGGAGAAAGAAAAAACTTAGGTACCAAATTGAATGTTAAACTCGAACTTAAGTACCAAATTGGGACCAAACAAACCTCAAGTATCAAGTTGAAAAAATTCAAGTACCAAATTAGGAAAAAAACTCAAGTACCAAATTGAACATTGAAGCCCAACTTAGATACCAATAGTATATTAACCCTACTTTTTTGGTCAATTTTAGTACCCGAACTTGACAACTGTTCTATTTTGATCTTCAAACTTGAAAATGTAGAAGTTTAATGACATGACATTTTAGAATTGTACAAAGTCATCACCTAAAAAAATGTAAATCTAATGACATGGTATAATCTAACAGTATCATGTCATCAAACTTTTCTATTTTTCCAAGTTCAAATATCAAAATAGACCTAGTTATCAAATTCAGATACCAAAGTGGATTAAGAAAAATATTGACATAAAAGTGAACATAATTACCAAATTCAGGGGGCAAAAATCGAATTAACCCTTAAAATGAGACTGTTGCGCCACTTTCTCTTCCTTTCGTTTTTGGCCCGCTACATTTATACTGACTGTCACTTCCTTCGCCTGAATTCTCTAATTGTATTTTGTCAATTTCTATTCATACCCATTTGGCCTCTCAAGTATGTTACACTGTTCCTTTACTTTCCATTTTTTTTTCAGCTTTGCAATGGCTTTGCTTTGATTAATTTATTTTCATTCTTTTTTATACGTTATAACTTTTATCTAATGGGAAAAAAATGTCAAAAGAAAATTGTACCTGTTTTCCCAGAATCTCTGTGGGTTTTGTCTTTTAAAAGGAAGCATGACATTACATGACAGTCCCGATTTTTGTTTTCTTTTTTTGGAAGTTACGTGACAGTCCTGTTGAATATTAATATGTTATATTATTAAACTAGTCATGTCAATTGTGTTGATGCCATGTCTTGTTTATTCCTCTAATTTTCATGTTTATTAAACATATCCTGTTCTGCTGAATTATCTGCTCCTTGGGTGTATATCTTGTAAGTAGTAATATTAATTTGCTGATCGTGAGATAGGTTATATTGGACTATCAGAATGGCTACTGCCATGTTCCACAAATCAATAGCAACAATTCAGCTGAATTCCAGTGGTAATGGATGGAGCACTTGTAAGAAACTCAGGAATTATCCATTAAAGATTATCTCAAAGGCCTTTGTAGTTGATGTTGGAGGGAGTTTTATCTATGGCCAATCAAAGTTACATGGAGTTCATGCATTGTCTTCTCATTCACCACTGGTGGATCCTGTTTCATCTTTCTCACAAAATACAAATGATTACAAAAACAATACATCAGGTGAGTTCATCTTATCCTGATCCAATTATATATGTATATATATGTTGCCCTGTGTTAGGAGATGAGGATATGTGTAGTTTGTAAATTTTGTTGTAGTGGAATCTGCTTTGATACTAATCGACACGGTGATTCTCTATGTAACGAGAAAATTTGTTCACTGGTTGTGTCGATGTGCCATTAACCAAGAAAGGCTTTGAGGAAGCTGTCAAAGCCGGCAGGAGAATAAGCAATATACCTGTAGACATGATCTACTCGTCGTTGTTGATTCGTGTACAGATGACATCTATGCTTGTCATGACAAAACACCGCCATAAAAAGGTGAGTCCAAAACAATGTTCCGATTTTCTTTTCTAATTATGTAAAATATTTTTTTCTCCTCAATGCAATGTACTTGAAGATATTAAACTTTAATTGAATTTCAAAGCAGCAGTAATATAACTTGTCTTGATTTTCTTTTGGTCATGTTGTCAAATTGCTTGCAACATAGAGATTCCTTTGGTTCCATGTATGTTTCTCAGGTACCTATCATAATACATAAGGAAAGTGATCGGGCAAAAGAATGGAGTCAGGTTTTCAGTGAAGAGACTAAAAGGCAATCTGTTCCAGTTATAACAGCTTGGGAGTTGAATGAAAGAATGTACATTAAATTTCATTTTTCTCTGGTTTTCTTGGCTTTAACATTTTCTTGGTTGAGCTTGGAAACAAGCTTTTTTACTCTTTAAGTATGGGGAGTTACAGGGCCATAACAAGCTGGAAACGGCTCAAAGATACGGCAAAGAGAAAGTTCATGAGTGGCGACGACTTTACGATAGTCCTCCAGCCAATGGCGAGAGCTAGAAAATGTGTTCTCAAAGAGCTGTAGCCTATTTTAGAGAACATGTAAGTGCACCACCCTGGTTTAAGGCTAATGTTCTTATTATGTTGAAGGTTTAAAACAGCTTAACATGTAGAATCCAATTAACAAGTAAGATTTTCATTGCAGATTGAACCCCAACTTTGATCCTGAAAACATGTGATGGTTGCTTCACATGCGAATTCCTTGAGGTCTATTATCATGTATCTTGACAAATTAGCTACACAGGAGGTAGCAAAGACAATATTTTGTAGTACTCATATTCCTATAGAATATGTATTGTACTTTGTACCAGTTAATAACCTCTGTTTCTTATGAGTAAACAGGTTACTAGCTTAGAATTGTCAACTGGGATTCCCTTACTATACATATATAAAGAAGGTGAATTTCTTAGAAGAGGAAGTCCTGTGGGATCTAAAGAGGCCGGTGTTTATGCCTACTCCAAGGTACGAACTCAATCAATTATCATTATCTACAACCTATATGAACTCAGCCACCAGGTTCCAACTTCCATAATTTTGGCAAGTCGATGCAGACACATAGAAAATGAACATTTTAGTACTTATTCTTGCATGTTAGTTAGCTTTTTTCTGTTCCCTTTTCAGAAAATGCAGCTTAACAGATAGCTGCATTTTGCTACATGCAGAGTCTTGCTTTTTACAGGGAGACATTGGATGCACTGTTTCAGTAACACATGCAGGAAGGTAAGTTTCATGTTGGTTCTTTCATAAACTTTTGTACTTTTAAACTATCTGCAATATGAAATGTTCAATCAGATTGCTCTAAGATGTTGATATGCTTTACGCTTTTGCAGGAGACAACCAACCGCCGAGTAGTAGTAGGGTTCCTTGCAGTGTACGGAGCTCTTGCCGATCTTTATGCGAATTGGTAGAGTTTTCTCAGTTGCACATCTGCATTCTCGAGTATTTTGGAGGTACAATGGGAAGATTACATTCATATGGTGAAGGTAGATATTTTTCCTGTAAAATAAATGAATGAATGAATCATTAATGTATCTTTTGGGCGTTTCCAAGGTTGTTTTGGATCTAAGATTTCTTTTGAAGGGAATGATGGAATACTAATGTGATGAACATTTCTTATTCCGCGTCGAAAAATGAACTTTGTTGCTAAAGCTTGCTGTTAATGAAAACTTTCACATGAATGGTTGAAGTCTCTCATTTTGCTCTCCCTGCCGCCGGTGCCTTTTGTGTCTTCCGGCCAAGGCTGTAGACGATCGAAAGCTCTTTCTCTCCTCTTCAATCCTATATGTTCGGTTGGCCCTATAGCTCCCACAACTTCCTTGTTGTCACCTTCTCTGGTTTGGTTCTTCACTGGCAGCCTACTGTTTCATCTCTAGAGCATCGTCGTCATCACTATTCCGGCTTCCAGCCCCATCCAAGTCGAGGTGAATGCTGCATCCGGCCTTGCCTAGACTGATCCGTCTATTGCTTCAAACCATCACTGGCAGTTTCCTCCATGTGCCACTCAGCCTAGCAGTCTCTTCGCCTCATCCATTGGTTCACTCGGATCTCTGGCAGGAGATCCTGAGTGACTGTTGTTTTTTTAGTCTTAAGGTTTTTGGTGTTGTAATGTGACCAGCTGTTTGGCCAAGGAATAGCCGGCCACCAGTCCCATTTCCACCCCTGGCCTTGTCACATTTCTGGACTCCGGCCACTTTTTTGGTAGGATGAGGTCATGTCAGAATAATAATTTTTTGTGGCTCTTGGTTGGGTTGTGACACTTGAGTCCCGTACAGGACTCAATTCACTAAGTCCTTGGTGAATTTGGTCTATCGAGTCCCCTCAAGAGTTAGGCCTTTTGGGATCTCGTTACTACTATTGTTTCAAGTCAATAGTCACATCCACTACCGGAGGCAATGAATGCTTAAAGACTTACTGCATCAAGGTTCAGAAACTCACGTTTGTGTCACAGTCTCTTCCTTGCTTCCATTAGACAAGGAGGCTTGATTCAAGCAACGATGATTTTTTTTTTATCTAGATTGTTAGATTTACTCGCCTTTTGGGGCTTTGCCTCTATAAGACTCGAGTAAAGGCCTTGTTCTGCTTGAGTTGCTGGCCTTAATGGCTTTCGTTTGTACCAGTCGCGTTTGTGCCAAAGTCTCTTCCTTGCTTCCATTAGAGAGGGAAGCCTGACTCGAGCAATGATGATCTTTTTCTAATCAAGATTGTTAGATACACTCGCCTTTCGGGGCTTTACCTCTACTGGACTCGAGTCAATGCCTCATCGTGCTAGGAGCCTCGATGGCTCTTTTTGTTGTCCTCTTTGAACTATGAAAAAAACAAATTGAAGTGCATAGGTTCAAGGTTAATTAATTAGATAATAAGCTGTTCATTAAAGCAAGGAAGCATCTATAGTTTAAATTGCACAATTTTCAAGTCTGAAAAAGCTGCAAGATTCATGTTTTTCATTCCATGAACTGTTGGTCGACTCAAAGTGATTAAGGTAACACACGTCTCTTCTTAATGCTTTATCCAAATAAAATATATAATTTAAAAGCAAAGACAACAAACTTTGTCGACCTTTTTACTTTAGACTTACGTAGACGGAAAATTTAAAACAAAAGAAAAAGAAAAAAATCATAACAGGTTTTGTTTTCCTAATTTCTGAATGTAACATCCGCTAGTGCGATTTCAGGAAGCCTTTGGTTACCAAAGAGTCCACAGTCTCACGAACAGCATCTTCAACTGGTGTGAAAACTAGACCCAAATCAATTAATCGCTTGGCTGCCTCTTTGCAAGGAACTAACCCCGGTTGTGTTTCCTCTGCAAACCTGAATGTTCAAATGTTGTTTCAGCAATGTTAAAACTTGCACTACTACACTAACAAAAACACTATTACAGGTAAAAAAGAATTAAAGAGAGAAAACAAAACAAAACCTGTGGACAGGATAATGAGGGAAAAGTTTGGACACAGTTTGAGCAAACTGAGAGAACTGATAGATACCATTAGTGCAAAGATATCTACCAGAAGCAACAGGTGACTGGAACAATAATATCTGTGCTTTGGCAACATCTTTAACATGGACTGCCCCTAACCAGTGGTACTCCTGGGTATCTTTAGAGCCTTGTAACAATTGTAGCAGCACCGCGCAACTTGCATTCAAGTTGGGTTGCAACATAGGACCTAAACATGTTGCTGGATTTATAGCCACTACATCAAGTCCATGTTTCTCTGCATATTCCCATGCCGCTTTCTCAGCTAGGGTCTTTGACACTGGATACCATTTATGTCGTGCCTTGCAGTATTCCAGGTCTGTCCAGGATGATTCGTTGAAGGGTCCTTGGGTTTTAGGGTCCCAATTGGGGTTTGGAACCATGGCTGATATAGAGGAAGTCAGCACCACCCGTCTGACCTTGGCTGATCTAGCGGCTTCGAGTACGTTGAGTGTGCCCTGCACCGCTGGTCTCACCAGTTCCTTGTCTGGGTCTTTGGGATCTTCCAGACTGCAAGGAGAGGCCACGTGGAATACACCCTGGCAGCCCTCCACCGCTTTGAGGACGGCTGGGTAGTCCAAGACGTCGGCCTCGTACACCTGCAGCACCACGCCTCGGGAAGTGGCGCCGGGGAGAGACAACAGATGGTTGGGGTCTGAGCCTGGGTAAATCGCTGCGTGGACCCGGGTATAGCCGCCTTGAAGGAGGGTGCGGACCAGCCATGACCCTATAAATCCGTTAGCTCCGGTCACGCACACAGCTTCTTTAGGGTTTGCCGCAGCAGCCATTCTCAACCTGAACTTTGATTAAAAGATTTTAGGTTTAATTACATATAAATTCTCAAACTCTAATTGATGTATTTTAATATATATATATATATATGTGATTACTTTTTACAAAATAATTATGGGTGGCAAAATGAAAATAGTCACTGAATCAAAATACTTGAATTATTTCACTTTTTTGTGATATATTTGAAATTATTCGAATGTTAAGAAAAACAAATATTTAATACTCAAAATTAAATCATCTTAATAACAGGCTAAAATTACTTCAAGGCTAATTTATCTGAATAAGAAAACTCTGGAAAGTATATTTTTAAGACAAAATAATGTCATTAATGATGAATTTAATGGAAGTATAGTGAGTTCTTTCTCACACACATTCTGTGAGCGGGAGAAGTAGTCCAACCAATTTAATCCTTTTTCTTTAAATAAGAATTTGAATTTTAAGTTGATTGGATAAACTCGTAACTCACATCTAAATGTTCTTAATTTGAATTTGAATTTCTTTTTCTTTCTAGAATTTGTTTGGAAACTTTGATAAAATAGGATGAATTATTTGTATTGGGTATAATAATTTATTTGGCCCTCTAATTTTATAAAAAAAATTATTTTAGTTTTTTATTTAATTTTTTGTCTCTTTTAATACTTAAATTTGTGTTCTTTGTCAAATCATCCAAGAATTGATGGAAAAATTAACAAATGTTAACTTTATTAACGTCGGGATACACAATGGTGTGTTTCAAAACAACATACAAAATAAATAATGAGACGTATGATTTAAAACTAATTAATAATAAGGCATGCAATATGTACAATAAATGAAAAAACTAAAATGAAATTTAAACATGTAAATACATCTGATTAAGAATACTAAATGTACTACAATTGTTTAATTTATCATGATGTTGTCATCGATCTTACGTTGGTTTGGAGTTAACTTGTGACACAAACTCAATCGATAAAATTATCAATTGTCATTATATACTACTGATGGAAGTAATAAAGTGTGTATTATAAAATTCCATAATTGACACGCTTTGCTCCACCCTCAATTCCACTCTTAATGTATAATCTTGAAATCTACTATAACTTCTATGAATGTTGGATGCATCCATCTCCGCTTCACCCTACTCCACTTCAATTTAATTTTTGCTACTTGTTTTTAATACTTTTAAAGTCAAGCAAATATTTAAATATAATTCTTCAGAAAAAAAAGTATGAACATAAAATATATGAATTTTTTTATAATACATTATTACATTTTTACTCTTTTAATAAATATATATATACAAAATTAAATGATAATTTTATACAGTGAAGCAGGACGAAGCGGAACCCGCAATTTCTATAATCGCTCCATACCCGCAATCTAAAAGGAAAAAAATCCACCCTACCCCATTTCTACTTTTTTTTTTTAAAAATTTATTCCATATGAAGCAAATCGATTCAAAATTTATACAACAGTTCAAATTTTGTATTCTGTATGTCCGACTAATTATAATGTAGAATCAATACAATGTACAATAGACAAAAAAAAAACCAAACAAAAGCCAGACTAATTCGAATAAAATCCATATATCATTATTACAAATAATGGAATTCAAACCCAAACGTTGAAGTTATGGGACCTCACCCATTACTAACTATACTAAAACCTTGGCTTTCATAGTTTAATCATTTTACTTCATAGGTTGGAAATTGATGTAGGAAATTTAATAGGGTAAATTATGTTTGAGGTTATTAAACTATTAGTAAGTTTTGTTTTGGTCACTTAGCTTTAAAAGGTTATAAAATGATCACTGAATTATTTGAAAGTTTTCATTTAAGTCATTAAGCTATTAAAACCGTTGTTGTATGACCTTATCTGTTCACACCACCTGCACCAAATGAAAGCTCTCATTCACTTTCTCTTCTGTAAGTAAGTTTTTTTTTCATAAAACAACTTTGAATGTTACGAATTTGCAAACCAAAATTTAAACTGCTTTATTCTCTAATCTCCAACACCGACCATCAAATCGACTTGGATTCTACTCCTCAATGAGTATTGATATATCATATCAATCGTCAAATTATTGCTTGAAACTTGCTGGCCGAACTTTAAAAAGAAAAAAAAGCCACTTAACAGTCCAGTGACTTAAATAAAACTTTCAAATAATTTAATGGCTTAAATGAAAACTTTCAGATAATTAAATAACTATTTTGTAACTTTTTAAAGTTAAAAGAAATATTAAATTATAGAGATTAAAAGGGAATGGAATGGATAAAATTAAAGATGATGTGTTATGAATTACGTAGACAAAGCAAATGTTATATAGCAAAAGATATATATACACATCTTCTTCTTCTTTTTGTTAACTGCAACTCAACGGTTTCTTTGCTTACCCTCTTATAATAAGTCTTATGCTCTCCGAAACAATTGGCGCTAATGTCTCATCCTTTTGAAACACATCACAAAAATGTTTTCATTCCATTACGTTTCCTAAAACAAAAATTAAAGAAAATCATATGAAAAAAAAATTTAACTCAAACACCCAGTTTTTGTTTTGAATTAAACTCGAAGACCCAGATTTTGTTTTTGTGTTTTTGTTATGAATCATTGTCATTTTGACAGTTTAATTTAAGAGTATATTGGGGAAAATTTTTGACAGTTATTTCTTACTTAATTTATAAGTAACCTAATGAATGAAAGCCAACTTGGGGATGATCGTAGCGGTGCCACCTCTCCTGACAACTCCGTTAAGAATGACAAGAAAAAGAAGGTACTTGATCTTTGATCCTGGGAAAACAATTGTTCCTATATGTTGTTTGATTTTTATTTGATTTGATTTGTTTGATTTTGCTGGGGATCAAGTTCAATATTCCAAAGATTTTTTCTTCTAAGAGACGAGGTAGAGGAGGCTCAGACGATGATTTTGCATCATCAGAGTGTGATACAATTTCTGCTGGTATCAACCCTTATCTGACTATTAATTCAAAATACTTTATTAATTTTCCTTTGTTTTTTTTTTCTTAAGTCGTTTGTGGGATATGTTTGATAGATTTGGAGAAGAAGATTGCATCAAGGAACAAGGACTTTTTAGAAGCCTCTTCTTACATAAGGAGGAGTTTCATGGGTATGGTTAGTGTATTAGGTGCAATGAACCCTATTTTCCTTTCAGGATGTGGTTATGAAAATGTTGATATATACGTGTTTGTGTGATTAGCGTGGGTATATTCATTTGGCTTTATGCTTTTTCTTTTCATGTATTTGGAGAGTTTGTGAAGGTTATATTGTATGTGTCGTACATGAGTACATTAAGAGAAATAAAGAAGTCCAAGCAATATAAACAACATACATAATGAAAATAATAATAGTGCATGACAACTTTCATTTATTATATGTATAAAGCAAGGTATCCCATCATCAAAAGAGACTTAAGTTGTTCTTATCAAGTGTAAAATTTTGGTAGCTTACCTAACAGGAAAATGTTTGATTTATAAGCCAGATATTAGTTACTTACATGTGGGGAGATCTAAATGAATCAGTGTAAGTTTCAGTTCTGATGTTGACCTCATGGCCTTTATCATTGACAAATTTGTTGGTATTAGAATCTAGAATTGGGAGAGTGAAAACAAAAAAAGTGAACATCATGTTGCTAATTCTTGTCTACTCTCAGAAAGAAAGGAAAGTGGTGGGCTGCTCGAAGGGCTGAATCTCTCGAATTTCGAGTGTTCCATGGCATCAATGACTGAAATTCGAGATTTTCGGTATGGATTCCGTGTTGTGGTTTGAAGTTGTTTTTGTGCATCTGATGAGGCCTATGTTATTTCTTACAGCAGGAAAATGTCATTGTTGAGCTTGCAGGATATTTGTTGCAACCTGGAATGTGGGAGGGAGGACACCCAACAGTGACATGAACTTGGAAGATTTCTTGCTAATGGAACACTCTGCAGATATATATGTTTGTGGGTATGGTTGACTCAGGATTGTGTTCTTTTTATTCTTAAGTTTCTGGTATGTTTAAGCATTGTTTACTATCACACGAACACGATAGCTTAAAGCTCAATTATCCTGGAGATAGCTTTAGCAAGATGATAAGAACGAAAGTGTTAACTCGTCATGAGTTTTTTCGACTTTGTTTCCAGATTCATGTAGCTTTCTGGCTTCTGTAATGAGTTGTTTTGAAGCATGTTTTACTTAGAATATTGATTTCCCAGGTTTCAGGAAATTGTTCCACTCAATGCTGGAAACATTCTAGTAAGTGAAGACAATGAGCCTGCTGCAAAATGGTTGGCCCTTATAAACCAAGCACTTAACAAGCCACATCACAGTTCTATTAATTCGACTCCGGACTCTGGCAATGATTTGAAAAACTCCAATACTAATGTCTCCAAGGAGTCGAAATCTCCGACCAACGCTCATATTTTCGACAAACCTGTGCTCAAAGTCCTGAATAAGAATTTCAGGGCTGGGAGTAGCCTTCTCAAGACTTGCAACTGTCCTGCTGATTCCACAAGTGGGGAGAATCGAAGGAAAAATACGGTTCAAGATTTAGCAAATGAAATAGACCTTGGTTCGAGATATAATATCGGTGAGTTGGTTTCGCTCTCTGATATGTTCCCACTTTGTTCAATTGAGGAGATGAATTATCGCCTTATAGCGAGCAAACAGATGGTTGGACTGTTCCTATCGGTGTGGGCTAGAAAGGAGTTGGTGCCGTATATTGCTCATGTCAGAGTATGCTCTGTAGGAAGAGGAATAATGAAACGCCTTGGTAACAAGGTTAGCATATTAATGTTGCTTTAATCAATGATTGCATTTCAGGAAACCTGATTGGCAATATTTTGTTTTGAGAATTAATACCACAGTTTTGCAGGGATGTATAGCGGTAAGCATATCGTTGCACCAAACGAGCTTTTGCTTCGTGTGCAGTCACTTAGCTTCCGGTGAGAAAGAAGGCGATGAGATCAAGAGGAATGCTGATGTTTCTGAGATCCTCAAAGGCATACAGTTTCCCATCATTTGCAAAACTCCGAATCATTTAGCCCCAGAGAAAATTATTGAGCATGAGTATGTTTGCTTTGATATAACCATTTCTACAAAACATTGACCCTTTTAATTTAAAAGAAAATGTTGCTATGTCATTGATTTAGAAATTGTGAATATTGCAGCCGAGTAATATGGCTCGGGGATTTGAATTATCGGGTAGCGTTAAGCTATGAAACAACCAAGAGCCTGTTGGAGGATAATAACTGGGACACCCTTCTGGAGAAAGATCAGGTTTATCACTTTCTACTTCTAAAGACCAACAGACAGTAATATCAGAAATTTGCATACAAAATTGAGATAACAATGTCAGCCCTTTGCATGAACATGAGCAAAGGTCAATAACAAGTTGCTTTTGCTTTAAGAAACTACAAAAAGTCAAAAAGTTAGCCAGTCATTGTCAAGATGTTAGCTTCCTTGAAAATGATGTCTGGATTATAACAGTGAACAGTTAAGTTCCTTCCGACTTTCAAGATGTTAACTCCACTGACCGGTTCTTTTCCATTAAGTGCAGTTAAATATGGAGAGAGAAGCTGGGAGAGTATTCGATGGTTTCAAAGAGGGACGGATACTCTTTGCTCCTACTTACAAGTATTCACAAAATTCGGATTCATACGCCGGAGAAAATGGCAAATCCAAGAAGAAACGCCGAACGCCTGCATGGTATTTTCATCTTCTTACATCACAATGCTGAATGGAAATACATGGATTCCTTGGATAAACTTGATATGTTTCTTCAGGTGTGATAGGATATTATGGCGAGGTTCTGGCATCGATCAATTATCTTATATTCGCGGAGAAACAAGATTTTCTGATCACAGACCTGTTTCTTCTCTCTTCTCTGTCGAGGTACAAGTAAAAAGGAAACACGATACCAGATTCAGGAAAGGTTATTCCTGTGGTGTCAGGAGATTCGAGTACGACGCATGTATACCTCGAAGGCATAGTTTCTATGATTACTAACTGAAAACCTTCAATTTGCTTATTTTGATTTATAGATCATTAAGTTTTTCACTTGTATTTGTTTTCCTCTAAAATACATACATACATACATTACATACATCTATTGATGTAAAGCAGCTTCCTAATACAACATAGGGGGAAAGGGAAAAACAAAACCAAACCATGATTACGAGTAAATCATCAGAGTTCTTTTTCTTTTTTTTTTTCTTTTTACATAGAGAGTCTGTTTCTAGTAAATAAACAGATTTCATTGAAGCATACATGCTGCTGGAAGTGAATCCCCCGCAGCATTTAAAATTTCCAAGCATGGAACACACTTACTGATTTTTAAGAGTATTTTTCTATAATTACAAGTGTCTTCAATGGTAGAATTTAGGTAAAAACCTTCCGACAATAAAAATTAAAAATTCCAAAATTTGAAATTGGTCCAAATATTTGAGGAAAAACTCTATTTTACTCTTCCCAACCATCTATTGATTTTTTTTAAGAATTCTATTATATATACATACTATATAGAGTAATTAATACAAACTAATACCAAGATTATATATTGTGAGGTGGGAAATATTTCAACAGAAATTTTTCAGTCATCTGAACTTAAGTAGTGATGGAACCTCATGAAAGTGAATTCAACCACTGTTTTACATTATTATTCAAAGAAAATGGGAACAAACGTAACCGTATGACATCATCAGTAACATTATTGATCTTAAACGTGTTGCAGATTTCCAGAAAATTAGTTAAATGAGCATTTGGATTTTATCTTGCAACCCATCAAATTGAACATACTATTGCACCATCTGAATTGTGTTCAGCTTAATCTTAAGAATTTTTATTGCAATAGTCGGTTTGACAATACTCGATTCAGCTTCAATCAGAGTAGGTTTAGTATAGTCACACATAGTCCAAGAAACATGACATAGAGGAAGTTGTTGATTACCAGGATTATTATCCATCTCCACAGTAATGTCTTTTTTGCTCTTGATCGTCTATTAAAATCTGTTGACCTTAACTTGTTTCCTAACCTTTGTTCGAATTTTACAAGTAGTTTTTTTTTTCTCACTATCAAAAACTAATGGTTCCAATGGGCTGCCTCTAGTAATAAGCCAAAAGATCCTGTAAGAATCAAACAAAAGAAAAATTAGAAGGTAACAATTAAATTTAAAACAAAAATATTGAAATTAAAATAAATTTTTTTTAAATTAATAAAAACAAAATTTTCCTAATATTTTAATCCTCGGTAACGAAGCCAAAAACTTGATGTGTCATAAAATTAACTAAAAATTTAACTAAGTTAAGTGCACCTATCAATTAATAGTATAGTTACAGTAAATAAAGATATAGGTCCCACGAAGATTAAAAGAACTAGTAATTACTGTTTTTCTATTATTTAACTGAATAATTCAAATGATTGATTAAAACTAAAATTAACTAATTTTATTAACTAACGAACACAACAAAGAATAAATCACGAAAATAATTGAATAATAACCAAGAAGTGAAACAATACCTAGGGAAGAATCCACCTAGATTTCACCGGTCACTACCAATCTAAATTACGCAATTTCTTTACTTAGCACATTGATTCGTAGAAATCTTAAATTATGTTAATATCCCTTTCTACCATAAAAACAACTGATTCTATAGATTAATTAATTAAAATTTCTTTCTAATTAAAACCCTTATTATTGCATTAACTTGTGCTATGAATTCCCCTATTAGATTTGACTCTAATTCAGTAGATTTATGTCGTTCTATTTCTAGGATTGCATGCAACTCCACTCAACTATGTAAGATCTACTATTAAAAAGGTCTATTTAACCACCAATTTAAGCACATCAAACACAAATTAATAATCTAAAAATATCAAACCAGGAATTAAACACACATAATTAAGAACAAGAAACTAAAATTTATTGCGTAAAATAAAAATCAAACGACAGAATCCATCATAGGGTTCATCTCCCTAGGTATTTAAAAAATTAATTCATGCTTGAAAATAACAACACCTCATATACAGTATAATCGGAAGAAATAAAGGAACTCATGATAACTTCCTAAGAAATCAATTGGGAATCTTTAATCTTGAAAGAAATTTGCTTCCAAGTCGGCTTCAATGGTGTTTTTCGAGTTATTTTCTTAAATATTTTCTGATGACTTACTCCTATCTTCTTATTTTTGTCATATATACATCTTAGAATGCCCGAAAAATTTAAAAATCGTGATTTTCTGCTATTCAGTATGCAATTCCGTGAAATTGACACGGCCTACCACACGCTTGTGTGGGTCACACGGTTGTGTGGTATGCCCATATGAAATGTTTCAGCTTGTGTGGCTCCTGCAGCTTGTTCTTATGCTCTGGTTTTCACTCAGATTGCTCTCAAGTACTCTATTAAGCATTTAAATGATTAGAAGTATAAAATTCACAATTAACATCGAACAATCACCCAAAAATGCATTAAGAATGGGGTTAAAATGTATTTCTTTTAGCACATATCATCACTTCACTTTCACCTTCATCTAAGTTGTTTTCATGATTAAAAATATTTCCATAGCACTCTAGGATATGAAATTAAACTATGGTTTTAAGAAGAAAAAAAACTCAAGAAAAGTGCATGGGAGATTTTATTTTTTCTCTCTTTTTCTTTTTCCTGCTTTTCTTCCCCCTTGTTTTTCCTTTTTTTTCAGTTTAGTCCATTTATTCCATTATCCAAACAAATTTCAACACTTTTCAACTTTAATTTCCATAAATTTCCACAAACTTTCCACCTCATCAGCTATGGGATTTTAATCTCATCATTATGTCTCTAAATATCAATTAAATGTAAAAAATTACATTTAGGTCCCTCCTCCAAAAAATGGGAAAATTGCAATTTAGTCCGTGTACGTTTCTACTTTATTCAATTTAATCTCTATCTAAAGTTTCCAACTCCACATATCAATACATATCACATTCATAAAAAATATTTATTAAAATTTTGCCCATTTTTCTAAAATAATAAATTTACACTTTTAATATATCTTTCACAAATTTTCAATTTAATTTTTACTAAAATTTCACTATTCATACTTTGTCTCTGAATACTTTTTTTTCTTTTTTAGAAACCGAAATTTTGGAGTAATACCAGTTTTTATTTTATTAGAAAATTTTCACTCGTTTATCTCTCTTAATTTTTGATATTTTTTTCTTTTTATTAATTATATTTTTAAATTACTTTAAAAGGTTATCTTAAGAACCAAAATATATTGAATAAAACTTTTAAATTATTCTAAAAAGTTATCTAAAAAATCAACACATACAAATTAAGAAGTAAAAAAAAAAGAAAAAGAAGAAGGAAAATTTTAAGTATTTTCTATTCACTAGAATTATTTGAGCATAAAATTTTAAATTACTTGTTTGAGGTGCTGCTGCATGTCAACCACGTATAAGCTCATGGTTTTGTTTCTACTGCAGCAAAGATTTTAAAATAGGTTAAAATATGCCAATAATCCCCATACTTTTTAAAAATTAGGAATTTAGTTTCTATATTTTTATCTTTTAGAATTTAGTTCTTTTACTTTTCATATTTCAAAATTCAGGTCCAATTATTAATACTGTTAAATTTTTTTGTTAAAATTTTAATTACAACATCACTTTTTAATTATATGACTACTAAGTAGTAGGTTTTTTATTTCAAAATATCACCAAAATAAATTTAAAAAAAAAAGTAAATAATTGTGTGTTAACAATTAAACTTGAATTTTAAAAAATAAAATAGACTATATCATTAAAAATACAAGTATAAAAACTAAATTCTTAATTTTTGAAAATTACAAATATTTAACTTGAAAAACAAAAAGTATTTACAGTAGTCTTGATTTTAAAATACAAAAAAGCTATCTAAAAGAAATAAAGTACTCTAATAAAAGTACTTCAACAACTAAGATTATGGATGAGCAAAATTCGATTCGACTAATAAAATTTAAATTTTGATTTATTCGAATCGAATTAATTAAATCAACTCGATTTTTTTTTCAAATTTCAAATTAAATTTTCGAATTTGAATAAACCAAATATCAAACCCTCTTACTTCTCTTCCCTCTAATCTCTCCCTTCAAACCCTTTTGCTTTATCCATAAAAATTACTTCCCTCGAACCCCAAAACTTGTCATTTTATTTTTCCTTGAAATTTTTATTTTCCTTAAACCTTAATTTTTTTTTCAAATTTATATCTACTATTTATATTATTGAATTAAATTTCACATTTTTGTATTATTTGTATTATTGAATTGTTTAATTATGTTGAATCTTTATTAATTTCTATTAAAATTGAACTATTGATTATTCTATAAAATATTCGTGTTAAAATTTTCTATTGGTACCAATTTCACTTTTTATCTTTAAAATAAATTTTATTAAAAAATCATAATTTTTACATTGAATATATTTTTTAATTTCAAAATACATGGTGACAAGAATAAGAAAATAATTGAAGCAACTAAGCAAGCAAAGAAACTAACCCGTATATAAAATATTAATAAATAAATTATGAGGGAATGAAAGTTAATAATAAATTTGATTACAGTGAACAAATTTTTCAAAAAAAATAAATTAAGTCCTTTTTTTGCACTCAATTAGGCATTTGAACTTTCAAAATGCATCAAAAAAGCCCTCAAACTTTTTCGAAAAAAATAGTTAAGCCCCTACTTTTTTTTGCACTCAATTGGGTACTTAAACTTTTAAAATACATAAAAAATGACATCAAACTTTTTCAAAAAAGCAATTAAGCCCCTGCTTTTATTTTACGCTTAATTGGGTACTTAAACTGTCAAAATGAATCAAAAAGCTCATTTGACCGTTAACTTTAACAATTGACAGTTAAAGTTAAATGCCCCTAATTTTTTTCAGTTAAAGTCACATCGTGTCACAACCACAGCGTGACATGTGGCAAAAAATATAAAAAAATAAAAATCAATAAAAGTTATAAAAATTATAAAAATTATTAAGTTTTAATAAAAATATAAAAAAATATTTAACATTTATTAAAAATCAAATTTTATAAAATGCATCGAAAAAACCATTTAACCATTAATTTTAACCGTTGATCGTTAAAGTTAACGACCCCCAGTTTTTTTCTAGTTAAAACCATCATGTGTTGCAACACAGCGTGACATGTGGTGAAAAATGATAATAAAAATAAAAATAAATAAAAGTTATAGAAAAAATTATAATATGCTTATTTTGGTATGATAAATTTTATAATTTTTTTACGAATTTTATATTTCTTTACATTTTTTATAATCTTCTTACGACTTTATAAAATTTTATATATTTCTATTTATTTTATAATTTTTTTACATTTTTTTATAATTTTTTACAATTTTTTATAATTTTTATTAAAATTTAATAATTCTTATAAATTTTATTAATTTTTTTTATATTTTTTGCTATATGTCACGTCGTGGTTGTGATACGTGGTGGCTTTAACTGGAAAAATTTGGGACAGTTAACTTTAAAGGTCAAATGGTCTTTTTGATGCATTTTGACAATTCAAGTATCCAATTTAGTGAAAAAAAAAGTAGGGACTTAATTGTTTTTTTTTAATTTGAGGCATTTTTTATGCATTTTGAAAATTCAAGTACCCAATTGAGTGCAAAAAAAAAAAGCAGGGGCTTAATTGCTTCTCTTTTTTTTTGAAAAAGTTTGAGGGCATTTTTGATGCATTTTGAAAATCCAAGTACCCAATTAAGTGCAAAAAAAAAGAGTAGGGGCTTAATTACTTTTTTTGAAAAAGTTGGAGGGCTTTTTATACCCTTAAGCCTATTTTTTAATTTCAAAATACATGCTAATAAGAAGAAGAAGATAATTGACGCAAATAAGCTAACCCGTATATAAAAGATTAATAAATAAATAATGAGATATGAAAGTTAATAACAAATTTAATTACGATAGACAAATTTGATTACAGTGGGTGGTAGTGGTTACAAGGACCCAAAGTCATTTTTTTTAATTTAACTCGAACAAATATATTCGATTCGAATTCCATCTCACTCAACTTGATTCGAGAAAATTTGAAATAGAGATAGGATGATAAAATAGGATTTGTCAACTCGATTAACTCGAAATTTTTTCATTCGATTCGACCGAATGCTCACTCCTAATTGAAATCAAATAATTTGAAAATTACACTCAATTTACTAGATTATTAGTTAAAAGGAATATAACTAATTTTTATAATTAAGCCGATCGATTGAACCGGTGACCAGAGGTTTAATTGGTTTGATTTTTAGTTCAATATGAAAAATATTGGATTTATCTTTACTTTTATTTCATTAATTGAAAAATATTTTTAATATAGATATTTTAAAACTTTTGTGTTTAATATAAAAATTTCAACAAATAAGTGTAGAATAAATAATGACTACTTTAAGTAAAAAATATTAAGTTAAAATTGATTTTATTAAAAAATTAAAATAAATTATTGTTAAAATAATGAAATATTTAATTATCATAATAAATTCTTATTCAAAATTATCTACAATAATATAAAATATTATATTAATAAGATTAATGGGAATACCTTGGATAACCAAAAAAAAATATTGATGAATAAACATTTTTTAAAAATATGCATTTATTTTTATCAAATAAAATAATTGTATTCAATACTTATATTTTACTAATTTATTAAATATTTTTTAATATAAATTCAATACTTAAATTTTCAATTACAAAACACACCTAAACATAGATTGACATGTATTCATATTTTTATATTGTATTTATATTTTCTCCCAACTACCTAAGCTTTCATGACTGTAAATAGTTGATGTTATATTTAATTATTCTTATTTACTCATTTTTAAATAATAAACGGATTAAATTAATAAATTAAATAACTATTTTTTAAGGAAAGAGTTAATGGTTTTTTTTTAACAATCTCATTATAAGTTCTGATTATATCTGCTCTTTTTTTACACAATGCCAAGAACTCTCCATAACCCTTTCTCAACCCATAAATAAGAGGATAATATGCATCAGTGCACTCAAACCATATCCTCCTACATTGACAACAATATTCATGCCAATCGAGTTAAGACTCAATTGGCAAAGTTAATATTATTTGTAATTATCTTTAATTGTTTATTTTTTAAGGATTAAATTAGATTTTAAAAAATACTGAAATAGACTTGGATTGTGATATTTTTCGATGATGAAACCGCCAATTAAACGTGTAAAAAAAATATGATGTAAAAAACCGGATTCATTAAATATCTCACCATCTCAATAATAAGACAATTTCTTTCGTTTTCTAAATTCCTACGACACTTTCTAATTTCCACCTACCAAGAAAAGCAATTAATATACTCATCAGCATTGTTAGAACTAAAGATTAAAAACTGATATTAAAAACAAAAGGCTTGAAAATTGAAAAAAGAAATACTAATAATAAAGAAAGGCCTATAAACATTCAAACATGTAGTGCTGGCTGTCATCACTTAACTTTTTTTCTATGCATATCTCTCCCTCCCAAACCATCTTCCATTTTATCTTTTTGCCAATTGAGTTTCTCTATACATCTCCTAAAATTCGGTATATCTTCTACACAATAAACATTATTCTTAGTGTCTCAAAACCTGTAAAGCCTTTTTCTGTCATTGAGTTAGTCTTAGGGTCTTTTTGGATGGACGTTTACTTCTAGTGTGGTGTGTTTAGTTTTCTTTTTGTCTCATGCTACAGTATCACTACAATATCTAATCTCACTGCCACCGCTATTTTTACACTAATCACAGGTAAATACACCGCTCATCCAAAAGGGCCCTTAGTCGAAGCCCTGATTCTAGGAAGTTTGTTAACTTGTTAATGAAAGTAGAAAGCTAAGTTTGTTAGCTTGTTAGTGGGAGTAAGAAGCTAAATTTATTAGCTTGTTTTTGAGTCATGTATATAAGCATTGTAGTTGGTTAATGAATTTTTTTTATCCTTCCCCATTTTAGTTTTCGTACTTTAATTAACTCTCTATTGAAACAATATTGGTATCAAGATTCATTTTTCTTGAGGGATCTACAAGAGAAGCCCTGTGAGAATTTTGAGAGAAAAATTGAGAAATACACTTGTGAGGAGTTGAAAAATGGAATTAGGATCAAGCTACCTGTTTGTCTTATCCCCACATGTGTTTGATGGAAAGCTATAAAGCATGGGCTATAAGAATGCAAGTATACATGAAGGGTTATGATTATTGGGAAGTTGTCGAGCAAAAATATGAGGTGGCTCTACTTCCCAACAATCCAACTGTTAACCAGATCAAACTACACAATGAGAGAATCATCTGGAAGGCAATGGCAATAGCTTGCCTTTATGCTACTATTCCACCAGCCATATTCAATAAAATTATGGTTTTTGGATCAGCAAAGGAGATATGAAACTACCTTAAGACTGAGTATCAAGGAGATGAGAAGATCAAAAGCATGAAGGTGTTGAACTTGATCAAAGAATTCGAGAGGCTGCGGATGAAGGAGTCTGAATCAATCAAAGATTACTTAAACAAGCTTATAGAGATTGCTAACAAGGTAAGGGTTCTCAAGACTGGTCTCTCTGGTGGTATATTGGTGCAGAAAATATTAGTTCTGTGCCTGAGAAGTATGAAGCAAAAATTACTTCTTTGGAGAACACCAAGAACTTGACTTAGCTGAGAGTAGTGAAGTTGATTAGTGCTTTACAAGCACAAGAGCATAGGAGGCTAATAAGGCATGGAGGAAGCATAAAAGGAGAATTGTAGGCTAAGATGTAGCAAAGTGAAGGAGGAAAGGACAAGAAGTGGAAAGGAAAAAAGAGTGGTAGTAGTAGTGGTTCAGAAGTTACTGCAAAAGGTAGTGGTGTTGGAAATTCCAACATGTACTCTTTATGTAAGTACTATAGCCAGTAGAACCGTCCCAATTTCAGGTGTTGGAGAAGGCCAAATGTGAAATGTAAAAAGTGTAACTTGATGGGGCACATTGAGAGGTTCTGCAAGGAAACAAGAAATTAACAACAAGGTAGAGCACATTTTGTAGTTAAAGAAGAAGAGGACCAATTGTTTATTGCCTCTTGTTTCTAGTCAAGTACTCTATGTGACAGATGGTTAGTTTATAGTGGTTGCACCAATCACTTGACTTGTGTTGAGAAGTTGTTTAAAGACCTTGACATGTCATTGAAGTCGAGAGTGAGGATGGAAATGAAGAATACCTAGAAGTAAAGAGAAGAGGCACAGTGGAAATAGAGAGTCGTGCTGGAACTAATTGATATAAGATGTTTTGTTTGTACTTGAGATTGATAAAAACTTATTGAGTGTGGGGTAATTGGTAGAAAAGGGATTCAAGGTGATGTTTGAAGAGGGAAGTGTCTAATCCTTAACTCTAGTGGTAATGAATTGTTTAGGATCAAGATTCAGAAGAAGTGTTTCTCATTGAGTTCACTTGAGGAGAAGCAAGTGGCATTCAAGTGTTAGGCAATGACTCTAAATTGTGGCATAAGAGGTTAGGACAATTTCATCACAAAGGTTTGTAGTTTATGTAGAAGAATGAGATGGAAATTGGGCTACCAATTTTGGAGGAGTTGAACTAGAGGTGCAAAGCTTGCTTGACTGGCAAGTAAACAAGGTTACCTTTTAAAAACTCAACTTGAAGAGACAAAAAAAAAGTTGTAGCTGAACCACACTGATTTGTGTGGTCCACAAGCAACTCCTTCATTGAATGGTAGCAGGTATTTCATTATCTTTATTGATGGTTTTACCAGAATGTGCTGGATTTGCTTCATGAAGCAAAAATCTGAGGTTGCTAAAGTGTTTTTGAAGTATAAGAGATGGGTTGAGAATCGAAGTGGCTGCAAGATTCAAATTGTTAGATTTGCTAATAAGACTGAATATACCTTACAAAGGTTCACTGCTTTCTATGAGGAGGTTAGTATAAAACATCAACTCACTGGTCCTTACTCTCTACAACAGAATAGAGTTAGTGAGAGGGAAAACCAGATCATTATGGAGATGAATAGGTGCATGTTACATGATAAGTGCCTACCTAAATAGTTTTGAGCAAAGGCAACTAACACAACTATAATTTTGCTGAATAGACTGCTTACAAGTGTAACACTCTATACCCAGTCCGGTCAACCGACCTGAGCTATAAGCTATTATAATAGTAAAACATTAACATTTTCCACTATTTTGTCATAAATAACCAAATAATCCATTTTAAAATAAAATTTATAATCAGTTTCATGCTATTCGATCAAATCCGAACTTAAATCAAACATATGAAGCATTAAAAATAACCTAAGGATAAATATGAACTAAATTGAAACTTTTACAAAAATTCAAGTAAAAAGTGAAAACAGGGGTCACATGGTTGTGTGGCCAGGCCGTGTGACAGAGCTTAGACCGTGTGGCTCCTAAACATGGCCGTGTGCCAAATCGTGTAATAAAATTTAAGCATTGTACTCCAAGGTCACACGGTAGTGTCCTAGACCGTGTAACTCACTGTGACCGTGTGGACAAATCTACACCAAAATTAAACATGTTATATGGTCATGTTATGTAACCATATTTAGTACACGACAGTGTGGCAGATTGTGTCAAAGGTCGTGTACACCTAAAAATGCATTCAAAACCAAGTCAATTCACCTACAATCCATTAAGTCTCAAGCTATGCAATTACTATAACTTAAACCTATCTAAAATACACCAAAACATGCCAAAATATACCAAATTCAACTTAATTCAATCAACCTAAGTGCCTAACCAATATGCCACAATGGAACCACAATTTAAACATGAAATAACAACCATTAATACCAAGATTTTTCATACCAAAACTTGCTCATACAATCATC
Organism: Gossypium hirsutum; assembly: GCF_007990345.1. Taxonomy (NCBI): domain Eukaryota; kingdom Viridiplantae; phylum Streptophyta; class Magnoliopsida; order Malvales; family Malvaceae; genus Gossypium; species Gossypium hirsutum. Next base: position 5,827,327 of record NC_053439.1, on the reverse strand, counting down.
ATTCCTTTAATTAAGATAACAATAAGCAAAGTTCAATAAGTAACCTAAAATACAAGCACCTACTATCACAACTTAAACATACCTTATTTAACCATGACTTTAAACATTTCATCTCATTCCAACCAATCACTTCAAAGATATATTCATTATCAACTCATGTTATTACCTAACACATATGATGCCATTCAAAACTTGACTAACATCATCACACTACTAAGTATCAAATAGGTATTAAGCACTTAATACATCAAAGTTACATATAATATCATTTACAACCAAAGTACCAAAACATAATCATTAACTTACAAAGTAGACATCCTATATACATGCCACAAGTAACCATTTTCAAACTTCAAAAATCTAGCGAATCAGGTGACGGTAGGTGTGAGCTTCTTGTAACACCCATAACCCATACTAGTCACTAGATTAGGGTTACGGAGTATTACCGTTGATAAGCTATAAAAGTAATATATTTCAATCACGTTCTTAATGCGTTTTTGGATGATTAATTATGTAAATTAGTGAATTTGATGCTCCTAATCCTTTAAATTCATGATTCTATACTTAGGAGAGTATTTGAGAGCAAAAAACAAGCCAAAATCAGACAAATAAAGTTGTTTCTAGGATCCACACTGATGCGATCCTGGTTGCATCATGCCTTGATACAATTTGACGACATCGAATTTGGCCTAAACGCGAGGGGCCAAGTGCAAAATGAAGCTTTTAATTTTAGTTTGTTAATTTGGTTTCTGGAAAATAAAGACTTTGATTTATTTATTTTATTTATTTTAGTTATTATAATATGAGTCTTTAATTATGTCCTGTTTACTAAATGCATCTTTAATTAATGTCTTGCATTATTGATCTACATCTTTTAATTATGACATACATTATGTGTTCTGCATTTAATAAAGTCATGCATTATGTAACTCTCATGTTAGTTAAGTTTGCATCATAAATTATGACATGCATTATGTAACTCTCATGTTAATTTAAGTCTGCATCATTAAATTAAGTCATGCATTAAGTAAACTCATTTTTTCATTTAGTTTGCATCTTACTTAAATCATGCATTTAAGCATCATAGTTGTCTGAGTTAGTTTATAAGTGTGTTATTTAATTTGGCTGTTATTTTTTTAATGCATGAGTTATAGTGTGTTTATTTTTTGTGTGTGTTTGTTGTAGGAAAGTTTAAAAGGCTGGTCACATATTTTAAAGCTACAATAGGGCTATTCGTTTTCCAGAAAGAATCAAATGCTCTCTCATTCAATTGGCTATCCAGTTTTGGCATAAAAGAGTGTACATTTGGTCATTTAATTGCTGGTGCATGTTTGGAACGTTTTAGGGGGATATTGAAGCACTCAAAGCTCATTATGGTGAATTTTCAAATGGACCAAGAGTGACTCAAGTATGATCAGTTTCATGCACTCAAAGCTAGTTATGGTGCCAATTAAATAGATGAATACACAAGCATTAAGACATTTGGTTAAAGGGGAAAATGAAGGGACATCAAGCAGCACATTTAATGGACCATTAAGCCTTCATCAAGTGAAGAGGCATGACTTTTCAGCTATGCAAGAATCAAGTGAAAGGACATGGCTCTTTGGCTGCCCATTAAGATTTATAGCTGAATTTTAATAGCTGATATGAATGTTGAATTTGAATAGTCATACTAATGCCTATAAATAATTTGTAAGAAAACATTGTTTGGTTAGACAATACACTTTGACATTTTATGAACTTTAATTCATTTGTGAGTTTATTCAACTCTCTTATTTTGTTAAAGACTCTGCTTGACTTATAGCTTGCTAGTGGCGTCATTATTGTTTCTTTGAACTTATCACTCATCACCGAATGTGGCGTTCACCCCTTGATACCTTTGGTTCCTAACTCTTTATAGTTAGCGGATCAAGGTCATTTATTTCTTTTCCAACACCTTAAGTGACGTATAAGTTTCGGGTCAATACTCTTCATAGTATTGGTTCACTCTTATCCTTAAGCTAACCTATCCATCCTATTCAACATCATTGCTTGTTTTGTTTCATTTACTTAGCCGAACCATCCTCAATCTATTCCTAAACCTTTTAAGCCATCTTGCCATTCCTTGTTATCCTTTTATTTAGCCGAATATTCTGTTACATTGAGTAAGAACGATACTTCTCCATTTTAACGATCGGGCAACAAACGACTCGAATCATCACCGAGATGAGTTCGTATCACACACGGCCTGGGCATTTCTACACGAGCTGGCCACACGCCCATATGCCAACCCATGTCGATATTGCACCCTGCTTCCCAAATACGGGGAAAAACTCAATTTTTAGGCTTTTTGAGCATTCTAAAGTCTATAAATACCAATTAGAAGAAGACCTAAGGGGACATTCAGAGAAGATCGAAGAAAAGACTCGAAGAACGCCATCGAAATCAACTCGGAAGCGAATCTCCTTCAATATTGAATCTCTCTATTTAATTTCCTTCGAAGTTTTATTAAGTTTCTTTATGTCTTGTTGTTATCCTAACTTTGAGATGTTTCTATTCAAGATTATGAACTAAATTCCCTAGATACCTAGGGAAGATGAAACCCATGATGAATCTTATTATTTGATTTCTGATTTACGCGATGAATACTTTATTCTTGTTCTCGTTCTCAATTATGTATACTTATTTCTCATTTTAATTTTTATGAGATATTAATTCAAGTTTAATGTGCTTATTTTAGTGGAGCAAAAGTCCCTATTTAAGAGTAGATCTAGCATAATTGAGTGGAGTTGCATGTAATCCTAGAAATAGGACGACATAAATCAACTAGATTAGAGTCAAATCTAATATGGGAATCCATAGATCGAATTAATGAGACAATAGGGGTTTTAATTAGAAAGAGATTTCAATAATCAACCTAGAGTCAGTTTTTCTTACTCTCGAAGGAGATATTAACATAATTTAGAGATTTTTACGGATCAACGCACAAGTGAATAAATCGTTTAATTCAAATTCATAATAATAGGTGAAGTTTAGGTGGATTCTTTCCTGGGTATTGTCTATCTCATTGGTTATCTTCGATTATTTTCCTATTTCATTCTCTGTTGCGTTCTTAGTTAAATTAGTTTAGTAATTTTAGATTAAAAATAATCACTCCAATTTGTCGACTAAATAATAGAAAAATAGTAATTACTAGTACTTTTAGTCCTCGTGGATACAATATTCCCTACTCACCATAACCATACTATTGTTTGATAGTTAGTCGTATTTATAGTTAGTTTAGTGACCATCAACCGTACAATTCAGAACAATTAATAATATATAACATTAAGTTTAACAAATTTAATTAAAAAATTCATAAATAATTAGATTGGAGTAGAACATACAGTTATGGCCCTTAAATCGACCCTACGTGGCTTTAAAAATAGTTTAGGAATAATCAGGGACCAATTCGAAGAAAATAAAAACATTCAAAAAAAATTGAAAAATTTCAAAACAGGGGTCATACGGTCGTGTATCCAGGCCGTGTGACAGAGCCCAGACCATGTGGCTTTCCACACTCCCGTGTGACTACTCCACATGCCCTTTTACGCAGACCGTGTAACTTATTGTGCCCGTGTAATATAAGGTCACATGGCCGTGTAATCTGTGACCGTGTGGCTCAGGGTCACATGACCGTGTCACCAGGCCATGTAATTCTTTGTGCCCGTGTGGATCAACCTGCACCATAACACGCTAGAGGCACACGCCCGTGTGTTCCTAAAAATGACCTAAAATACGCTCATTTCAAGTCCAAATGCTTAAGTACATAAACCAACTGTCAACACATGATTATAAGACTTCAATATGCATTTCAATGACACCCAAAACATGCCAAACAATCAAGCTAAGGCCTAAGCAATGTGTCATCAATGACGATACATTTCAAACACCTAACATTTCTTCTACCTAGAATTACATTACACAAGCCTCAACTTATTCAAAACAACTTGCATTCAATTCTAACATACCTTGCTTAATTCATATCAAACTTACCATTCCATGTTGGACCACTCATGCTTAAACTTGGAACTTAATATGTTTACCACATTAATTACTCATTCCACAACATCAAAAACATAACACATACACATTACAAAATTCTTATGAACTATTATAGTCATGAACAAATTGTCCTATTACATGCCATATAAGCCAAGTTAAATTCAAAATCTACCAAAGATGTCCTTAGATAGTATGATTCGTCGAGTTGATCCGATCTCCCAATTTCCACAAAATGTGATCTATAAAGAAAAAGACAAGGACACGAGTAAACTTACAGAAAGCTTAGTAAGCTCGTCAATTAATGATAAATCTTATCGAATCAAACATAATAATTCAAATAAAAATAATTAATAAATAGGGTCCTTGTCAACAAAGTTATTAATAGAATTCTTGCCAATCACAATTCACAACAGGTGAGTAATGCTCACCAATAGTACAAATCATTCATCTATATATTAATAACATTCAGAGATCGATAAAATGATGCCGATGAATGATATACGAATACGAGTACATGGTTAACCACCAGACACACCAGACACTCATACGAGCCAAACCAACCGATAACACACCTCGGCACCAAGTGCCTAGCCTGTAGGCTAACATATGCCCCGTAACACATCAGAAAACACTGAATATAACACAATAGTCCACAATAAATGCAGGACCTCGGTATATTCAGCGAACAAAGGATATACAAAAATCATCGTCACATCTCATACCAATCCCATATTGCGCATAAAATAACCTATTGGCATGCTAGTCATGCTCTATCCTACATTCATCGACTCAAGGGATATCAACAGTAACTAGAGTTTTATCAAATTATTATTTCAGTTCTCATTTACATTATATCAATACATTAATTAGCAATCAACAAATAAGTTTCATTTAATACATATTTAAAACGTATTAGAATGAACCGAACGAATTTACCACACTAAACTGTAGCGGTGACAAGGTACAAGGATTATTCAGCAACTTCTTTATACCTCGATTTCCAACCCATTCCTAATCAAATTAAAGAACCAAAGCTTGACCAAAGCTTGCTTTCCCCTTAACAATGTTGTTTCGGCCTTTTGGTAGGAGAATCAAGAAGATGACATTTCAATTTGGCTTTTATTTTAATTATAATTGACTTATTTACAAAATTACCATTATAACCTTTTAATTATAACATGTATAATTTCTAAAACATGTCCATAAATGTCTGTAATATAAGTATGTGGTATAATTACCATCTAAAGAAGGTTTAATTGCATAATTGGTCCTTCAATTGTTTCAAATTTTGAACTAAACAAGCTTAATTTCAATTTAACCGTAAACTAATTATGGCTTAATAAGCAAATAGCTCAAAAGTTAGTGGATTAATCATATCCACCACCGCTTGGACTTTTTGACCATGGTCTAATCACCATTTTGGTCCCTTTAGTATTTTAAATCTATAACATTAACTTTTATCTCTTTTACAATTTAATCCTTTTACCTTAATTAAGCAATCAATCGTCAAAGTTACCGGACAAAACTTTAATTTACCTATAATACAACTCTTGTAAATATTATAAAATATTTACAACATTAAATTACGAAAACGAGGTCCCAATACCTCATTTTTAAAAACCACTTGACTTTTGAACTGAACCACTTATACTTATCTATTCATTTAATTTATAAAAATATTACACTAGAATTTATTATAATATTGTAATTGACTCATAAAGATTAAATAACAATACGGACTTACTCATTGAATTTGTGGTCTTGAAACCACTATTTTTATTACCACTGAAAAATGGTCTGTTACACTTCTCGTTGATCCAATCAACACGTTTCGAACGTCCAGAATCTACAGAAAAGTAGCAACATGAGTTAGTGTATAATATACTTAGTAAGCTCATACAATTTAAACCAGTTACTTACCTTATTCATTTAGTATATGTACAATTCGTTATTCAAAATAATTTCCCTATCATGGTATAACACAATAATGCCAAATAAGTGAGAATTTGATTTATGATCGTACTTAGGGGTGACTATTAGATCGAGTCGAGTTGAATCGAGTAAAACAATTTCAAGTTAGTCGAGTTGACGAATCCTATTTTAGCAACCGAACTTAATTTGAATTTTTTTCGAATCGAATCGAATTGAGTCAAAAAATTTCGAGTCGAGTTAACGAATCCTATTATTTATACTTAATGTTGCATTTACATGGACCGATTATTTAACTAATAGACGAAGTACATGATTATTTAACTACATAAACAATATAATGATTTTGTCTTTTAACTTTATATGTAAACATTTATCAAAACGATATAGTTTTGCCTTTTAACTTAATGATTTTGCCTTTTTAACTTTTAAAAAAACGTAAACATTTATTAAAACAACGTAGTTTTGCCTTTTCTTTTTCGGATTTTCGAATAACTCGAATTGTGTAATTTATATTCGAGTTAAACCAAAAAACTTAATTTTTTTATTCGAGTTGATCCGAATAACTTTATTAACTCAAATAACTCAAACTATTTAATTCAAAATTTAAATTTTTTATCGAATTTTTTGAATCGAATCAAATTTTGCTCAATGTTAATCGTACGTATAGTCTCAAATAACAATATACCAATTCCAAATCAATATACAACATAAATACATGTATTCTATGTTCATCTTTTGCCCACATTTATTTCACAAATTCACATTTCTCATCTTTTGTTTTATCTGATGAAACCTTGTAATAGAACTCGATACACAGGTGCAAGTAACACCTGATGCTCATCTGAGCTAATTATATACATCAGTGTCAAGTTACTCGTCTGATCTAAACCTTTAACGACACAGTAAATAGCCTGGCCAAAGCTATACATACATGTAAGGTTACTTGTCTGGGTTAAACCTATAAAACGACATCAGGTTATTCATCTGAGCTAAACATGTGTCACATGTATCTTCGAATCCACAACAAATGATGGAGCTCGGTATCATCGAAAATCAAATTGTAACCTCGTGTATGAGACTTTTACTAAGTTCATCTGAATTATCTCAACACTTTAATTCAATACGATTTCATTACCATTAAGTCAAATTCCAACTTGTATATTAATTCATAAACCATCCAAACTTTCAATAGAACATATTTAAACATAACTTGATAGTAACTTGAAATCATTTATATCCTATGAACTTACCTGTCGAAATCGTAACAGTTTGACTATTAGGGACTAGTCGATAATTTTTCCTTTTCCTCGTACATCCTTCGGTTGTTGAGATTCTTGATCTAAAGTATTATTTGATTTAATTAATCAATCCAAACAACATAAAACAACATATAAGAATCATGCTCTAACTCAATTTCATCTATACCAAAATTCCTCAACATTTACATTTATCACGATTTAATCCCTAAAACCAAAACTATTGTAATTCTCACATTTGAGATGATAGATATTTTTAATAAGTCTTTCCATGTTAGTCAATTTGAGTTTCTTAGTGACTGTCGCCAGACGTGTGAATGTCTGGACTGGAAATACTGCATCAAAAAGAAAATTAATTAAGTAGTAGTGTCCACAAGTATACGGGTCAGACTATAATATAGTTTATTTGCAATGAAATACTTGAAAATTATTCCGAGGATCGTACCCAGGGGATTGCAAATTGGAGAATTTTATTATTAAATTAATTAGTAAAAATAATTACTAATCTATTGAGTCATGAATTAGTAGTGTTGATGTAGAACTAAAATATTAATTAAACTAATTAAATTAATTAACCTAAAATAACTTAGTGGAATTTAATTAACCTAAGAGATCCTAAGAATTTCCTATTCGTAGTGTCAACAATGCGAGTTCTCGACCTATGATCGATTAAATTCCTAATTATCAATTAAGTCGCTAATTACGCTCAACAGAGTTATTTACCACATTTACTTAAGAATACATTCTTAGTCTCATCTTCACTAAGGATTACCACATACGTCACCCTTTCGATTTCTTTCTAGGCATACGGATACCCTTTCGGTCTCACCACTTGGCACAAGTTATACTCGACAGGATACCCTCTCTGTCTCACCTGTCTAGATATTCTACTAGGGTTGTCACTCCTTAATATACTAAGTACTTTTGAACAAACACCCAATTTTAGATAAATAATTACTTAATCAATAAATCAATTCCATAACTAAATCATGCAAGATATAAAATATGCACAAGAGTTTATCTCGATATTCATATAAAAGTTAGTTGATTAAGTTAACAAAAGATAAATAACGAAATAGAAGAATAAATGAAAAGAAAATGCACATTGATAAATAATTGAAGCGCAGTTTCGGAACAATCTCTGCTCGTACTCATCTTCACATCGGAATAAAAAGATTCCTACTAAGCGAACATAAGAAAAACTAAAATAAAAACTAAAGAATAATGAAAGGAAACAAAAAAATAAAAATATGAAATATTGTTTCGAAGGCTCCCTAAGGTAAATCCCTAGGTTGATTCCTCTCTAATGTGATTATAATGGGTTTTATATAGGCTCCAATTGAGGGTTTAAAGTGCCTAAAATGTCCTTAAATTAATTAAGGTTTTAATGGGGCAAATATGCTCCCGACAGTTGCCAAAATGCAGTTGAACATATCCAAGTTTTCATCGTGATGTCAAGGAACCCCATGTCGCAACGTCGTTCCTATTTTAGCCCTGGATGCTTCGATGATTGGTGTCATGATATTGGCGTCATCCTTTGTGTTCTTTGACCTGAATTGACATCATACACACTCAAATAACCTATTAGTTGTTCCCGAGGCTCGAGTTGACCTAACGGGTCGTCAAAATATTAAAAAGTGCATAAATACGCTTATTTTGCAACAAAATAAATCTAAGGGTTCCCTAAATATTAATTATGATATACATATATTTTAAATTTTAAATATAAAACAAAATTAAAATTTATTACCAACACCCGCCCCTTAATAAGTCTATAGAAAGTAAAAGATTAATGGATACACTAAATTCGTTGGAGTGAATATAATGAGAGAAAAGAAAAAAAAAACTTGTAAATCGTCAACTTCTTCAAATTTAGAGAGCTTTTGCCTTTCGATGTTGCGGAAAAGTTGTCCATGTAAATCGGAATTTATATCCACAAAAAAAAAAGTAAATTAATTATATTTTCTTTTCCGGGAAACCCTGAAATTAGAAATGGACAATCCTGCGAGATTTCAGGTTGCTAGCCTCATACTGCTCTTTTTACTTACGCAGGACATGATGCAATGTTAATTATATAATATATTATAATATATCAAAAAAACATGAACCGACATGCAAACTCTTCAGGCAGAGGAGACCCCGGTTTTCTGGGTCCACTATATCCACAAAAAAAACTAAAACAATCATCTGTGTATTATGTAATATGTAGGCTGTCCTGCTTGCATGTATATAATTAATACAAGCAGCAATGCATGGATGGCAATGACTTGGTTATTAATAGTTGTAGCATAAGTTCTGTATCGACTATGAAACACTTGTATCGTTTTCCTCAATTTCCTCTCATCTCCTACAATTTATTATGTACTATTTTTACACCGCCATTGATAATATATATAAGTGTAATTGCTTTTGATCACTGGTTCACGAGTAGAGTATTGACTGATAGTGTTTGCTTAGAGAGAAAAAAAAAAAGGAAAAGGAGAAAAAGCTGTGCTTTGATTTTTTATTTGGAGGAATTTGATTAGATATGGTTGAGATTCTTGGTGAGATTGAGCCTCCTAGCCCTGTTTATGAGGCGGAGCTACCGGAGGAGGATGAAGAACAAGAGGAGATCAGCTACGAAGAGCTGAAGAAGCGGATGTGGAAGGATCGGTTGCGGATGCAGAGGTTGAAGGAGACACGAGAGAGTTCAAGTTCCGATCATCAGTCGGGGGTGAGGCAAGAAGCGTCCCGCCGCAAGAAGATGTCTCGTGCTCAAGATTCCATCCTCAAGTACATGGTGAAAATCATGGAAGTCTGCAAAGCGCAAGGGTTCGTTTACGGGATAGTTCCGGAGAAAGGCAAGCCTGTTACCGGCTCATCAGATAGCTTACGCAAGTGGTGGAAGGAGAAGGTTCAGTTCGACAAGAGTGCTCCGCTTGCAGTCGATGAATTCTTGCCGATAATCGTGGAACAAGGCGAATTGGACCCTGTTTCTTGTATGCATCTCCTTCATGACTTGCAGGATACTACTTTGGGATCACTTCTTTCTGCTTTGATGCAACACTGCGTGCCTCCTCAACGTAGGTTTCCGTTGGAAAGAGGTTTAGCCCCACCTTGGTGGCCAACCGGGAACGAGCTTTGGTGGGGCGAACAAGGGATGTCTCAAGAACAAGGCCCTCCTCCTTATAGGAAGCCTCATGATCTTAAAAAGGCTTGGAAAGTTAGTGTATTGGCTGCTGTGATCAAGCACATGTCCCCAAATTTAGATAGGATAAGAAGGCTGGTGACTCAATCTAAATGTTTGCAAGACAAGATGACAGCCAAAGACACAGTCACTTGGTCTAAAGTGGTTAACCAAGAAGAAGCTCTTTTAAAGCTTACTGAGAAATGTCTCAAAATCTCACCTACAAAAGATGATGAGGAAGAACAGGATTCTGATTATAGCCTTGTAGCTGACGAAGGCAAGCATGGTGAGAAGATTGCCATATCTGGAGATAAAAGGAAGTATCTTTTCAAGCGACAGGTTACCCCGAATATGATATATGCTTGCCAGAATACCATGTGCCCGCGTAGTGCACCCGAACTAGGTTTTACAGGAAAGAACACGAGGAGTGACCATGAATCCAGTTGTTCCTATCGGTCTAAAGAAAGCGATGTTAGCCAAGAAAGCAGTGAGGAATCGGAATTTTCCAATAGAAATCTTGTTCCATATGATCATCACTCTTTTGGTCCTCAGGCCAAATTGAACACAGATAGCTTGGGCGATGCCCAGAAAGTACTTGCTGTCACGGATTGGCTCGATATGGAGCTAGCAAAGGCTAATGACCAACAGAGAAATATGCAATCAGATGAAGTAGGGGATATATCTGGCACGGTTTCGCAAGATTATATAAACTATTTGGGCGGTGCAATTGAAGATCTACCAGTGCCAGCAGAATTTCTACTTCAAGTAGGAGATATGGACTTAGACCCATCTCTTCCATTATTGCTAGAGAACATCCAAGATCAAGAATTAACGTCAATTTGGGATATGGGATTTGATGGAATATCGGAATCATAAGTCGAGCAAAGACTGAGAGATTGAGTAAGCTGGACAACTACAAGCTCAAGTTTGTTCCACACTTCGAAATTTTAAATGCTGCAGGGGATTCACTTCCAACAGCAAATATGCTCAATGAAGTGTTTTTATTTACTAGAAACAGTCTGTTTATATAAAAAAGCTTTTCAGCTTTTATCCATAATCATGTTTTTTTCCCCAATATTACTTCTCCGCTGTTGTATTAGGAAGCTACTATACATCAATAGATATGTGTATAATGCATGTATTTTAGAGGAAAAGAAATACAAGTGAAGAACTAAATGATCTAAATCAAAATAAGCAAATTGAACATCTCAGTTGGTAGTCATAGAAACTATGCCTTCGAGATATGCATTTGTCGTACTCGAATCTTCTTACATCGCAGGAATAACCTTTCCTGAATTTGTTATCGTATTTCTTTTTTACTCCTACGTCAAACAGAAAAGAGAGCAGAAACAAGTCTGTGATAAAAAAATCTTTATTCTCCACGATTATAGGATAATTGCTCAATGCCGGAACCACACCATAGTATCTGTTTCTCTTTGAAACGGTTGAATACTCTTCCTGCTTCTCTCTCCATATCTAACTGCATTCAATGGAAAAGAACATGTCAGTCAAGTTAAAACATGAAAGGAACTTTTAACAGTACACTGTAATAATCCAGACATCATTTTCATGTGAATAGTGATTGACTTAGCGGGATTTTTAGGGAAGCTAACATCTTGTAAATGACTGGCCGACTTTTTGTAGTTTTCTTAAACTAAAAGCAACTTAATTATATTGCTCTCTACTGTATGCATCATTACTTTATCCAGCAAGTTTGCATGTCATCTAGATCCATAAGTACAATTTGATCCAAGTCAAACAAAGAACAGAACTTTGAAAAGGAATTAGCTGCATAGGGAAAAGATTTGAGAGAAAAGGATATATTTACCTATTTATCCCATAACAAAGGAGGCAAAAGAAAACAACATATTGATCATCGTGTAAAACACAACCCATGCCAAGAAGCTGCATTTTCATAATTAAATGTAGGTAGTGTAACATAACTAGTTGTACATATATAGCAACAAATATCAGTCATTTAGGTTTTAATGACATGCTTCTCTATGCATGTGTCTGTTGCATCAAACATCACTCCTTTTGGTTTGATTAAATGTTTCATGTTACTGCTGAGAATGAAAATGCATTTCAAGAACATATTGCCTCAGAATCCAGTTGTATTCTAAATTGAAGAATAAAACTGCAATTTAGCTCAAATGAAGGTGAAAGGTAAAATCATATAATGAAATACCTGCTCCGCCCGCCTATATGTCCAACATGATCCAATCCTAGATGATGCAGAATCTGCAAACAGTGCTAATTAAGCTGTGCTACAATGGGGGTAAAGTATACCACCAAGAAAACCATAATTCGACAATCAAATGTTCTACTTAGCTTTCAGAATAACTAAATATAATCAATAATGCAACTCGAGAAACTTTTGCATAACAAATGGAAACTTCTAATTCTCAGAATACAAAGAGTTTAACAAGAGCATTAATCTTTAGCAGAAGAAACAGAAAAGGCTGAAAACAGAGGCACAATCTGGCTGATGCTTAACATCATAATAACATGATAGATCTGCATCAAAGTGAGCAGTACAGAAGTAAAAACAATTAAGGGAATGCAACAATAAGCAGGCCCAACCTAACATAATAAATCCTATCAAATTAAAAAGAGAAAACCATGCAAACAGGAAATCTACTCTCATTCTACTGAATCTAGAGCCATTTCTTTTACTGTGTTAAGCCACATGTTTAAGCTGGTGCCACTAATCCATTTTTCTGTTTTTGTTTGAATAATTCTCCTTGATTTTAGGAGATAGTTACCAGATTTCTTGGCTTATTTTTAGATCTAATCTCTATTTTTAGTTATGGATACTAGTATATAAGTGTTGGAGTATTCAATAATAAAGGGTATTCAAGTCTTCAAGTTTCATTCTAATCTAGAGCTTTCTTTTCCTCTCTTCAATATTTTTTAGAAAAATTACCAGCAAATTTAGTGTGTAAACACCAACAAATTGGTATCAAGAGCTTCTTTCTTTTTTAGATTTGTGAGGTTATTCGAGTGATTTAATGGAAGGAGAGTCCAGTTTTTCAGCCATGGCACCACCAGTCTTCGATGGAGACAATTACCAGATGTGGGCAATGCGCATGGAGACTTACCTAGAAGCTTTGGATCTTTGGGAAGCTGTAGAAGAGGACTACGATATTTTATCACTTCCAGCAAATCCTACGATGGCACAGATTAAAACGCAGAAGGAAAAGAAGACGAGGAAGTCAAAGGCAAAAGCTTGCCTGTTTGCATCTGTGTCTCATATGATATTTACACGGATAATGTCCCTAAAGTCAGCAAAAGCAATCTGGGATTAGCTCAAGGCAGAGTATGCAAGAGATGAGAGGATTCGTGGAATGCAAGTGCTGAATCTAATCAGGGACTTAGAATTGCAGAAAATGAAAGAGTCAGAATCAGTAAAAGAGTACTCTGACAGATTTCTTAGTATTGCCAACAAGGTGAGGTTGCTTGGATCCGAGTTGAGTGACTCGAGAATAGTGGAAAAACTGCTTGTAACTGTTCCAGAGAAGTTTGAAGCCACTATAACCACTCTGGAAAACACAAAGGACTTGTCGGAGATCTCTCTTGCAGAGCTTTTAAATGCTTTGCAAGCACAAGAGCAAAGAAGGTCTATGAGACAAAAGAGAGTGGTAGAAGGTGCCTTACCTGCCAAGCATCAAGATAACAACAGGTATAAAAAGAAGAAGAACTTGAAGAACCATCCAGCAAATGGAGAGAATTCATTCAGCAATTACCAAAAGGGCAAAGGAAGAGACTCAAAGAAAACTTATCCACCCTACCAACACTGTGGAAAGAAAGGTCATTCACCATTCAAATGTTGGAAAAGACCTGACGCCAAATGTTCCAAATGCTACCAACTTGGACATGAATCAGTGATAAGCAAAAACAAAAATTAGGTGCAAAAGGCAGAAGCTCAAGTTGCTGACCAAGAAGAGGAAGATCGATTGTTCGTGGTCACTTGTTTCTCAAGTAGAGAATCAAGTGAAAGTTGGTTGATTGACAGTGGTTGCACTAACCACATGACATATGACAAGGAACTCTTCGAGGAATTGAGAACTACCGAGGTTAAAAGGGTAAAGATTGGCAATGGTGAACACTTGACAGTGAAAGGAAAAGGCACTATAGCTATCATAAGCTATGAAGGTACAAAAACCATTACAGATGTTCTTTTTGTGCCAGAGATTGATCAAAATCTTTTGAGTGTTGGTAAATTATTGGAAAAAGGCTATAAAGTGCTATTTGAAAATAAACGGTGCTTAATCAGGGATGCTGATGGCAAAGATTTGTTCAAAGTCGAAATGAAGGGAAAAAGTTTTGCTCTCAATCCAATAGAGGAGGAGCAAAAGACCTTTAAATCCAAAGTAAGTGTCACTGAAATTTGGCACAAAAGACTCAGGCATTTTCATCATCGAGGGCTGCTTTAAATGCAGTCAAAGAAGCTGGTGGAAGGGCTTACTGATCTTGAAGGTGATCTGTTCTACTGTCGAACATGCAAATTTGGGAAATAGCATAGGCAAACATTTCCTAAGCAAGCCTAGAGAGCTTCGAAGAAGTTGCAGCTTGTTCATACTGATCTTTGCGGGCCTCAAAAAACACCAACATCAAATGGTAACCTCTATTATATAGCCTTTATTGATGATCTAACAAGAATGTGTTGGATTTTCTTTTTGAATAAAAAATCAGAAGTTGCTGGTGTATTTGGGAAATTCAAGGCCAGGGTAGAAAATGAAAGTGGCTGTATAATTTAGATTTTAAGATCCGATAATGGCAAGGAGTATACTTCATAAACTTTCAATCAGTTTTGTGAAGAGGCTAGAATCGAGCATCAATTAACATCACTGTACACTCCACAACAAAATGGAGTCAATGAGAGGAGAAATAGATTCATAATGGAGGTGACTCGTTGCATGCTTCGTGAGAAGAATCTTCCAAAGGTTTTTTGGGTAGAAGCAGCAAACACTACTGTGTTTTTGCAAAACTAGATTCCAACAAAGGCTGTGAAAGATCAGACGCCATTTGAAGCTTGGTATGAATATAAACCATCTCTAAAATTTCTTAAAGTGTTTGGCTGCCTATGTTTCACTTACATTCCACAGATCAAGCGTGATAAGCTTGACAAGAAGGCAGCAGCTGGCATTTTTATTGGCTATAGTACTGTCTCTAATGCTTATAGAGTGTTTCAACTACAAACTGATCGCATTATTGTGAGCAGAGATGTTCACTTTGTGGAAGATGAGCAGTGGAGTTGGAAAGATTCAAAAAAGGCAAATCAGACTTCAAGTGTGCCAAAACACTTTACCACTGTCAGCGTGCTAGAGGAACTTGAAGATGAGAATGGCAGGATACGCTAACAGATGATACACCTGTTAGACGTACAAGGCTACTCTCTGATATATACCAGAGATGTAATGTGGCTATTTGTGATCCTGCAGGGTACCATGATGCAAAAAAAAGTCGACATTGAATGGCTGCAATGAAGGAGGAGCTCTCAATGATTGAGAAAAATAGAACTTGGGAGCTGGTTGATAGACCTCTTGACAGAAAAATAATTGGAGTGAGATGGGTGTTCAGGACTAAGCTAAATCATGATGGCTCAGTCAATAAGTTTAAAGCAAGGCTAGTAGTCAAAGGATATGCTCAAGTGTTTGGAGTTGATTATTCAGACACGTTTGCACCGGTTGCTAGGCTTGACACAATCAGATTGCTTCTCGCTTTTACTGCTCAAAAAAATTGGAAAGTGTTTCAGTTGGACGTCAAATTAGCATTCCTCAATGGATTTTTACAAGAAGAAATTTTTGTTGAACAACCTAAAGGCTTTGTGGACAAAGGAAATGAAGACAAAGTGTACTTGCTGAAGAAGGCATTGTATGGCCTAAAACAAGCTCCACGAGCCTGGTACAGTAGAACTGATGATCATTTGGTTGGTTTCGGGTTTAAAAAAAGTCAGTCTAAGCTCACTCTATATGTCAAACATGAAGGAAAAAACATTTTAGTCATCTCTCTTTATGAAGATGATTTGTTAGTTACTGGGAGTAATCTTGATCAGATTGATCAGTTCAAGTTGGAGATGAAGAAGATCTTTGAGATGACTGACCTTGGCTTAATGTCTTACTTTCTTGGAATGGAAATTAAGCAAAGTCAAGATGAAGTGTTCATTTGTCAAAAGAATTATGCAAAATAAATACTTAAGAAGTTTCAGATGGAAGATTGCAAGGCAATGAGTACTCCTATGAATCAAAAGGAGAAGCTGGTCAAAGACGATGGAGCTGCCAAAGTTGATGAAACTGAATTCAGAAGCTTGATAGGATGTCTAATGTATTTGACAGCTGCTAGACCTGACATTCTAAATGCAATAAGCATTCTATCCAGATTTATGCATTGTCCGAATGAGACTCACATGAAGGCTGCAAAGAGAGTCATCACATACATTAAGGGAACTTAGAACTATGGAGTTAAGTTCTTGAAGCATAGAGAGTTCAAGTTAATTGGTTTCTCTGATAGTGATTGGGGTGGTTTAAGTGATGACATGAAGAGTACTTCTAGCTATTGTTTTTGTCTTGGATCAGGGATGTTTTCTTAGAGCTCGAAGAAGCAAGATATTGTAGCTCAATCTACTACTGAAGCAGAATTTGTTGCTGCGACAGCCACTGTAAATCAAGCTCTCTGGTTAAGAAAGATCCTAACTGATTTGAATCTAGAGCAGAAGTAAAGCACAGATATCTTTGTTGATAACCAAGCTGCTATTGCAATCTCTAACAATCCAGTGTTTCATGGCAAGACTAAGCACTTTAACATCAAACTGTTCTTTTTACGAGAAGTGCAGAAAAGTGGTGATGTATCTCTTTGTTACTGTAAATCTGAAAATCAAGTTGTAGATATCCTCAACAAACCATTGCCACTTAGCAAGTTTGAAAGCTTCAGGAAGAAACTTGGAGTTTGTAGCATCTAAACAAGGAGGAGTGTTAAGCCACATGTTTAAGCTGCTGCCAGTCATCTATTTTTCTGTTTTTGTTTGAATAATTCTCCTTAATTTTATGAGATAGTTTCCAGATTTCTTGGCTTATTTTTATATCTAATCTCTATTTTTAGTTATGGATATTAGTATATAAGTGTTGGAGTATTCAATAATAAAGGGTATTCAAGTCTTCAAGTTTCATTCTAATCTAGAGCTTTCTTCTCCTCTCTTCAATATTTTTTTAGAAAAATTACCAACAAATTTAGTGTGTAAACACCAACATACTGCATAGTGAACCCTATTTTAATGTTGTCAATATAGAATGTACTGGAACTGATTTGTAGTTATTGGAGTACTTTCATGACATCATACTACATTCATGCCCCTCTTACTCTACATAACATGATTAATGGTTTTCAACTATGACGTTTGATCATATTGAAATCCAACATAACACCTAAGATTGGTATATTAAGCTAATCACAGCAATCAAAGAATAATTTATTAATTTTAATTGATTTATAAATAAGACACCTTGGCAAACGGGATGGAGACAAATAAGAAAAAAAACACAGAAACCAATCTAGGCAGCACCAGCAAGATAGCTTGAATGTGAACAGTGGTAACTACGAACCTTTGAACTTCGAAAGGTAGAAACCAGAGAGTACTTAAGCTGGCAACCTTTGGTGTCTTTAGTATTATGTTTCTCCAATTATAATAATAAAGTAAATAAAATGAGATGGGGAAAAACATCAAAATAACAATATTACAACATATTTCCTTTTAGATCATGGAAAATAAAAAATACTAACCAAAACATGCCAATCATCTTTACTAAGTTCATCTCCCAAATGTCAGGAAAACATTTTGATATACTTGCACAGTACATGTATCAATATCAAATTACGTAAAGTCAGGAATCTGCTCACATAATTTTTATAGGTGAAGATAAAACACTACATGCCGAGAATGAGAAATACATAGAAGCTGCTAACACCATCATGCCTTTTGAATAACCCAAGAAAAAACTTAAGCCATGTTTCATCACCAAACATCGTTATTTTCTGGCCAATCCTGAAAACAGACCTGCCATATGAGTGAATAGTGAAGCCCCTCAATAGATTCATTAAAAGTAACAAGTACTAATGCATTATAGAACATCAAGGTAACTTTAAATCTAATCAAAAAGGTTGTCATTTGTCATAGCCTGTGTGTTAAAATTGAATGCCACATCTAAGAATCCACCAACTGCACCAAAGACCATAGCCTACAATCACAAGCTAAAGCTATGAGGCCAAAACCATAACCCAAAAAGCCAAACACCTTCGTATATTTTTCAAATGAGTTAGATTAGTCGTTCTGTTAGGGATATCAGTCAAAGCAAGAAAGAGAAATGAAGCAAAAAGAAATGGATACAAAAATTGATCCAAAAATTGAATTGCATTACAAATTTCATTAAGTCAGATATAAGTTACAAAGCAGTTACCTAATGTATAGCTACTCCCACTAATTACTTGAAGTAAATACATAGCTTATCTTACACACAAAGTAAAGCTGAGTTATCAGCCAAAACATCACTTAAACATCACTCAAATCAGAAAACTAGTCTTAGTGTTTCAAATAAACAAATTACAAAATGAACATAGCTAGTTACATATTAAACAAAACATAGTTGCTGCACTGGTTGAGCTTCAAAACTTCTCTGTTGTTGTATTGCAGGCCAAAGTTCAACACTCCTCCTTGGAATGTATGCAACAAACACCAATATTTCTTCTTAAATTGTCAAACTTTGAAGTACTAATAGGCTTAGTCAAGATATTAGCAAACTAATTTTCAGAGTTGCAATGGATCAAATTAACTTCCTTTGATTGTTCAGGCTCTCTAACAAAATGATATTTAATCTTAAAGTGCTTTGTTTTGCCATGAAACACAGGTTTTTTTACTCTGGAAATAGCTGACTGATTGTCAACTTTAATTTCAGTAGTTTCTTCTTGGTTCTCATTTAAATCGCATAAGAGCTTTCTTACCCAAATGGCTTGATTGACAGCAGCAGCTGCTGCAATGTACTCTGTTTCTGCTGTTAATTGAGCCACCGTTTGTTGTTTCTTTGAACTCCAACAAAAGACCCCTAAGCCTAGAGTGAAAAAGTAGTCTGATGTGCTCTTCATATCATCAATGGACCCTACCCAGTCACTATCAGAGTATCCTATCGGCTTGAGTTCTTCAGTCTTCAAAAATTTTACCCCATAGTCTAAAGTTCCTTTCACATATCTAAGGACTCTTTTGGCTGCCTTAAAGTAAACAACATTGCAACAATGCATGAATCTAGACAGAAGGCTAACAACAAACATGATATCAGGCCTTGTAGCTGTCAAATAGAGTAGACAACCTACAAGGCTTCTATACCCTTTTTCATCAACCTTTTCATAGTTGCCATTGTTGGTTAGCTTTTCACCTTAAGCCATTGGTGTGCTAACAATTTGTAGTTTGTCATGCAAAATTTGTTTAAAATTTTCAAAGTAAAGGCTTGCTGACTTATGAAGATAGCATGATTACACTGTTTTACTTTCATACTAAGGAAGTAAGTCATCTCCCCTAAGTTATTCATTTCGAACACATCCTACATCTACCTTTTGAACTCTTCAATCAGCTTTCTTTTGTTACCAGTTACCAACAGATCATCTACATATAGTGACACAATCAGCAGGGTTTCACTCTCTGATTTCTTCACATAGAGAGTAGGCTCACTGATACTCTTCTCAAACCTAAGCCTAGACAAATATGCATCGGTTCTATCATACCAGGCCCTTGGTGCCTACTTCAGACCATACAAGGCTTTTTTGAGCTTGTAAACCTTATGCTCTTCACCAGAAACCTTGAACCCGTCTAATTATTGAATAAAGATTTTTTCTTTGAGGAAACCATTCAGAAAAGCAGACTTGACATCCAATTGGTGCACTTTCCATTTCTTTTGAATAGCCAAGGCAAACAAAAGCCTTATAGTATCTAACCTTACAACTGGAGCAAAGGTCTCTAAGAAGTCAATACCATACTATTGGCTGTATCATTTCATTACAAGTCTTGCCTTGTGCTTGTTCAATTATCCATCAGTATTATACTTGATCCTAAACACTCACTTCACACCAATGATTCTTTTATGGACTGGCTTATCAACCAATTCTCATGTATTGTTCTTATGTATCATCTCCATTTCAGCTTCTATTGCTCTTTTCCAACAATCTTCTTTAGTAGCCTCATCAAAGTTTGTAGGCTCCAACATTACCACATCACATCTTTGATAGATGTCAGTGATGATTCTTGTTCCTCTAACAAGTATACCATCGAATCTATCCTTAATCTGTTCTTCTTCTTCAATTGGTTACAGATCATTGTCTTATTGACTTTGTTCACACAAGTTTGCATCTGTACCAATCTAATTCCATACATTTCCCTCATCAAACTTCACATTATTACTCACCAGGATCCTTTTGGTGGAGGGATCAAAGACCCTATAACCCTTCTTTGTGCTGCTATGACCAATAAAGATCCCTGACACAGACCTTCTTTCCAGTTTGGTTCTCTTCTTAGCTGGAATAAGTGTATAGCATACACAACCAAGAACCTTTAGGTGAGAAACAGTTGGCTTGACTCCAAACCAGGCTTCAAAAGGAGACTTATCTTTGACTGCATTTGTTGGTAATATGTTAAGCAAGTACACTGAGGTGTTCACAGCCTCAGCCTAAAAATTGCTTGGCAATTTGCTTTCAAACAGTAGGCATCTAACCATGTCAAGTACTGTTTGATTCTTTCTCTCACAGACACCATTCTGCTGAGGTGTATAGATATTTGTCAACTGATGTTGAATTCTAGCCTGCTCACATAGCTTCTAAAACCTTTCTGATAAATACTCGGTGTCATTGTCTAATATCAAGGCCTTTAGCTTGTAACTTGGTTGATTCTCATCTAAGGCTCTGAACTTGCTAAATACTTCAAGTATTTCTAATTTTTGTTTCAGAAAATTCACCCAGCAAAACCTTGTGTAATCATCAATAAACAATAAAAAGTATCTGCTGTCACTCAGAGAAGAGGTCTTCATTGGTCCACAAATGACAGTATGAACCAACTAAAGCTTGTCTCAAGCTCTCCATGCTTTGTTAACTGGAAATGGCAGTCTCACTTTCTTTCCAAGCTGACAAACCTCACAAACTCTATCTTTGACTTCAACCTTGAACATATCTTCAACCAGATCCAGTTTATGCAGCAAACCAAGTAACCTATAGTTAACATGTCCTAAAATTTTGTGCCATAAACAAGCCTCATCAGCCAAAATAACATAAGCCTTAATCTCTAACTGATTCACATCCAACATAAAATATCTCTCAGTCATAGTTGTTGTCACTAGTTCTTGACCAAGTGATTCCTCAATAACACATGACTTATTCTTAAAAGTAAGAGAGTAACCATTCTCTATTAACTGACCAACACTGAGCAGATTTTGGTCTATATCAGGTACAAAAGGAACATCTGAAATTATTTTGTTACCTGAATGTGTGTCGATTACAACATTGTCTCTACTTTTGGCCTCAATTAAGTTTCCATTACCTATTCTGAATTTGGAGACAAAACTACTGTCAAGGTCTCTGAATGACCCTTCATCAGATGCCATATGATGAGTACAACTGCTATCTATCAACCAATCCCTTCCGACCTTACTTGAGGTTGCAAAATAGGATGCAATGAAAACATGCTCCTCTTAAGCTTGAATGTCCTCAGCAGCTTGAGCTTGGTTCTGCTGCTAAGTTTGTGCCCTTCTTTTGTTTTTGCAGACCTTTTCAATGTGACCAAACTGCTTACAGCTCATACACTAAATGTCAGGTCTGTACCAGCAGTACCTCTCTAAGTATGTGGACTTCGTGTAGTGAATACATGGTGGGAACCTTTTCTTCCCAGCATCTCTCTTTGGTTTCTCCTTTTTGTCAAGCCAAGGTTTCTTTCCCTTATTGCTCGAACCTGACCTTTCTTTGTTTTTTTGCTATGAAAGCTCCTTCAGGATACTCCTCTAGCCTATTGGCCCTTCTTTACTCTTGTGCATACAGAGCATTTATCAACTCTGACAATGAAATGATTGTTAAATCTCTCTAATCCTCCAATGATGAGATCTTTGACTCATATTTTTCAGGAAGGTTTGTAATGACCTTTTCAACAATTATTCTTTCACTGAAATCATCTCCAATGAGCCTAATGTTGTTGACTGTGGCCATTATTCTGTCAGAGTACTACTTAATGGTTTCAGACTCTCTCAACTTCAGATTCTCAAAGACCTTTCTCAAGTTGATCAACTGCTACTGCCTGGTTTTATTAGACCCCGGAAACTCTTCCTTTAGCCTCTCTCAGACCTGCTTTGGAGTGTTACAGGCCATTATCCGAGTGAAAATCACATCAGAAACTCTATTTTGCAAGCATGACATTGATTTGTGCTTCTTAGTACAGTCCTCACTATGTTGTTTGATTTGTCTATGGTGGGGTTGGCCCTCAATAGAGGTGGTTTTGTGTCAGTCTCCACCACATTCCACAGGTTGTATGCTTGCAGGTAAGTCTTCATTTTCACTCCCCATATGTGGTAGTTTTCACCAACAAAGACAAGTGGTGGTGGTGGTGGTGAAAAACTCATGTTGCAGTAATAAAAAAATAGCTTCAGTTTCTTTCTCTTCAAAGACTCTCAACAAAAACAGCATCCAACAATAGAGACCCTCAAAGATGACAGGCTCTCGATACCATTTGTTGGGGATATCAGCCAAACCAAGAAAGAAAAATGAAGTAAAGAGAAACGAATGCAAAAATTGATCAAAAAATTGAATTGCATTATTGATTTCATTAAGTCAAATATAAGTTACAAACTAGTTACCTAATATATAACTACTCCACTAATTACATTGAGAAAATACATAACTTATCTTGCACACAAAGTAAAGCTGACTTATCAGCCAAAACATCACTTAAACATCACTCAAATCAGCAAACCAGTCTTAGTGTTTCAAATAGACAAATTACAAAATGAACTAAGCTAGTTACATATTAAACAAAACATAACTGCTGCACTGGTTAAGCTTCAAAACTTCTCTATTGTTGCATTGCAGGCCAAAGTTCAACATGTTCCCATATCAATTTTAAACCCCGCAATTCAGGATGCTGACATGACTTGCTTCAGCAAATGAAACATTTTGGTCCAATGTATGTTGGGCAATGGCTAATGTAAAAGGTGGATGAATATAACAATTTCTCCTTTAAGAATAACAAGAAAAGTCCACACCTTAGCATGGTAACCAATAGCCAATTCACTGCTAGCAATGATTGAGCATAAGACATCTTTTCTTGTTTATTAATCTTCTTTTAATATCGTTTCCATCTATTGATATAAGAAAAGAGAGAGAGTAAATTTTTTATATATTAGTGATTATTTACTTAGGTGGTATATAAAAAAATGGTGTTACATTAGTGGTGGAAGGTTAATTCTCAATTTACTTCTGATAAAAAAAAAGTTAAATGGAATAAAAGCGTAAAAGTTCAAGGATAATTTGTTATTTTTCTTATATATAAGCATTTAGGGAGTTTAATAAAGACTATTTTTATCATTCATTTAATAATTATACCGCAGGTTATTCTAAAATAATGTTATTTCTATTTTGGTCCCTCTAAATTTTTTTGTCAATTTAATCACTCTAATTATGATAATTGCTCAAATTGGTTATTGCCATTAAAATTTTCATTAATCTATTAACGAATTGCTAACATGATTTTTTTTTTTACTTTTGATTGATGTTAAGTACCCTTATAACTAGTCCAAAATACTATTTTTAATTAGTTTTCATTGCTTGTTTGATAATTTCTGGACAGTTTTTTTTGTTTGGTATCATATGAGCTTTTAGAAAAATAACTAAAATCCAACACTTGTTTCCCAACTTCATTAATCCCAGTATTATAGACTCCTAGTGGATTCTCTTGTAGAAGGTGATTGCTTTCTGTCACCTTTCAAGCTCTTGTTCGGGTTCCGATGAAGGCGATGGTTGCTTTCGTTTAAGTTTATACTTTTCTGATACCTTTTCAAGCTCTTCTTTTTCGGGTTTAGCAATCTGCTTTTCGCGTTCCAATGACTGTGATGGTGGCTTTCGTTTAAGCTTATAGCTTTCTGTCACCTTTTCAAGCTCTTCTTCTTCGTGTTTATTCCTTTTGTTACTATTTTTTTTTTCGATGACGGTCATTTTTGTAGAAGTTTATAGTTTTCTTTCACTGTTTCCTTTTTCAAATTGATTATGGTAGTATGATAGTGGCTGATTTAGATTCATATGGAACTCCAAAAGATGATCAAAATCTTCCCCAAAAGCTAAATGTTCTCAACTAGGAAAAGTTAAGCATTGGAGAAAAAAAAAGAGAGTTTTGGATTAATTATTAAGAGATCCCTAAATTTAGTCAAAAGTAAAAAAAATATCACATCAATAGTCCGTTTAGGGAATTAAAGGAATTTTTACAGGATGATTAATTCGAGCAATTATCTTAATTAGAGTAATTAAATTGACAACAAAAATTAAGGTGACCAAAATAAGAATGGCGCTATTTTAGGATGATATGTGTTGTAGTTTACCCTTCCTCTAATGCACATGGATTACTTTACCTATTTTTCAATATAGGGATCAAAATGTAATTCAAGATATAATATAAGGATTGTTATGGTAGTTTTACCTCTATAATACTCAAGCTAATCGCTAGATCGATGATGAAATACTTAAATTGATTCATTATTAATACCTTAATGATTCAATTAAAACGTTTCAGAGTTTGTATACCAATTTACAATCGGGACCATAATTTGAGGATATCAATTGGAATTAACCCTTTTAAAATCGAAAAGTATGTTCAAATCTTGCATTGGCTCTCAGGCTCAGCTAATGCAAATCTGTTCATCCCCCTTTCCGTTTCTGAATTCCACTCTATTGATTTAAGGAAATTAGGGTTTTTGAACGTTTCCTAATTCAAAATCCTAAAAGATGGCGCCTCTGACTTGCACCAAACTGTCTTTAATCACCATAGCCGGAGTCGTAACTCAAGTCATCGGCCTTTCCTTTTTCGTCTTCGGCTTTTTCCCGGTAAAACCGGCTCTTCCCGGCACCAGGTAAACACTTTGTTTCATTCGAAAACGAAAGAATATCTCATTTTCAATTTGAAATCAGATCACAATTCTAAACAATTCAATTCAATTTTTTCTTTTTTTGTTTTAAATGTTTTGCTTTATCTTCAGTGGTTCGGAGAGTTTTTACGTGCCGGCATGCGACTTCGTTAGCAATCAAAGCGACACGACCTTGCCGTCCGATCAACTCAAATCATTATATCAAGTTCGTTCTAATAGAGTTTTTAATCTAAAATAAATGAAAATAAATAAATAAACGAACCGTGCCTTTCCAATTGCTTTGAAATTCTGAAGACCGTTCTTTTTTCTGTGACTTAGGAATTGTCGGGGATTCCTCCTTCGTTTGATAGACTTATTTTAATGGTAAGTTAGTTTTAGTTAGTTAGTTGCTTAGTTTGTTTCTGTTTAAAGGGTTAATTTGAGTTTTTGTTGTATAATTTACAAGGAGTTTAGTTTAGTGTAGATTGTAGACGGTCTTCCAGCAGAATTCGTGTTTGGAAAAGATGGGAAACCGCCTAATAAGCAATTTAAGGAGGCAATGCCTTATACTCAGTCATTGCTAGCCAGTGGATCGGCTATTGGTTACCATGCTAAGGCTGCCCCTCCTACTGTAACAATGCCTCGATTAAAGGTGTGGACTTTTCTGATTGTTCCTAAAGGAGAAATTGTTACATATATCCATCCTATCACATTAGCTGTTGCGCAGCATGCATGGGGCCACAAAATTTCATTTGCTTGAACAAGTCATGCCAGCATCCTGAATTGTTTGGTTTGCAACTGATATGGAAACAACTAATCTAACTCCTTTTAAAAATATATGAAGTTATATGTTTTTCTGGAATATGGTTTTGGCCTCACGGTGTTAGCTTGTGATTGTAGGCTATGGTCTCTGGTGCAATTGGTGGATTCTTGGATGTAGCATTCAATTTTAACACACAGGCTATGACAGATGACAATCTTCTTGGTTAGATTTAAAGTTACCTTGATGTTCTGTAATGCAAGAGTACGTTTTACTTTTAATGGATCTATTGAGGGGCTTCATTATTCACTCATATGGCAGGTCAGTTTTTCAAGATTGGCCGGAAAATGGTGATGCTCGGTGATGAAACATGGCTTAAGTTGTTTCCTGGGTTATTCAAAAGGCATGATGGTGTTAGCAGCTTCTATGTATTTCTCATTCTTGGCATGCAGTGTTTTATCTTTATCTGTAAAAATTATGTGAGCAGATTCCTGACTTTACATAATTTGTTATTGATACAGGTGAAGGATACTGTGCAAGTAGATCAAAATGTTTCGCGACATTTGGGAGATGAACTTAGTAAAGATGACTGGGATCTTTTGGTTAGCATTTTTTATTTTCCTTGATCTAAAAGGAAATATCTTGTAATATTGTTATATTGATGTTTGTCCCCATCTCAGTTTTTTTTTTTTTTACTTTATTATTATTATAATTGGAGAAACATAATACTCAAGACACCAAAGGTTGCCAGCTTAGGTACTCTCTAGTTTCTACTTTTCTAAGTTAAGATGTTCGTGGTTACCACTGTTTACATTCATGCTACTGTGCTGGTGCTGCCTAGGTTGGTTTCTGTGTTTTTCTTGTTCTTATTTGTCTCCATCCTGTTTGCTGAGCTTAGTTATAAATCCAATATAATTAATAAACTATTCATTGACTGCTTTGAAGATTAACTTAACATACCAATCTTAGGTGCTATGTTGGAGTTCAATATGATCAAACGTCATAGTTGAAAACCATTAATAATGTTATGCAGAGTAAGAGGGACATGAATGTAGTATGATGTCATGAAAGTACTCCAATAACTACACATCAGTTCCGGTACATTCTATATTGACAACAGTAAAATAGGCTTCACAATGCCATAAAAGAAATGGCTCTAGATTGAGCAAGAATGAGAGTAGATTTCCTGTTTGTATGGTTTTCTCTTTTTAATTTGATAGGATTTATTATGTTAGGTTGGGCCTGCTTATTGTTGCATTCTCTTCATTATTTTTACTTCCATTGCTCACCTTGATTCAGATCTATTATGTTATTATAATGTTAAGCATCAGCCTGATTGTGCCTTTGTTTTAAGCCTTCTCTGTTTCTTCTGCTAAATTAATGTTCTTGTTAAACTCTTTGTATGCTGAGAATTAGAAGCTGCTATTTGTCATGTGAAAGTTTCTCAAATTGCATTATTTGCTATATTTAGATATTCTGAAAGCTAAGTTGAAAATTGGATTGTTGAATTGTGGTTTTCTTGGTGGTATACTTTACCTCCATTGTAGCACATTTTAATTGGTGCTGTTTGCAGATTCTGCACTATCTAGGATTGGATCATGTTGGACATATTGGTGGGCGGAACAGGTATTACATTATATGATTTTACCTTTATCTTCATTTGAACTAAATTGCAGTTTTATTCTTCAATTTAGGCTACAATTGGATTCTAAGGCAATATATTCTTGATATGCATTTTCATTCTCAGCAGTTACATGGGACATTTAATCAAAACCAAAAGGAGTGATGTTTGTTGCAACAGACACATGCATAGAGAAACATGTCATTAAAACCTAAATGACTGATATTTGTTGCTATCTATACATGTATAACTAATTATGTTACACTACCTACATTTAATTATGAAAATGCAGCTTCTTGGCATGAGTTGTGTTTTACACGATGATCAATAAATTGTTTTATTTTGCCTGTTTCGTTATGGGATAAATAGGTAAATATATCCTTTTCTCTAATTTTTCCCCTATGGAGATTAATTCCTTTTCAAAGTTCTGTTCTTTGTTTGGCTTGGATCAAATTGTATTTATGGGTCTAGATGACATGCAAATTTGCTGGATAAAGTAATGACGCATACAGTAAAGAGCAATAGAACTAAAAATATAGAAATGGGTTATTACATGATCTACAATGTGAGCTTGTCAACATATTGGCGAATTTTATTTACTAAGAAGTGCAAATATATATATATATTTAGAAAATACTAAGAAGTGTAAATATAAGATTTATGTATTTGGCTAATTTATGCCTTCCATCAGCGCAGCTTTTTCTGCTTCTTTTTTTTTTTTTTTTGTGGGGGGGGGGTGGGGACATTATTTGTCATTTACTCTTTACCTAGTAGCACTGCATGTTGGATGATTCAAAAAACCAATCTCCACTTTTCCTATTAAGGCTATTTTCAGGATGCTTTGTGTTTGTGGTGTAAAATATTTTATATGTCTAGGATCGGATGCAGTGTAATTGTCAATGCAGTATCCTTATATCACCATTTGGAGCAAAATGCATGATTGAGGTGTAATGTGATTAAGGATGGTAAAACTCGACCTGCTCCAAATGGGGAGGTTTTTACTTTTTATTTTTATTTTTTAGCCATGGAGACAGGCAGTGGAGCGGGGCAGTTTTGGTAAATTCTTGCTTTGCACTGCCTGGCCACACCTTTTAAATTTACTATTTTACCCCTTAAAAGATTTTATGTACCCTGTATATATTTTAAATATGTGCTAGATATATGTACTAAAATAATATATATACAAGAATTCACATACATCATATTTATACTAAAGAATTATATATATTGAAAGTATATTTATGAATAAATTATCTTAGATACTAATATAAATATAAAAATCATAAGTAAAAAAGTGCGAAAGAGCAGTGTTGAGTGGGT
The DNA here is from genome assembly GCF_007990345.1 of Gossypium hirsutum. NCBI lineage: Eukaryota > Viridiplantae > Streptophyta > Magnoliopsida > Malvales > Malvaceae > Gossypium > Gossypium hirsutum. The sequence goes on along the minus strand of NC_053439.1, from coordinate 5,798,121 downwards.
TGTGGATGTAACCAACATCCATGGAAATGGATGTTTTCAATATCTATGCAAGTGGTGGATATAATCGTCCTGCTCTATTGCAATCCCTAAATGTAATCAAAACTCAAAGATGCTTGTAGAATTTACCCTTCTTTTTTATATGACTTTTCCTTATTTTGTTACTTGATATTCATATTGGTTCCCATAGTGGGAAAAGATTTATAACATCAACAGACCTCATTTACATGTTTATTCATCTTTCTTAGTGTATTGATGACCCCAAAAATGAAGGAGATGGATGAGGTGGTGAAGTTGATCCATTCAAGTATTAATCAATCCCAAGGAAATGGCCTAGGGCGGACACTTTTGGTTTGTGCTATTTAGTGCTTCTTGAATTATTGATTTCAAACTGATAAAACAACTCTAGACAATTGCATCCTTACTTTTAGAAAATCTTAATCATGAATTTGACGTATGATCTGGGAGCATCCTAAAACGTAGGGATAAATTGGAAGACTTAAATAGTAAAATTGGCTCATCAGTCATTGATTTAGCTCCACTACTTCTTATGCTTGTTATTTGACAATTGCACCTGGATTCACACATTGTGATTATTGTTTTATGAAATAAACTCTATATACCTGATGGCAAGATATATGAGATGCCAATAAATATTTAGGGTAATGATATACATGCTAGATAGTGATGAGTGGCATTGAATGATGCGTGCTTGAGCAAGCTTGTTTATCATTAAGCATGCTGCCTAAAATCAGTTGATTATAAGTGGAGAGGCCCACATTTAATATAAGACCATAAGAAACCATACACTTAACAGATTTTGGGTACCACTTTAGTGCTGCCTTTCGTTTGTAGCTCAACAGAAGCCTATGAATGGACAACCTCACAAGGTGTGGTTAGCCTCACTTGGGGGTTAGACAGGAAGAACACAAAACAAAACCTGGGATCTGATACCATGTTAAGCAACCTAAAGTAATTTGTAATAGGTGGAGTGGCTCAATTTTAAGATATGACCACAAGAAACCTAACACTTGACAAATGTGGTATTTCAATGCTTATACATGCATATATGTGCCTATAAAAATTCTTGTTCTTGTCAGTCATTATGTTTGTGGGAAAGACCGAAGGGGATTACATACTGAAGCTTCTGCAATCCAATTGCTAAAGGGAATGTGTGTGCTCATATGCATGTGTGCAAGTTATAGTTCATAATAGTCTTTAACAGTTCCAGAAAAGGGGATGATATGTAAGCTTTTACAGGGCAATTGCTGATGGGAATGTAGTGATAAGCAAGCTATCAATATCCTTAATCAACTTTGAATAGAAATATTGGTCCATTATGGTATATCATTAGCTCTTGATCTTCATACTAAGCGTTCAAACACTTCTTCACATAGATCCCTGTAGAGCTTTGATTTGGAGAACTTTCTATGTATGGGATCTAAGAGCTTGACTTTTTCAAGAAGTCAAGACTTCTTTATTAAATCTATACCTTGTGTTGTGAAATGACATAGGGACTTGGGTCTTTTTATTTTTCAAGCCTTCTCATTTTAGCAGCATCCAGTGTCATGTAAGCTTTCCAAAAGCAGAGCTACGTCCTTCCATATTTGGCAAAATTCTGATTTGGTTTGAACCTCTGGTGCATTTGGGTTGTTTCAATAAGCTATTTGCACCGGCACTATGCATCTTGCTTTTATATGATGCAATGACTTGGCCCTATTTAGATCTATTGTTGCCATTATGAATCAACTGATATTTTGGATTTATCTGATATATCTTCATTTTATTCCGCATGTAGATGATAGTAAGTGATCATGGCATGACAGAAAATGGTAATCATGGGGGTTCTACATATGAAGAAACTGACACATTAGCTCTTTTTATTGGTCTGAGGAATCATGTCTTTGACTATGCATCAGTCATCAACCAGGTAATTGAACTAATGGAACTTCACAACATTTTATTGTAGCTATTAGTAGTTTCTGGTAGTTCTATTTTTTTTATCAAGCTGTATCACAAACTCCTCATCTATTGCTGAGCGCATAGGTGTTACAGTGCACCACCTTTTATTTTCTTCAGCGACTTAAAAGGGGACTTGAACATGATTTTCTTTTCACTGAAAGTTGACAGTGCTGAATGCCATCCTAAACTGTGCTGAAGTTTTTCATTTTCATTTATTTTCCTATTACATTTTCTTTCTTTTATCCTTCAGTTGGGGGAAGTTGAGCATTTACAAGTCTCTCCTTTGCTATATAGTCTCTGTATCTTAATGGAAACTCTAAATAGGTGAACAATATGTTTTTGGCTTTAGCAGTGTCTAGGATTTCCAGATATGAGAATAGGGTTCAAGAGCTTGGTTTACTATGCTATTATAGTTTTTGTGCTTTAGTTTGTAATAGGGTTGTCTAATATTCATGATTTTTTATGCAGATTGACATTGCACCAACCTTGGCTCTTTTGTTTGGCGTGCCAATTCCTAAAAACAATGTTGGTGTTCTTATTAGAGAGGCTTTTGATTCTCTAAAAGGTTTATCTCTTCTTTCCTCAGTTGATAGAGCTTTGCTCTTTTTTATGGGGTGAATATCTAACTGTCCATGTGCTAATGATAGTATCTTGACATTTCATGAAAGAAATGGGGAAAGGTGGATATTGTTTTCCAAAAGGAAAAATATAATTCTTCTAGAGATTGTTTCAGCCTTGCTCCTAGATGATAACAGTGTGGAATGAATTTTCCTCTTTATTGTCTGGAGTGTGATAATGCTTTTCTAATATGCATTGTTCTATTCAACTTCCCTAAGATGCTATCATTAGAAGACTCAGGGAATCGCACATTTACAGCTATGCAAAGTGTGCAATGAAAGAGGGAATAGTGTAATTATGTCTGTATTTGGAACTTGTGGAGTTTGTGCTAAATTGTTATCCTCTAGTCCTTGGTGATAAATAGGGAGGAAATGAAAGATGCTTCAATTTTGAAAATAAATTACTTCCTTAGGTCCATGTGCTATCTGGACCTGATATGATTATCTAATTCCGTTCCTTTTTTGATGAATTCAGAAGACAAACATCTGAGGGCCCTGGAGTTGAATTCTTGGCAGTTGCTGAGATTGCTGCAAGCTCAGTTATCAGGTTTACCATGCAGAAATTTCCCCTGTGATGCATTTTATGATCATCAGAGTTCAGGTTCTACTGACTGCAATCATGAGACAGAAGATATGCTTTGTTGCTTGTATATGGAAGCGACAACTCTATACACCTCCTGGAAGTCTAAGAGAGGCTTTGAGTGGGTTTTCTATGTGTCAGACTATTTTAACATCCCAATCATGAAACGATATCCTATTAAAATTCCTAATTCAGTTTGTTGTTTTATAATTTGTAGGTCTGCTAGCAACAAATATTACAGCAGCGCTGCAGCAGCATATTACAAGTTTCTCAAATCTGCAAGTGAGTGGTTATCACGAAGATCTACTGATGTATGTATATTCTTTTTCAACAGGTTTCTGAGCTAACTGAAACTAATTGGTGATATTCAATATGGTGTGGACAATAGACTTTCTTTTTCTTTTTTTTTCCAAATATATTAAATTTTCTTGTTATTTTTAACAGTTTTTTTCTTCATTTTCTTCCTTTTAATGGGGGCAGAAACCTGTTAAACTACTTGCACTTGGACTGGCTACAATGTTCGTCTCAACTGTAATATTATCAAGCCTGATGTTTTGTTGGCTCAGAGAAATTTACCATGGAGGAAAGCAACAGTCTTTGAACTTAAATGATAGCATGAATGGTTGGTCTTTGGATGAGACATTCATTCTCAGTGTTATCTTGATCCTTGTTTCAAGTATGACATCAAGTTCTATGGTAGAGGAAGAGCATTACATATGGTATTTTCTGATATCCACATTCTATCTCTTATTACTCCGTAAAACAGCACAGTCCCTTTGTGTTGTTCGTCTTCAGAGTTCTTTTTTCACACAAAATGGACAAAGTAGAGAAGGTTACTTTAGAATTTGTTTCGTCTTCCTGCTGCTTACCTCTGGAAGGGTTTTGAGAGGCTGGCATCAAGGTGGCGTAAACTGGACTAGTCTTCCTGACATTTCTAAATGGCTTGAACAGGCTGGGAGCCAACATGTGAAATCACTTCAGCTAATATCTGCCTTTCTGGTGATTAGCATAGGTTTATTTGCTTTATTTTCAATAGAATCCAAGGGAAAATGTTTCCAGATGGTCAGACTTAGCTTTCTGATATCTGGATTGTTGGTTTTGCTGCATATCACAAAATACCAGGATTATACATTTTCATCCACTAATTATGGTGCTACCTTATTGGTACAAATAATCTATGCAATTCTTGGTGTTGCAACTATCGGGACTGTTGTAGCCTTGCCATGGGTTATTCCTTTCTCAACCTCCAAGATTTGCCCAACTGATAATACCATTTCACCTCTTTTTCTTAGCATTCATGAGAAATTCCCATTAGTGGAATTAAGGGATTCTTTATATGTGATTGGATGGGCATACGTACTATGTTGGTGTCTTCTGCAGCTTTTACTTCAACAACCAATCAACACAACACCCATATTATTGCTTCTTTTGCAAATTTTGGCCGGCACACTCTATTTTGCTAGAAGTGGAACGCATCATAAAGAATGGGTAGAGGTCAGTTGCTACCTGATACTTTTCTGACTGATTTTTACTTCTTCCTTCAATGTTAAAGGCAAGCAATTTTGCGTGGTATGGTCCCTAAACACAGATAGCTTTCGTGTTGAACTTTTTTGAAGTGGGATATTTAGAAAGTGGCATGCTAAGGTTGAGAAGCTCCTGAATTTTTAGTTTCAGTTTAGATTATTAGTTCGTTTGTGCACATAGGTTTTTTGGTTTGTTGTGTCATTATTGAATTCATAAAGATACACGTTCTTCTCAGCGAGCGCAATACCATCCTTGACTTTTCTTCATTTTCATCTCTTCAACCCCCATGCCACCTTTTCCTCTACCTTCTCCCTTTGTTGCTCTAGTTTGTGTTTTTACAGTTTTCTCCGCAAAAGGAACTTTTAAATTTGTCAAAAACGAAACCTTAGAAATTAAATTTCTACATACATGGACACAGAGCAAATATTGTCTTGAAAGCATTTTTAAGAAGTTGTTAAATGAGCAACAACTTTCTTGTTCTAATGTCGGTATTTTGTTTTCTTAGATTGCTGCATTTTACTACTTGGGAATGGCTGGTCATTTTGCTCTAGGAAATACCAACACACTAGCTACTATTGATGTTGCTGGAGCTTTCATTGTATGTATTCTTTTACTTGCTCACTTTTAATACATATGCTTGAATGCAAGACCTTTTTTCTTTCGTTTCCATTTTTAAATGGAAGGCTTATATGCAAACTTGATATTTTCTTTTCATATGAAGTTTAAGATACTGACGTTACTTATCTTTCTCAACATTGTTTTACTTGTTGCAAGGGTATCTCAAGTCACTCGACATTGCTTTCTGGCATTCTAATGTTTATTATCACCTACGCGTCACCCATGTTTATTCTTCTTAGCCTTGTAATGTACATCTCTATGAAAAACATGGCCCATCCTGTAATTCCTGAGAAAGCAGGTCCTGGAGATCATCTCATGATGATGCTGGGTTTTTCATGCCTCATACCGCTGGTCATAAATTCAATTCTCTTGACCGCATACACGGTTGTATTGCTGTTAATGCAGAATCACTTATTTGTTTGGAGTGTTTTCTCACCAAAGTAAGTTCTGAGTCTCATCCAAAAATCCTTAGATGACTGAAATGTGCCTATGCATGCTCGTATATTGCACTGATGACAAATTGCATGAATAACTGGTGTTCTTGTTCTTCCAAAACATCGTACCTATTTCATGAAAAAAACCATCAAAGTATTTGATTCATCAGAATTCCAATTACCTTGTGGTAAAACTAATGTTGCTAATTCTTCCAGGTACTTGTATGTTTGTGCTACAGCCGTATGCACTTATATTGGCGTCTTTATCGTTGCCGCAACAGGATTTTATGCTTATTTTGTACTGGTCATGCGGAAGCAGAAACCATACTCTTGTTAGCAACAAGCCAACAACACTAAATAGTCAATAGCGAATGCAGCAACTAGCAAACTGATTTTGCATTCTTCCAAACGAACGGCAGTGATTGAAGTTGAGTTAATCCTTGTAGGTTTCAGTTAATTTCTTTTATATTTGATTCTGTTAACTTCTTGGATGTAATCTTGCTTGCATAAGATACTGGAAGCAATTTCTGCTAGAATGTAACTTTACAGGGGAAAGAATCATGTTTGGGTCAAATGAAGAGGTGATTTTTTTGAAGGTTTCTTGCAAAACCACTGGATGGCTGGTTCTTGATTTAAATAAGGTGGTTAATAATAACAACAACCAACCCATGATAATTAAAAAAACCCAATATTGATACTACTTTTAAAATTTACACAACCATGTTATATAAGACAAACTCAAGAAATTATTATTTTAATGTCAGATAAGGTCAACCATTAAACCTGATCACGGTTGGGTAATTTGATCAAACCTGCTCGAACTTCCATTTTGACCAAAAATTTAAGTTCAAAAAATGAACTTAGAGAAAACTAGGGTTTTTTTGCCCAAACCGGGCGAAATTTTAATACTGAATATTTTTAATTATTTTTAATTTCTATAGTAACTTACTAACCTTCCCGTCCTCCCCTCCCCTTAGCCCTTACTCTCAATTCCCAAATCAATTCCAAAAAAATAAACCCTAACTGCATGGCGGCTTGCGGATCACCACCTCTATCGCCAGCGTTCTTCCACCACTCACCCACATCGTCATCCACTGGTCCATCGTCGTTCACCACTGTTACAGCAGGACTGAGAACCCGAACCCAACTCAGGTCAAGAATCTCCTTTTTCCTCCCATTTTTTCACTGGTTTGGGTTCCACGGGATTGATTTGGTTTCCAGCTGGCATCTTTTCAGCTTCATCTAGGAAAATTGGCTCGAATCATTTTTATCTGGTCTGTCTTCTCTATTGGAAATGGCTGTTCTACTTTTTCTGGGTTCTTGAAATGGAGGATCATTACATGATTTCTTAGATGTTTTAGATTTGGGCTGCCATGTCCATCATATTATTCGCCATGTTTATATTTGTTTCCATCAAATACATTTTAACCATAATATATTCGATAGAAACAAAAAATAAAAAGAACATGGCGAATAATATGATGGAAATGGCAGCCCAAATCTAAAACATCTAAGAATCGTGTACGGGTCTGTAAAACGTCTAAGAAATCGTGATCAGGTCTACATACGAGGCACTGGCCTGATTTACAGACCGATTATTTACTGTTACTCAATGCAACCCAGCAAGCTTCCCAGTTTAGAAGGTAATTTTATGGGGCAAAGCCAAAGAATGATGATTACTCATTTTACTCAATCATAATCATAAAGTTAATAACTGAAAGATGGATCTTATTTTATATATTATATGTCAACTCAAACCTCAATAAAACGTTTGAGTCGATCCGTCGACGCTTGCTCTTCTATATGAAATACCCGATGATCTTACATCATATGGGTTAGACCAGCCTCCTTGCTCAAAGTCCGAGGCTCTACCATTACTATTCCAATGCTGTCTAATTGAGTCAGTGTACAAAAATGTCAGTGACCGCGCATGGCCATCCATCTCCGCCCCCGAATCTGTGTCAAAACCATGATAGGAGGACGAGGCAGCTGTTTCTGATGAAATTCCATTTTGGTTGTACCATTCAGGTCCCGTTTCACCAAATAAATAATCTGAGAAGTCTTCACTCCTGGAAGAGTCCTTAGTGCTTGTAGTGCTGCACGAGCTTGCATCGGAGCCGCTGAAAATGGAAGAACTCTCACTCGATGAATCAGCTGAAGGAATTCTTTGCATTGGAGGATGATACTTATGTTTACGTTGTGATATTGAGGGATCCAACTTTGAAAAATTAGAGTCGGATCTCGACTTGGATGTGTTTTGGCTACAAGGAACAGCTTCCAAATTCCTGTGTTTAAAACTATGAGAGTCGAGATTTTTTCTCACCAAAGCTGGTGCCATTGGGGAGCGCCTGAAATTTTCGAGAACCATAGTTATTTGTGCTGAATATATATAAACCAAATTTTCATGTAACCAAAGCTTTCAAAGTCACATTTACCTCGCATAGAGGAGCATGTACGCCCTTTCGAGCAAGACCCTCTCCAATGACACTGGTATTACCTACAAATCGCGCTGCATGTGTCAGGTTTATGTACAGAAAGTAGTACATCTGATGATCTCAATATATACTAAGCAGAAAACAGCATACCGTGCTGTCATCAATCCTGAACCATTCCCCTCGGAAACTCTTCACGTAACATACGTAATGGCCTGAAAAGGCAGTATCCATAACATCCAAGTGAACAACCACAGCATAGAGATTGTATATGACCGCCTTCGAACTTGATCCGCTCATATATGGGGCCAAATCAAGGACCTCAGGAAATTGAACTGACTTATTTAACTTCCCAAAATTACCAGACTGCAAAAGTACAGACAGTAAACGCGAGTCGGCATTTAAATAAGCACATGGAAGCATAAAAATAGAAACTAGGCATCTTGGAATTACCTGGAACCTCTTTAAAACAATGGTAAGAATATTAGGTGACTCTAATACCGTCAACTTCTTTCTTGCTTTTACATAAGATTTGCACCTGATTAAAAGAGGGAGAATTTACCAATGAGAAACTCAAACAGTTATGACTCCTAGATATTTCCTTAGAACATACGGCAGTACTTACATGCCAATCCAAGTAAAAATGTTACAATAGGAACAAATATGCCAAAAAAGTGGGATTTGAATAGTTACCGTAATAGTATCACAATAAAATAGCCAAAGTTAGAGTTCATTAACATCAAAAGTGGGATGAGAAAGCAATGATGCACATTAATAGATATCTAACAATAAGCCATAATGGCCAAGAAGCACGGTTATACGCAGAATCATAACAACATTAATGAAATGGCAGTTAAAAAGCAACAAACCTAATGCAATGATATTTGTTTTCTCCATCCAAGATTTCTCTAGCTGTAAACTGTGCAAGTGCCTCCTCCAGACTTCCGATGTCCCCATCAATCTCAACAGTTAGATCCATCATCCTCTCATACCGCTCAGATTTACCAAGACACTTCATGCACTTTATCTGACAACCCAATCATGATAATACCATAACAACAAAGCAAAAATTATAATTACTTTGTGTCTGTAGAATAAGAACAAGTTCAATGAATACACAAACATATGGAATAACCAAAATTGTGAAAAAAGAACCTTCGAATGAAGGTAACCTCCAAAAGTTAGTCCGATTAGACTTGTCTCTTCAGCCAGTGGACCTGCAGCCCTTGCTTCCTTGAGGCAAACAGATTGCATTGCATCAACTGCATACCTGTCATCTCACTGATGTGAAGTCTAATTCCCAGTTGAGATGCTTATACCAAAGTAGCATACAAAAAGAAAATAGTTTTAACGGTTGGTTCACCTCAAAAATTCATGGGCGTCCTCTTCCTTCCCAGGACCAAGATTGCTTCCAATTTTTGTATTTTGGATAATATCCGGATTGGGGACAAAGGGGACTCCCCTTCTTTTGCCTTCAAAATTAAACATTCAAACTCACAGATGAAGCACCACTCCTTTTTTCGACCTGCACATTAATAATAAACCTCATATTAAAGGAGTGGCATGAACAAGGAGCGAAATCATGAAAAAGTCATGACCAGAAACTTGCATGCTTTGGAGTGGAGTCCTTTGACAAGGTATGAGGTAAGTGGCTGAGTAAAAGCCAAACACTGAAGGACAGCATTAGCATAACAACTGCAGAAAATTTCAAAGGAAAAATAGAAATCAGCAACTCAAAAGCACACCTTATTAATCATAGTAGAGGAGATAATAATAATTCAAACATAGGTAATTATTTCGAGGGTGAAGAGGTGAAGAGATATGCACAAGTTCCAGCATACCATATTAGCACCAGTAATGCAAACTAATTGAAACCATTATTTTGTGAGCTAAAATAAGTTTAAGTACGAAGATTACCTGTTTCCACAATTATTAAGTCCAAATGGACATAGTTCCACTGCATCATAAGAGTACAGTTCCATGAATAGTTCATATGGAAAGATTATCTGTTAAGTCACAACAAAAATTGTTCAAATGTCAGAATATGCATAACAATACTATGAGAGCATCAACAAAAAAAACACATTGTCAATTGAAAACTACCTTGTAATTGTGTTTTTTGTCACCCTCATTACCAAAACCAAAAAGATGGGATTTAGACTGTTTGGAGGTTTTAATCTGCTGTACAACCTTCCGCAAGGACATTCTCAAGCCATTACTTGTAGTCTGTGGCAAGGTAGGGGCAGCATTACTTTTTGCAGGCAAGCCCGAGTTGGAACTGTGAACAGAATGCCCTCCAGCAGCAGAAGATGAATGATTACCAGAAGTACTACATGAGGAAGTTGTGAAGTGTTTACTTTCATGAAGTAGCAGGTCATCTTCTCTATCACTAATTACAGTTCTATTACTTTTCTTGGATGCATCAGTAACTAAGAATTCAGATGAAACAGCACCGGTTGACTTGTTATAGGCAGCTTTTGTAGGATGGGCACCATCATGCATGAGATTATTGCTCTTAGTCAACTGCCTTCTGAATTCAACTTCTTCATGACTGGATTTCTTCTTATTTAATTTACTCAGATTATTAGACTCTGATGAAGGTGAGATAGCTTCTTTCATGTTCTTAGCAGATGCCCCGCTTTTAGGTATAGCATTGGCGATATCATCAGAAAGCTGCCTACCTAACTTGTCATTATGGCCAGACATAAGAGTCCTGCTGGGAGAAACATCAACCAATGACTCACTACTGGTACAAGATGGGCTCACACCAGCTAATGATGAGGAACTGGATGGAGCAAAAGCACTATGTGTTGCTATGGCATCTGCACGAGGCTTAAGATTACCATCACCATTTTCAACCACTGATGAAGGGTTGGAAGATTTCTTAAATGCACTTTCCACCTCAGAACCATAGCTCTGAATTCCAGACTGTTTTTTAGCCGCAAAATCAGTTGCAGGGTGACATTCATCTTTGTGGCCTTGTCTCCAGTGAACTATTTGACACTTGCCAGAACTATACGAGGATAACAAAGAAGTCAATACCAAATGATGAAAATAGCACAAAAAACATAGCTGGCTATCCAATGCAATTAGACATTTACAAGAAAAGGCACGCATCTTCTATTTTATGTTGCAAAGCAATCTGAGAAAAAAATGACAATGTAATCTTTCTTTCAAGCCACCATGATTTACGCCACCACTCACCTCCCACTTGTAAAAGAGAAATGTTCTAAACATGAGCTATAAGTTGTAAACAAATTATATACAAAATATTAACACACCACAGCCAAAACCTTTAGAAAGAGTAGTAGAAGAAATTTTTATTAAGAAAAGCAAAGGGATTTATATAGCCAACCACTAGAAAAGGAACGTATCTTCTATTTTATTTTGCAAATAAATCCAAGAAAAGAATGAAAAACAATATAATCTTACTTTTCAAGCCACCATGACACGCAACGCCTGCACAAAGAGAAGGGTGTGGCAATCTAAACATGAGCTATTTGTTAAACAAAATATTTACCACAACACAACAAAGCATAGCCAAAACCTCTAAAGAGAATGGAAGAAGAAATTTTGATTACGAAGAGCAAAAAGATTCATATCACCAACCACTAGTTGAATGGAAATTTAATTAAGATAAACCAAAAATGACTTCCAGGCTTTCTCTTCTACGTCTTTAAATTGTATGGCACTCCTATCATGGAGCTATGTGATAAAATTTTATTATGCAAAGTTGAAATAGATATGCATATAAGGGCAATGAAGGCTACTATTTACCAGAGAACCCAATCAGCAAGCACAGATTAAGTATGACAAAAAATAGCATTCTAATAAATAGCCCAGAAGTGGCTGCTGACAACATCATTCAATGTACATTTCTGAGATGAATCTACAAAATGTACATCCTGGGAAAGGTAGAATTTCATTTCTCACCAGGTTATCACCAGGTTTAGAGAGCTCCACTTTCTCCATAAAACAATCCCAATAAACAACACCATGAACATAGAATGCCACCACAACAATATCCGGGTCATTAATGAAATAAAATTATAATGACCATTTCTTGGGAAATTGTATTCAGCTTGATCTTTTCCCAAAATGTTAGTTAACAGAACAATCAATCTTATAAGAACACGAACATACAATCATAGCCCCATAAGAACTTATTGAGAGGCTGAAGACCAAAACTTCACTAAAACCAAGTACCACTCCTGACAATAAAGCTTAGAAGAAGACAACTACAGTGTGAAAACCCAATCATTTTCCATCAAAATTCAAGGCTTTAAACATCTCCCTTGAAATATTTATCCCACTATTCCCCCTTCAAAGCCGAAGTAACTTTTTATCTTCACCATTCAATTCATCTTCAACAGCTGCAATGACTCTTAACAATAAATTCTCAAAACTAATTCAGTTGCTCCTACTCTCTAACAACCACCATAAAGAAAACCCCCCAAATTAACATTTCTATTTGCACAAATTAGGTAAAAAAAAATTAAATCTATCTATAAGAGGGGAAAAATAGAAACGAACCAGTAACGAACAGATTTGCACTGAGAGCAGCGGGTGGTGGTAGGGGCAAAGCAAACAGCACACTGGAACTTGGGATAGTAACCGTACTCCACGGTGGCCTGAGCTTCCACATAGGCGGTTTCATGAGAGACCATCTCGAGTAACCTCGTAACTTCCTCTTTCCTCGCTGCCGCATTCCTCAATTTATGCCGGATTATCAAAAAGACAACAAGAAGGGACACCAAAACGACGACGTCGAACCCTAGAGAACAAGAAACCAGCATTTCTTACCCAATAACTTTTATTCTATTGTACTCCACTTAAAATTAGCCGGCGCCGAGGATGAGGTCCGAACCAGAAAAACCTAATATGAAAAGGGCTTGGTTATACATAGAAATCTGCGACGACGACGACGGTAGCGATGACGGTGGTGGTGGTTGGAAGGGCAAAAAGGGAAATTGAGAAAGTAGTTGTGGTGAGAAGAGGATTTGAGCATCTGGGAGGATCTGAAATAGAGAAAAGGAAATCAGAGGTTTGGCTATTTTTTTTTTTTACGGAGGCTTTTTTTTTTGTTCTTTTCTCTTGTGTTAAAAGGACAAAACTGTTTCTATCACTTCACCATGGATTTTGCTGTCTATACTTCCATTTTCCTCTTTCAAGCTAAGCTAGGGGTAAAATCTAAACTATATAATATTTACTTAATTAGACAAGGAAAATAGTAATGTTTTAAGGATTAATTATAGAATATTTTTTCAAATACAAATGCAAAAATTAAAACTCTAAATATAAAATATTATCGTAAATCAATTTGGTGATACGCCATATTGATTTCTAATAAAAATTTTAATCACAATCCTATTCAAATAAAAATTAAAAAGCATTTCAAATATTAATTTATAATGATATATATTTATGAATTGCACTTATACCTCTAATCATATTTGTAACTTTGGAAAACGGAAGATGAAGAATGAACTTAAAAAATCATATATTAGTTGAAACCGCTAAAAGGACCCCTTTTTTTTGTATAATGAGAGTTGAATTTTAGTTAGAACACACACTGGATTTAGTTGCCTGCAAAATCCAACCATGAAAAGCAAAGGCCAACGGGACTGGGAGAATCATTTCAAATGTCCAATCTCACATTAACTTCATCACCGTCCCCATTTCTCCTGTCGCCAAAAGCCATGGGTTTTCTTTCTCACCCAAGTGTAATAGCCCAATTTGCCCGGGACCATTCAGAATAAGTAGAAAAAAACTAAAAAAAAAATTAAATGTCCACAGTCTAAATACATGGGCCCAACGTAGCCCAAACCGTTTTAACATAACCACTAAACCCAATTAACCTTGTACAAGCCCAAATATGCCCGGGCACAAACAAATAAACGAGCCCACATGCAGAACTGAAACCCAATACAGAGGCCCAAAAAAATCAAACCTAAAACCCAATGTCACAGCCCAATACAAGCTCAAAGCTTAATCAACTAAGCAGAAACCTTAGACCATTGTTTCAGCACAGCCACAACAGCCCTACGCACCGCCCCCTTCGCAACAGTAGCCGCCATTCGCGCAAGTTGCGCCTCCACGTACATGCGCCACCGAACCTACAGCAACAAACAGCCAGCGACTACAGTAAAATAACGAAAAAGAGGGGATTTTCTATTTTTTTTAATATTATTTTCATTGTTATTTTCGGCTATTTAAAAGCCGATTTAAATCATGTAAACGGGGGGAAGATACAGGAAAAAAGGGAGAAAAAAGGAGATTGTATTGAAAAATATTAAGAAATACGAAAACAAGATTCAAGGAATCCCGAAGGTTTTGTTTATTTTTTGAGACTTCTTCTTTCTTTTTCTATTTCTATTTTATGTTTTTGTTCTTTTTAAAAAATAATAATAAAGGAAGAAGAAGGAGTTGCTTACCTTTCGATCGGCGGTGTCATTGTACGGTGGGGAAAGCATGAAGGCGGCAGCATTGAGCAGTTTAGGCTTTTTGCTGATCTGTTTTAGGATAGGTTAAATGCTAATTTTGGGGGTTTTGGTGGTGTATTTGCAGGCTTGTAAACGGTGCCATATTGGTGACCCAATAGCCCGTGTGACCCGGCTCAAAAACCCGATCAAACCCGCATGTTTTATCCCAATGGGATATTTTCGCTTTTGATCCTCTTGATTTGTTTTATTGCTTTAATTTGTTTCTAAAATTTTCTGAATTTGCCCCACTTTTTTCCGTTTTAGTTCAATTGAATCCATTTTTTTTCAGTTATTTTTATTATTATTTTTTTATGCTATTATCATTGTAACATTATTTATTATTATCATATTATTTACTATCATTTTTTATAATTATTTCTAAACTTATATACGCATTTTTATATAGTATATATACATATTTATTTATATAAAATATATATGTTCATAAGCTTTAAAACATGCACGCATATATTTATTCGTGCGTTTTTTTTATATGTTTTGTTTTTTTTTGTTTTTTTTTATTTTTAACCTTCACATACATTATATTTTATACATACATACTTTTTTATATTTTTTATTTTACTTTCTTAATTTTTATAGACTTTATACTTTATATATATACATATACGTCGTATAACATGTACAGGTTTTAATATATTTATGTACACGTTTAAAAAATCATTTTAAATGTTTTTTATTTACATATTCTATTATTATATATATATTGTACATTAATTTTTTTAACATACCCTTTTTGAAAATATAATTTGGTTTTAACCATAATTAAAGTTATTTTCTTGATTCAAAAGTTTTTTTTTTTTGAATAAAAGCAATATTCGAAGTTTGGGATTTTCGAGGGAAATTGAGCCCTAACGTATTGGGTTCTGATTTTCTTTGTCAATCTTAAATAGCCGAGAATATTCTTTATTCAAAATGCATGAGTATAAAAATCATTTTTGGGAACTTAACTTGTCGTGTCCTAACGTATTGGGTGTGGCATGTTACTTTCTCAAAATGAAGATTTTCGCATAAAATAAAGTGATATTCAAAGTTCGGGGATTATGAGGAATTGTACCCTAACGTATTGGGACTCGATTTCTTTACATGACTTGAACGATTGACTATCTTTTTCAAATTTCATCATTTGAGTTGATTTTAAAATCTTTAAAACTTTCGACACTAAGACATCAAATAATCAATTTGGTACCGATTTTGGGCGATACGAGGGTGCTAACCCTTCCTCGTGCGTAACTGACTCCCGAACTCGTTTTCTCGAAAATTCGTAGACCAAAATAATTTTTAAGGTGAGCCGATCACACCTTAATAAAAGATCGGTGGCGACTCCAGTTTTTGTTTTTAAAGTCGACAACTAAATTTTTGTTTTCAAAAAATGGTTTCGACAGCTTGGCGACTCCACTGGGGAGATTAGAGAGTCGAGCCATAAACTGATTATATTTGTCTTTGTGTCAAAAATCAAAAGTTTTTAAAAGATTTCAAGAGTACCCTTCGCACTCATTGATGTTTTATCATGGTATTTTGGCAACTTTGCATTGGCATTTTACATGGTCAGTTTTACCCTTTAAGTGGGAGCAAGAAACTAGTCCTTCGTGAGGTTTTCACCTCCGTGCAGGGTAGTGGATCGCTTCCGGGATACATTCGTACCTATGTCTTCGTGAGATTGTCATCTCCGTGCAGCCATAGGGAAATGTATCCCCCTGAACTGAACTCGATCTATATGAGCCTATAATGGGTGAGGATCGAGGAATCTGCTGGTTCGGGTGCCCTTACTCTAGAAACTAAACCTCATATAGTGAGCTTTAAGAACTTGTCCTAGGTAGAGTTATACCAAACCTTAGAGGATTCCTGAATAAATGTTCTGGCTATTTCATGTTTGTATTGTATTATATCTTTTTGGTGGGATACTAACTTGGTTTTATTTTGTTTTGATTGCATGACATCATTATTGCATTGCATTTGCATATTAGAAAAGAGATGTTGATTCGAGTTCGATTACTAAATAGAGAGCTTGTCATAAGAAAATGGGTTTCTTGATAAAGTGGATGACAATATGGTTGTCCGAATATGGTCCAAGAAAACGTGATAAGAGAAGGGTGATGGAGGAATACATAACTTTACTTCGTGCCTCAAGGTCAAGCTGATTATTCAAGAGTTTCTGACATTCCAACTACCTTAAAAAAGTTGAGGAGCATTACGGGGATGGGCAAACGTTGGATTATAACCAGGATCAAGTAAAAAAGAGGTAGAGGAGATACCCCTTTTGAAGAATTCGCAAGATTTATCTTAGCATCCAGATGAAGAAGGAGAAGATGTCCTCGCTTGGAGTATGAGGGCAAAGCCGTATATATATATCCACTTTATGTAAAGAAATTTGTCTTCTAAAAAATTTTTCTAAATGGAATTGAATCAGAATCAACGTCTCTTTTTGCATTCATCCCATGCATTTGCATTACGTAGCATCATATACATTAAAATCCATTGAAAGAGCCTAATTGAGTAAAATTATTTCAGTTAAATTGGAAAACCAACACCCTCACGGCACCCAAGCAAAGGCTAGAGAAATGGACCAAAGGTTGGAGAAATTAGAGCAAATGCAAGTGCGGATACAAGAACAATTGACCAAATTTCAGCAAGATATGAGAGATCAGCTATTAGAATTCTAAAGAGATATGATGAGCCAATTAACCCAGTTATTGGGTAAATGGTTCGAAAAAGGGAAAAGTCCAGCGGTTCACTTTGGGGAAAATAATGAAGACCCTGCCTATCCCCTAAAATTTATCCCAATAAGTGTTCAGATCCAGCCAGATGCACACCCACGAGGGGCACTCTTTACTATCAGGCCTCAACAATATCAGACTGGTACATCGACACTGATGAATCACTCGACAGGCCCAGGTTGTAATCTAAGAGGCAATCTAACCAGTCCTGTTGCCCTTAATGACCCAGCAGAAACAAAACACGCAAGAGTAGAGCACCCAGATACTGTAAAAGCCCCAAGGAATAAGGGGAATAAGGTGGATAATGCAAGTAGGTACAATAGGGGCTACTCAAAACCAACTACTGTGGGGCAGCCAAAGACAAAGACCACCAACCATCAGGCCCCTTTAAAGCAAAAACCTTGCATGAGAACAAATACAGGAAGGCTTCAGTTCACACCCATACCGATGTCGTATAGAGAGTTATATCAAGGCTTATTTGATGAACACGTTGTTTCCCCTTTTCATGTGAAGCCTCTACAACCTCCGTATCCCGAATGGTATGATGCGAACGCACAATATGACTACCATGCGGGAATTACAGGACATTCAATAGAGAATTGCACTGCCTTCAAGAAGCTGGTTGAGAGACTCATCAACATGGGTGTTGTCAAGTTTGGTGACTCATCGTGTGCAGAAAATTCACTACCCAATCACATGAATACGACATATGAAGAAGAGTTGGAAAGCGTTCATATCAATGCCGTATATGAAGACACACTTGAAAAGGGACCTTGTTAGGTATCCACCCTTATAAACTTGAGAGCGTCTAAATAATCGGATTGTAAAAGAAATCTCTGCAGCATCTAGGGCTTACTTAGAGTAATGTTCAGAACACACTTGTTGCTTTCAACCTAGAAGCAATAAGAATTTCTTTGTGAAATAGGCTCACGTCGGAATATTATTATTTTAATGAATACATTATTGCAATCATCTTTGAGCAAATGTTCTTTCAGTCTTTACGTTTTCTTCGTTCTTCTGGATTTTTTCTGCCAAACCATTCATTCATTCATATTATCCATACATTCTTTTGTATATTCTTTGGTACCCACTATGGGTCCCCAAATATCAATGACATGAGTGACGCTGCTACAGACTCAGAATCTCCTTTTGAGTGAGACATGTGTTTAGAGGGATCTCATGACTTTGAAGATGTCATAAATTGTAGCTTATCTCCTGACTTGTTGATGGTGGTAAAGCAATAAGAGAAACAAATGAGACAATAGAGACTGTGACCTTGAGGGAGCATGCATGACCGAAGAAACAAAGTAAGACGTTATTGAGTTACTTCAAGAATTCAAAGATGTCTACGCATGGTCATACCAGGATTGCCCAGGTTAAGCACTGTCATTGCAATCTGAACAACAACACGATATCAGAAATTTGCAGTACGTTCAAGATTAATATCATGAATGATGCAGTGAAAACTCTACCGGAGTAGTGCCTCTCTCTTTAGTTCATCACGATTTTTTTTATTGAAGTTGCAATTCATTCTCTTCGAGTTTTGGCTGAGCTGAAGTAAGATGAAGATCCAATCCTAACACGATTAGTTGAACCTAATTGAAGGAAAATGCTAGAAACTATTCATCATGGTCAGATGTACCAAGAAATGAATGATGCGAGCCTATAGTAAAAGGTTTGTCCCAGATAATTCCATAATGGCGACCTAGTGCTGAAAAAGATCCTCACTCTACAAAAAGTATAACGGATGCCAAATTGGTTTGTATTATAGAGAATGTTTTTTTCCAAAGAAGCTTTGATTTTGAGCGAGATGGATGATAAACCCTCAAAGTCCTATAAACTCAGATTCAGTCAGGATATACTCCGCTTAAAGAAGGAGAAGACCAAGGTAAAAACCTGCAAAGGGCAGTTTGAGTCCCCAAAAAAAGAAAAAGAAGTGATGTGAAAAAAATGAAAAAATGAAAATGAAAAATGAAAAAGTAAAAATGGAGAGGCTAAGGTGAAAACCCGCAAAGGGCGCCTTAGACCAAAGGGGATTTGAGTTGAAAACCCGAAAAGGGCGGCTCAAATATTGATCAAAATGGGGCATGAGATTATCGGAGCAGCTCAAATACTGATCAGAACGGGGCATGCAATGGTCTTGCTATACTTGAATCAACAGGAAAGGGTAGGCGACATTTTGGGGGCATCGACAAAGTACTGTAGATCTCCTAAACACATGTTAAAGTCAGAATAGTCTTCAGAAAGTCTGTACAGAGAAGTTCATGTTGCGATATCTGGGGCACCTAATCCTTATACTATTTTTGTTATTCTTGGAACACTTCATTCATTTCCAAGATATGCATTCCTAAATCAATTTCTTTGTTATCCATCTTTATTATCTTTGACAACTTATTCATTTCGAGCTATGCTCAGAACCAACTCAATTCTTATCCATGATCTTTTTTGCAAGCATGTTGCATTAGAATAATGATTAATAGACTAAAAAAAATTCACAATGGAAGTTTTGCATATTACTCTAGAAGTCTCTGAATAATATAGGAACCTTAAACAAGACTATTGTTTAGAATGCACCAGGTTGGAAACCTGATAAATAAGAGTCTAAATTAAAGACTATCCCCTTGAATTTTATTGTCTAACAAAATGACAAGATATCGTGTTGGTGACAAAGCTTCAATGAACAAGTAAGCAATGATCACCGAATAACAAGAAGAAGTTGTTCTTGGAGAAGATTTCTTCATTTGTGCTTGAGCATTTGGTACAACACCTTGGGAATGGTGTAAGAGACTAAAGAGTTTCACATCCTGTATCCTTGAATTATGATAGCAGAGAATTGAGAAAAGGCTAAATCTTTCACATCTTGGTTTACAACGGGAGAAAGATGGTACAAATTTTTACATCCCAATGGATCAAACTTAGAGGTTTACAGTGGGGGGCAATCTGGTCAAATGTTCTTTGGAGATACCAGCCGAGCAAAGAGGCGCTATAGCGCATTTGCGATTAAACCTTAATAAACTTGGAGTAATAATAATTCAAGCGTTAAAATATCATTTTCATGACATTTTGCTTTCATTTAAATGTCATTCATACATGTCTAGTTAGGGGCATTTGATTCATTCTGATCATGACATCCTAATCATTAGGCATAATTGGTTCATGAAATAAATCATACAGGTCATGTTCTACAGAGAGCAGATCAGTGAAATCATGAAGCCTTATCTCATTGAGTAACAGTGGAGCAGGTTGACTACAAAAGATCTTGTCTTCCCATACTGGTGGTGAAGTAAATCCAAGAAAACAGATCTTGTCTTCATGTACTGGCATGAAGTAGATCAAAGAAACAGATCTTGCCTCCCTAAGCAGTAGCGGAGCAGATCGAAGATGGCGGGTTTTACCTCCCTGTGGTTACAGTGGAGTACATTGAAGCCAGTAATTCTATCTCTCTGGGCAGCAGTGGAACAGATTGAAGCTACGACGGCGGATCTGGTTTCCCTGATATTACAATTAAAAAGATTGAAGCCACAACGGCGGATCTTACTTCCTTAGCAGTGCAGTACAGTGGAACAGATTGAAGCTACGACGGCGGATCTGGTTTCCCTGATATTGCAATTAAAAAGATTGAAGTCACAACGGCGGATCTTACTTCTTTAGCAGTGCAGTGGAACAGATTGAAGCTACGACGGCGAATCTGGTTTCCCTGATATTGCAATAAAAAAGATTGAAGCCACAACGGCGGATCTTACTTCCTTAGCAGTGCAGTGGAACAAATTGAAGCTACGACGGCGGATCTGGTTTCCCTGATATTACAATAAAAAAGATTAAAGCCACAACGGCGGATCTTACTTTATTAGCAGCGCAGTGGAACAGATTGAAGCTACGACGGCGAATCTAGTTTCCCTGATATTGCAATCAAAAAGATTGAAGCCACAACGGCGGATCTTACTTCCTTAGCAGTGCAGTGGAACAGATTAAAGCTACGACGACGGATCTGGTTTCCCTGATATTGCAATCAAAAAGATTGAAGCCACAACGGCGGATCTTACTTCCTTAGCAGTGCAGTGGAACAGATTGAAGCTACGAAGGCGGATCTGGTTTCCCTGATATTGCAATAAAAAAGATTAAAGCCATAACGGTGGATCTTGCTTCCTTAACAGTGCAGTGGAACAGATTGAAGCTACGACGGCGGATCTGGTTTCCCTGATATTGCAATCAAAAAGATTGAAGCCACAACGGTGGATCTTACTTCCTTAGCAGTGCAGTGGAACAGATTGAAGCTACAACGGTGGATCTGGTTTCCCTGATATTGCAATAAAAAAGATTGAAACCACAACGGCGGATCTTACTTCCTTAGCAGTACAATGGAATAGATTGAAGCTACGACGGCGGATCTAGTATTCCTGACATTGCAATTTAAAAGATTGAAGCCACAACGGCAGATCTTACTTCCCTGACGGTACGGTGGAACAGATTGAAGCTACGATGGCGGATATGGTTTCCCGACATTGCAGTTGAACAAATTGAATATTACAATTCTATCTCCCTAGGCAGCAGTGGAATAGATCGAAGATACAAGTCTTATCTCCCTGAAGTTGCAGTGGAGCAGACAGAAATAACCAGTCCTATCTCCTTGGAGTTGCAATGGAGTGGACTAAAACCACAGATCTCATCTCTCTGAAGTTGCAGTAAAGCAGATTGCGTCAGATTTATCCTTAAGTTGTAGCAGAACAAATTGAAGCTACAGGTCTTATCTCCCTGAAGTTGCAGTGGAGCAGATTAAAAATAGCAAATTTAGTTCTTTTGAGAAGCTACAAAGTATGAATCCTATCTCCCTGGCATTGCAGTTGAATAGATCGAAGCACCAGTTCCTATACCTTTGAAGATGCAGTGGGATAGAATAAGGCTACCTGAAGAAGAAAAACATTGAAGAAGTCAAAGCAGTAAGACCGGGCACAATTGTGCTTTTAGTCTTTGCTCTGTTCCTGTTACACGACAACGAGCAAAGAGGGGCAGCTGTACAAGCCCAAATATGCCCGGGCACAAACAAATAAACGAGCCCACATGCAGAACTAAAACCCAATACAGTGGCCCCAAAAAAATCAAACCTAAAACCCAATGTCACAGCCCAATACAAGCCCAAAGCTTAATCAACTAAGCAGAAACCTTAGACCATTGTTTCAGCACAGCCACAACAGCCCTACGCACCGCCCCCTTCGCAACAGTAGCCGCCATTCGCGCAAGTTGTGCCTCCACGTACATGCGCCACCGAACCTACAGCAACAAACAGCCAACAACTACTGTAAAATAACGAAAAAGAGGGGATTTTCTATTTTTTTAAATATTATTTTCATTGTTATTTTCGGCTATTTAAAAGCCGATTTAAATCATGTAAACGGGGGGAAGATACAGGAAAAAAGGGAGAAAAAAGGAGATTGTATTGAAAAATATTAAGAAATACGAAAACAAGATTCAAGGAATCCCGAAGGTTTTGTTTATTTTTTGAGACTTCTTCTTTCTTTTTCTATTTCTATTTTATGTTTTTGTTCTTTTTAAAAAATAATAATAAAGGAAGAAGGAGGAGTTGCTTACCTTTCGATCGGCGGTGTCATTGTACGGTGGGGAAAGCATGAAGGCGGCAGCATTGAGCAGTTTAGGCTTTTTGCTGATCTGTTTTAGGATAGGTTAAATGCTAATTTTGGGGGTTTTGGTGGTGTATTTGCAGGCTTGTAAACGGTGCCATATTGGTGACCCAATAGCCCGTGTGACCCGGCTCAAAAACCCGATCAAACCCGCATGTTTTATCCCAATGGGATATTTTCGCTTTTGATCCTCTTGATTTGTTTTATTGCTTTAATTTGTTTCTAAAATTTTCTGAATTTGCCCCACTTTTTTCCGTTTTAGTTCAATTGAATCCATTTTTTTTCAGTTATTTTTATTATTATTTTTTTATGCTATTATCATTGTAACATTATTTATTATTATCATATTATTTACTATCATTTTTTATAATTATTTCTAAACTTATATACGCATTTTTATATAGTATATATACATATTTATTTATATAAAATATATATGTTCATAAGCTTTAAAACATGCACGCATATATTTATTCGTGCGTTTTTTTTATATGTTTTGTTTTTTTTTGTTTTTTTTTTATTTTTAACCTTCACATACATTATATTTTATACATACATACTTTTTTATATTTTTTATTTTACTTTCTTAATTTTTATAGACTTTATACTTTATATATATACATATACGTCGTATAACATGTACAGGTTTTAATATATTTATGTACACGTTTAAAAAATCATTTTAAATGTTTTTTATTTACATATTCTATTATTATATATATATTGTACATTAATTTTTTTAACATACCCTTTTTGAAAATATAATTTGGTTTTAACCATAATTAAAGTTATTTTCTTGATTCAAAAGTTTTTTTTTTTTTGAATAAAAGCAATATTCGAAGTTTGGGATTTTCGAGGGAAATTGAGCCCTAACGTATTGGGTTCTGATTTTCTTTGTCAATCTTAAATAGCCGAGAATATTCTTTATTCAAAATGCATGAGTATAAAAATCATTTTTGGGAACTTAACTTGTCGTGTCCTAACGTATTGGGTGTGGCATGTTACTTTCTCAAAATGAAGATTTTCGCATAAAATAAAGTGATATTCAAAGTTCGGGGATTATGAGGAATTGTACCCTAACGTATTGGGACTCGATTTCTTTACATGACTTGAACGATTGACTATCTTTTTCAAATTTCATCATTTGAGTTGATTTTAAAATCTTTAAAACTTTCGACACTAAGACATCAAATAATCAATTTGGTACCGATTTTGGGCGATACGAGGGTGCTAACCCTTCCTCGTGCGTAACTGACTCCCGAACTCGTTTTCTCGAAAATTCGTAGACCAAAATAATTTTTAAGGTGAGCCGATCACACCTTAATAAAAGATCGGTGGCGACTCCAGTTTTTGTTTTTAAAGTCGACAACTAAATTTTTGTTTTCAAAAAATGGTTTCTACAAACCTAGCCCAGACACTAAACCCAAAACCAACCCGGCCCAAATGGCCCAACACCAGAAAACCCAAATCAGAAATGGAAAACTCCTAGGGTTTCCAGAAATTTTCAGCGCCGCAGCCAGCACGCTCCCCTCATGTGCACCTCCGCACCCTCCACATCTGCCACGCACACTGTAACACCAGCACTGTACCTGCAACAAACAGAGGTAGACAGAACGCAACAAAAAAGAGCAGAAATCGACAGCAAATACTAGCAAAAATTAGGAAAAAGGAGAAAAATAGAAATAGCAGAGAGAGAAATGTTTTTTTTCTTTTTCTTTTGTTTGATTCGGCTATATAAAATCCATTTTTCAATTTGTAAAGGAAGGAGATACGCATTTCAATAGAGAAAAAATTGAGAATATAGAAAAATCAAAACAGTGAAAGGTGATTTTCGGGTTTTTGTTCTTTTCTATTTTCTTCGCTGGTTACTTGATTCTTTTCGTTGCTTTCTTTTTCTAGTTTTTTAGGTTCATCAATCGTTGTTTAAAAGAGAAACAATAGAAAGGAAGGGAGGGACGTACTTGGTAACGCGATCTTAGCCCTCTTCGTCGCCATCGGAGAACGAGCTAGGGTCGAAGGCCGCCTGAACGTCCTCAATGTTTAAGAATGGCGCAAGGAGAAAGGGGGGTGAGTCCTCTGATATCTAGTTTTAAGGTTAAAAGAAGGGGCTATTTAAAGTGGGGAAAACGACATCGTTTAGAGCCTGTGTCAGTGGCTCTAAAACAGTGCCGTATAGGCCTGCACCCGATGACCCGATCCAAATGCTGCGTGACCTGCGTGTTTTGGTAGGGGAGGGTTATTTGCAACCATGACCCTCCACTTTGTAACAGTATTGCAATTCGATACCTTTTTATTTTGTTTCCTTTTTAAATTTAATCTTTTATTTCATTTTTGTTTCGATTTGATCCAGCTTACAACGCCGCGTTTTGGGGAAGCGGGATATTTCCCAATCGGGCCCCCCATGTAATACGCGTGTTGCAGCATGGTCTCTGGCCTTTTTTCATTATTTATTATTTATACCCCATGTTTTGTTGTAGTTTCAATTCGATTTTTAACCTTTATTTAAATTGTTTTAATACATTTTATATTTTAAACTATTTTCATTTTCATTTTTATTACTTTATTTACATATTTTAAGCTTTTGTATATAGCACCTATTTTAATATATATATACATTATTTAGTTTAAATTGCCTTTTAATATATATTATTTAGTTTAAATTATTTTTTATAGGTTATTTCAAAATTTGATTATCCTTAAATTGATTTATTTTTAAAAATTCCTCTTTTATATATCATATTTAATGCATTATATGTTATTTTAATCTACTTTGCAAACGATTTATTTTAAGTTATTTATATATGATTTTATTTTTAGTTGCTTTATATATAAATTTTAAATTTATTCTATACCACTTGCTTTAAATTGATTTATGTTAGTTTTTTTTAAACTCGTTTTCACATACTATTTATTTGTTTTTTATCACTTATTTAAATTGTTTTCTATACCTATTTTTAAACTTTATTTTACTATATGCTTAGTTTATTTTAAACTTTATACATGTATTATTCATTTTAGGTTTTTCTTTATATACGAATAATTCATTAATTATGATTTCCCTTCTTTCATATTTCTTAAGTTATTTTTAAAAAGTTTGTACAATTTCATATGTGTTAATTTGTTTGGTGCTTTGATTGACCTTTGATTCATTAGCCTTTGAATGTTAGCATAATATATGATGTGAGATTTTTACTCTTATATGCATTGTATCAATTATTTGTATTGATTGATTATTCGTGTTCATTAGGATATATTTTGGGCTTACGAGTTGTTACTTCGCATTGTACATTGAAATTCCATCGCGTTTTATTTGCTTAAAAAGTTACATTCAATATGGTTTAAATATCGAGAGCATTTTTATTCGAAAAAGCCTTCAAAATAACACGATACTCGAAATTTGGAATCCTCGAGAGAATTGAGCCCTAATGTATTGGGTTTTAATTTTTCTCGTTGAATCTAAATAATCAAATTTTCTTTAATCAAAACACATAAAAGCTCATTCTCGGGAATTCAATACGTTGTGTCCTAATGCATTGGATATGACATGTTATTTTCTCGAGACGAGGATTCTTCTAAAAATAAAGGCAATATGCGGTATTTAGGAATTTTGGGAAATTGAACCCTAACTTACAGGGTTTTGATTTTTTTATTTGACCCAAATAACTAAATATCCTTCTCAACATGCATGGGTTTTAAAAGTCAAAAGATAAACTTAATTTTGAAGATTAAAATGTTGCGCCCTAACTCACTGGGTGTGACATTTTATTTCTTTGAAATAAGAGTGTTTTATTATTCAATTTATTCAAGTTAAAAGAATCGTACTTTAAAATCTTTTCAAAATTTTGACACTAAGACATTAAACAATCAATTCGGTACTAATTTTAGGCGTTATGAGGGTGCTAACCCTTCCTCGTGCATAACCGACTCCCGAACCTGTTTTCTCAAATTTCGCAGACCAAAATCATTTTTAAGGTGAGCCGACCACACCTCAATAAATGATCGGTGGCGACTCCCATTTTCATTTTCAAAGTCGATTCCCATTTTTTTTTCAAAATTTAAAAGTGGTTTCGACACCAAGACTTCAATAAATTAAATAATTAAATAACGAATTTATTTAGTATATTATACGGTTAAATTGTTTGATGAATGTAATTTTTGAAATATTAAAGATAAAAAGGATAATGTTAACAAATAAAATAAAATAAAATAAATTCATCATTTACTTTTTATTATAGAAAAACTTACTTAAAAAATTAATAATTTCAAATCCTACATTAGATTTTGGATTTAAATTTTGTGAATAAAAAGAATAGGATAAATTATACCGAGAACCACTCAATTTTAGTTTTAATAACAAAATAGTCACTCAACTTATTAAACTTTAAAAATAATAATAAATCAATTACCACTAACCATTTTCAGTTATAGAGTTAACCAATCCGTCATTTTCCATCTTTTTCCCACCATCTCTCACCCTGCTCCAATTCTCTCTCCCCCCCACTATACATAAATAAGAAAGGAATGAAAGACTGCTCCGTTTGCAACAAATCGCTTCATAATTCTAAAAAGAAATTAGTATAAGTTATCTCTTATTTAAAAATAACTCTGATTTCACATTTAGTTAGAAACCAAATATAATAATTAGATTATAAAAGATCCATTTTAAATTAAAATTGATTAAGCCAAAGTGTAGGTAGATGGTAGCAACTGGGGCATGGGCATTGGACAATTCCAAGAGCGGTCCACACTAGTCTCCTAGCATCTTGGCCAGGAAAGAGTGTCTACAAAAGCGCACCACTTCCTTTCCCTTTTTTGAATGCAAAGAAATTCTCGTTCTTTATTCCTCTGCAGGTTCACTGCCTAAGGATTAGTTTATACTGCCTCTTTTTTTATAAAATTTGTTTTTATCATGATTTAATACTGAAGTGTAAAGTGCCATAAGATTTGAAATCTATAAAATATAATAAAATTTAAAGAATTGAGAATAATATAATCCTAAAATTAGTTTTTGCAAGCCAGAAAGCACCATTTTTTCATATAAGTGCTCAGTAATGTCTCAATTCCCTTTTCTTTTTCTTTTTGATATCTTATTTGTATTCCAACTAAAAACTTCATCCAATCCTTTTTACCTAATAACTGTCTTCCCATAAACGTTAGGTAAAGCACATTGCATTTCATGCAGAGATCTTATCAACCCTAAAAAGCTTATACTCCGTAAACCGCGAGAGTTCGAATTTATCAGGGGACGGTCAATTTTTATGTAGAGTGGGCCCATAAACTGACCCAACCCAAAGGCCACCAGTCAGCTTACCATTTCTCCCTTCAAATTCCCTTTTATCAAAATTTGCAGTAAATTCTAGACCTGAAAATATTAAATACCCATACCAAACAATATAGCTTCAAAATACTATGCTATTAAAATCTAATGCATGTAATCTTCAAGGGTAAATCTTTAACATCTTACCCTAATAGATGTTGCTTTTAATTTGAGTAAAAAGAACCAACACGTTAAGTAGGATAGGTTTTAAATTTTTTTTTTATCAGAATCGAAATTTATATTTTCAGTAATTTCATCTCTTTACATCCAACTATATTCTGTTTCAGTTTATTTTACATTAATGAAATATGTTTCCAATATTGTTAGCATTAAAATTAGTTTATTATTCACTGTGATCGATTTACCGGCAATGAAAAGGAAGAAACTTAACAAGGTTTGATTCTTTCACCCTAACATTATGTTAGGGTTTTTGTTCTACTTGATTTATCACATTTTAATAATTTGTGTGTAATATTTTTTCATATTTTAATAAATATTTCAAAACTTTATCCAATACAAGGAAAAGATAGATCGGTGAAAATAGTCCAGAATCTGAAGCGTTTTTGATAAAGTAGGGCTAAAAGAATACTCAAGTTTTTTACAGTAACGAATATCTTTCGTAGCTAATTATCAATACAATAAAATTTTTATTTTTATTTTTAGTGTTAATAATACTTTATGTAGTTTGCTCAACTTCTTCATATGATTTTTTGTAATATTTTATATAATCATGACTAGGAACAGATTCATGATTTTACTTTAGATGGGCAAAACTTTTAAATCTGAACAATATTTTTTTTAATGTAAAAAAGTGTCAATTCTTTTCGGATATTTTTTTTGCTTATCAAGCGAATCAATTTAATTTTTTTATAAAGCATGGACAATTTAACTATAAAAATATTAAAATAAAAAATTCACACTATATAAAATTAAATCTTTCTTTCCAATATGCAATAAAGAATAACTAATACTATACTAAAAAATTCATAAACATCATTATAATTCCTAAAATTAAATTAAAAAAAACTTGGCCTTAATCCTATTTCTCAATACATACCAAATTGTACCTTCCACTTTTTCATAAGATCAAACTTATCAATGATAGAATATGTTGAAAATTCTCGAGCTATCTCTTTTTCGATATATGCCACCAAGTAACACTACACCAGAACAGGTTTTTAGCGGCGTTTTTTTAGGCCAAAAGTGCCACAAAAAATGCTGCTAACGACAACGTCGCTAACTTTTGCAGCGTTTACAGAAAAAAACGCCGTTAAAGATCATGTTCTTTAGCGGCATTTAAAAAGAGATGCCGCTAAAGATCATATTCTTTAGCAGCGCTTAAAAAAAGACGCCGTTAAAGATCATGATCTTTAACGGCGTTTTTTTCTGTAAACGCCGCTAAAGATAATGTTCTTTAGCGGCGCTTACGCCACTAATTTTGGGATTTTTTTAGAATAAAATTTTCCATTTTATCAGCCCTCCTGTAATAAAAAATAAAAAACAACCAGATCTAAACTAGCCAAAAACAATAAAATTATATAATATTTAAAATTAAACGAATAAAATAATATTATTATCAATAAATAAAAGTGAATTCATACTTTTCTTTACAAAAATGTTAAAAGTTAAAATGATAAAAATATTTATGCAATACACTATGACGGCGGAAGTTGCGACTGCTGAAACATCTTCATCATAATCTGAAGCTGCTTTTGAAGTTCGTCGTACTTTTTGCTCTGCTCTGCTTCTCTCGATGCCGCATCTGCTTTAAGTTGTAGCTGGAGTTCTTCATATTTCTTTTGAACCTTTGCTTCTCTCGCTGCTTCTCGCGTTGTAGCCTCTGCTTCTCTCGCTGCAGCCTCTGCTTCTCTCGTTGCTGCCTCTATTTTAAGTTGCACCTGAAGTTCTTCATATTTCCTTTGAACCTCAGATGTGGTCGCTTGCATCTGAGCCATCTGGTTTTTTAACCTCTGAACTTCAGCTTGAGCCTGACTCCCCGAAACCATGTATTGCTGCGAGCTGGATCCAAAATATTGGGTTGGACTAACAAAAGATCCTTGAAATCGTACTCGACCATGCCTTTCAGGACCCAAAACTTCAACAATAATCTGGTTATCAATGTCTTCTAGATGAACAGAACTATCACTAGAAGCAATCGCTTCGTACTCCGCCTTTTTATCCTTTAGTTTTTCCTAATAAATAAATCACATAGTTAGGAATGCAATATATATTAAAAAAACAAATGCAACATAACAATAGTCGCATTACAAGCAATGAATTAAACCATTAAAAAATAAACACTATAAATAACTAAAACAAGTCAAATCGTATTAAGTAAACGTACCATAATTTCACCAACTTTAGGAGTCATAGCAGATCCATTTTTCTTCCTATGTGTAATTTCAAAAAGTTGAAGGCGTCCAACTTTTTGACCGGACGACCGTTCCTAAAATATAGTAGTAAAAATATTATTTAATGGAAAGTTATACATATTTGTCAATATTAAAAAATTAAAAATACCTTCGCCTCAGCTACACATGCAAAACTTCTCGACCCGGCTGTGTGAGTGAATTTTTGTTTCTGCCTGCTGCTTTTTCCAACTCGTTCACGATCCTACGTTATGAAATATTTAGTACGTAAATAGTAAATATTATAAACCAAAATAATTACAATAGTTTAGAAGTACGTCATACCTCGCCTTTCTTCGAATGCCAAAGTCTAACCGCATCTTCCCATTGGTAGCTCAGCATACCTGGCGAGACATTTTGCAATTCTCATCGAGGGTTGTTTTTTGTCTTGTAATAACATTTCTTCAAAGTACTTTTGTGGTCTCTCCATCTTTTTCCCAATGCCTTCTTTACATAAGCATTGGAGACCTCTAAAGCAAACTTCCCCTACAAAAAACACAAGTTAATAAAGTAAATATAAATGAAACTATTTCCAAAGCATTACAGATGACATTAACATTTTGTTACCTTAATATTATCGAGGGCTTGGTTTTTGTTGCTATCGGGCATTTGATGCCATGACTCGTAGTTGATAGGCAACATATTCGCATTTCGTGCTAAAATGCCCATGTATCCTGCTAAAAGTCGAGCTTCTGATCCAACAGGCTGACCAAAACTGTTTCTGCATATCTTGACACGCTCGATTGGATCTAACTCGTATAAATCTGTAAGTAGAGTACGTCCTCGACCTCTGCGCACACCACTATTTTCAGCTGCAAATGATATATTATAATATAAGAATTTGAAAAATAAATCAATTATAAGTCAACACGCATGTAAATTAAATGTAAAATTACTTTGAACTTCTGTAGGATCCTCAGGTGTAATCGGAACATTTGAAGATCCAATTGTTGTCTGTTGTTCAGTACTATTTGTTTCTGTCGAGTTTGGATCATTTTGAACAATGCTTCCCCTTGGAATTTTTCTTCTAGGCATTTTATCTGCAATAAACATAAAATAGTTGAAAACTTAATAACTAATTACAACAATAACAACACATATAAAATAGTTGAAATATATAATAAGACCAAGATTTAAATTATGATTTTACATATAATTAAACAATCGTAAAATCTTACTACATCATTATTCGTAAATATCTTCATCTGTATCCTGACGAACCCATTGAAATTGTGCACTAGTACTAGGGATATTATCGTTTAAGTTTTGTTCTAGAAAGGGCAAAGTTTCTAATCTGTCGTCGATGTTATCTCTACTTCCACTGCCCATGTCAAACAAGTCTCTAGGGATGTTACGGAGTACAACATACCAACCCTCATCAGTTGGATCTTTTGAGTAAAAAACTTGTTTGACTTGAGATGAGAATACATATGGCTCACCTATCAGTTGTTGTCCTGTGTGAATCAATCGGGCGAAGTTCAACATTGTAAAACCAAATTGATCTTGCTTAATTCCACGAGCAGTATTAACATCGGCTCAATCACCTCGAAATAAGACAACTTTCCATTTGCCGTAGTAATCTAACTCAATTATGTCAGTAAGAAGTCCGAAATATTCCACATTTCCCTCGACAGGATTATTGTCTCTAGCACTAGCATAACTTGTAATTGAGGAATTAACAACTATTCCACAATTTTGCGTTCTCCTCAACCTCTTGCGATATTTTGTATGAAATTTGAATCTGTTGATGAGAAACACACTATATCTTTTAACCACTCGATTTGGACCTTGGGAGAGCCATTTAAATTCGTCGTTTACGTTCTTCCCACTCCAAACCTATTGAATGGAAAGTAAACTGAGTAATTAAAAATGTTATGAGAAAACATTATTATTTGTAAGCGGAAGCTCCAACTGCATACCGTTTGGCTTAACCATTCATAAAAAGATTCTGTAAACAACTTATTGATATCTCGATGTTGTGTTCTTCGGGAGCGCGAACGTGATCTCAATATTTCTTTGTTCTCACTATGTTAAAAAAAATGTTCACTTTGTTAGAAGATAAACAATTTTTAGTTTGATAAATATTTATCAAATTTGTAGAACTTACTTCCGTAAAGGTTCCATTGATTCATGGTGAAACAAAACATATCGATGTACTTGTACCCACGATAAATGATCTAATTCTGCAATTTCAACTTTGCCGATTGGTTCTCCAAAACTTTGGAACAAATAAGTATCGACGAAGTTATGGTCCGTGAGTCCAGCATTCCTATTTGGTTTGTTCAACCTTATTTCAACATCTTCCAAATATCTTGAGCAGAAGGTCACACATTCCTCTGCCAAGTAGCCTTCAGCAATCGATCCTTCTGGATATCACTTGTTGTGGCAGTAAGACTTTAATTTGGATAGGAACCTAAACACAATATACAACATTATCAAAAGTTGTAACTAGAGGCATAGAGGTGAATGAAGGAAAATTTTAAAAATTTTAATTAACACCTTTCTATGGGATACATCCATCGATAGAAAACGGGTCCGCCAAGAATTGCTTCGTGCGGGAGATAGATTATCCAGTGAACCATAATGGTGAAGAAGGAAGGTGGAAAGATTTTCTCCATGTTGCATAAAGTCAAAGCGGCTCGATCCTGTACCTTCTGAAGTTCTTGAACATCCAAAACTTTGCCACAAATGGCTTTCATTATATTGGATAGTTCAATTATACAGGACGTCACCTTCTTAGACATACAACATCGTAGAGCAACTGGCAGTAAATCTTGCATCAATATGTGATAGTCATGTGATTTTAGCGAATATAATCTTCGATCTTTAACACTAACACATCGAGATATATTTGATGCATACGCATCTGGAACCTTTATATCCTTCAACACCATGCAAAACAGTTCTTTCTCTGTCTTGGACATTGAGAAAATTGAAGGTGGCAACCGATATTTCCCATTCGGAAGTGGATTCGGATGAAGATCAGGTCGAATTCCCATCTGAACTAAATCAAGTCGACTCTGAAGATTGTCTTTTGATTTTCCGTCTACATTCAAAATTGTACCAACAACGTTCTCGCAGACATTTTTCTCAATATGCATAACATCAAGATTGTGTCGTAATAGGTGGTGCTCCCAATAAGGAAACTAAAAAAAATACTTCTTTTTTTCCACAAGTTCGCCTCATTAGGATCATCCTCTTCATCAGAGTCATCATTAGCTTCATCATTTGATCTTTTATTTCTTTACGTGTTTGCCGGTTGGTTCATCTTCCCATAACTGAAATTCATATCTTCCAACATTAACAAGATTTCAGATCCATTTGTCTGCGAAGGAGCTTTTCTGAACTCTTCAGTACCATCAAATGCTGAACTCTGAAATGTAAATCTATGATTTTCTGGTAACCACCGACGGTGCCCCATGTAAGAGAACTTTTTCCCATTGTATAACCATTACGAACATGTTTGTGCAGTACAACAAGGACACGCATAACGACCCTTGGTACTCCGACCGAATAAATTGGCATAAGCGGGGAAGTCATTAATGGTCCACATCAAAGCTGCACATAAATTAAAGTTCTCCTTTCTCAGCACATCGTGTGTCTCGACACCAGCCCATAATTGTTTTAACTCTTCAATAAGTGGCTGTAAATAAATGTCGATATCATTCCTGGGCCCTTTCTCTCCAGGGATAATCATAGATAAGATAAGGGAAGATTACTTCATGCAAATCCACGGAGGCAGATTGTAAGGAACAAGCACTACTGGCCAAGTACTATATGCAGTACTCATGATCTTGTAAGGATTAAATCCATCAGATGCTAAGCCCAGCCTCACACTCCTAGGATCAAATGGAGAAGCTTGGAAATTTATTGTCAAATGATTTCCAAGCTAAAGAATCTACCGGATGCCTTAATAATCCATCATCGGTTCGTCCATCATGGTGCCACATCATAGACTCCGCTGTCTTTGACGACATAAAAAGTCTTTGAAGCCTTGGTATCAGTGGAAAATACCGTAAAATCTTGACCGGCTTCTTTCTTAGTTGTGCATCATTTTCATCGTCGTTCCCATCTTCTATGTTTCTATTTATCCAACATGATTGGCCGCACATATGACAGCACTGTTGGTTTCTCCGATCGCCCCAATACAACATGTAGTCATTTGGGCAACTATGGATTTTGGTGTACCTAAGACCTAAATCTTTTATCATTTTCTTCATATCCTTGCATGATTGAGGGATTTTTGCAAACGGAAACATCTCTCTCAAAAACTCTAACAGCATTGTCAAAGAGTTCCCGGTCCACCCTCCCAAACATTTTAACTGAAAAAGACAAATACAGAAAGATAATTTTGAGAATTTTGATCCCTCATACAGTTCTTCGTTCATGTCATTAAGTAGCACGTAGAACTTCGCCGCTTCTCCATTCGGCTCTTCATGATGTACACTTGTTCCGGGTTCGGTAAAAGCATTTCCATCGAGATTACAATCATCAGATGCCACAAAGTCGGCTGGGAACGACTGTAAACCATGATTGTGAATATTAAATGCTTCCCCGCAACATCCCTTCCATGTCATCCCCTCTAACAGTCTGATGGTAAGCAGTACTATCATAAGATACATCCATCCTTGAAGAGGAAGTACTAGGCGGGCATTCTCCATGAAAAAACTATTGTTTATAACCCCGAACAAACCCATCAACAATTAGATGCTCGTATACAACTTCACGATAATGCCAGTTTATGTTGACACACTTCTTACACAGGCAAAGAATCATGTTCTCTTGGCTTGCATATTGAAATGCAAAATTTAGAAAAGTCTGTACTCCATTTCGATAACCGTCGCTTACCCTTGACAAATTCATCCAAGACCGGTCCATTTCTTATTTCTTGAAGTCTGATTTTCACTAGAAATTACAAGGGTAAGTTGTTCAGTGGTAAGTATAAATGAGTTATGTAAGTATATCATATGATATATATTTATGTATTAAGTAAATTATGTAAGTTATGTACGTGTATAAGTTATGTAAGTTATGTATTAAGTAAGCTATGTAAGTTGTGTATTATGTAAGTTATGTAAGTTATCAAAGTAATGTATGTTATTTAAGTTGTAAGTTATTATGTATTATGTAAGTTATGTAAGTTATGTAAGTTAAATGTATTATGTAGATTATGTAAGTTATGTAAGTTTTGTATTATGTAAGTTATGTAAGTTTTGTATTATGTAAGTTATGTAAGTTATGTATGCTATGTATTATGTAAGTTGTTATGTTATTACGTAAGTTATGCAAGTTTATATATAAGCTTGTAGATAACTTATGTAAGTTAATATGTAAGTAATGTGTTATGTAAGTTTATATAAAATTTTTTTATAAGTTATGTATTATGTAAGTTAACATGTAAGTTATGTATTATGTAAGTTTACATATAAGTTTATGTGATAGTTATGTAAGTTTATATAAATATTAATAAGTTATGTAAGTTAATATGTAAGTAATGTATTATGTAAGTTTATATAAAAAAATTTATAAGTTATGTATTATATGTAAGTTTATATATAAGTTATGTATTATGTAAGTTTACATATAAGTTTTTGTGATAGTTATGTAAGTTTATATAAATATTAATAAGTTATGTAAGTTCTTGTACATACAAATTTTGGTTATGTAAGATATGTATGATGTAAGTATATCACTTTTATGTATCTTATTTACAATTATTTTTAAAATTATAATATATTTTAACAAGTTATGTAAGTAATTTAATATATACTTAAATTTTAGTAAGTAATGTATTTAAGTAATTTATTTAAGTAATATATTCAAGTAATATATTAAAGTAAATTTTAGTAAAAAATATGTTTTAGTATGTAATGTAAGTCATGTAAAATATACTTAAAAATATATATTTAAGTAATGTAAGATATAAATTTTAAAAAATTATATATTATCAATATATATATTAGTAATAAGTTAAATTAAATTGTAAAAATATATTAAAAATATAATAAATATTGAAAATATATTTTAACTTTAAAATATATATATTAATAAGTTATTTATATTAAACATGCAATCAAGTAATAATTGATTGACAATTCATTATATAATCAATTTAAGCAACATTCAATCAATTAACTTACAAAAATTGATAATTCATTGACATTCAATCAATTAATCGATCAATTTATTGAATAATCATAGATTATTAAACATTAACATTCAATCGCATGAATGAGAACTAACGTCGATAATTTATTAATTGACATAAAATTAAAAATCGATAATTTGTTCACTTTAAACCGAATCCACTATTCGCCCATAATTTATTCAATTACTCAAATATATAAAGTGATTTAAGAATTTTAATCATTTGCGTAATTGTTTTTGCTTGGGTAAAAAATACGTACAAGAATTACAATCATAATTTTGCAAAGTAATCATTTGCAGTTATGGAAAAATTTTGCAAAGTAACATGCAAATTGAGCTAGCAACATATAAATAAAAAATGATAATTAAAATCGATACCCACAGCTTAAAAAAAATTTAATTAAAATTCCCTTTTAAAAGTCAAAAATAATAATTAAAGTATAAAGCTAAAATATAACAGAATCCAAAATTGAAACATGTGTTTTTTTTTAAGAAAACAAAGGTGGGAAACATAGGAATAAATACCTCAATTTCCTCGACTTCGAAGTAAACTATTGCAAAATAAAAAAATAAAAAGGAAAACTTAAGTAAATTAGTACCAAATAAATAGGAAAAAAATAACAGTAAGGCTATGACTCCATTACTGCTTGAAATAACAGTAAATTAGTACCAAATAAATTAGTACCAAATACTTCAACCCTTGTGATAATTTTTGATTACCAAATACCAAATACCAAATACCAAATAAACAGTAAGGCTATGACTCCATTGACAGTTGTTATAATTTTGATTAAAAAACTTAAGATAATGTTTGGTATGTCAAGTTTTATTTATTTTTCTTGTAAACTAATTTTCTTTCGGGGAGTTACTTTCCCTTGACAGTTGATTTCTCATGAACATATGAAAAAAAACAAAATAAAAATTATTGCATTTTTTCTCCAACTTGATTTTTTCTATTACTTCAACAGATTTTTCCCAATGAAGAGTTTTTAAAACAAATAAATTTACTCAACAAGGCAAACAACAGTCTACCAGTTCCAAATCCAAAGGAGCAAAGCAGTGTTTCACATAAAAGAAACACATGGTATGATGCCCACTATCAAACTAATCAAAAGCATCAACTAATTTACTCAAAAAGGACCAAATTTTGAGCATGAACGAGTCGAATAACCCTAAACCCATATCAGAACTAACCTCATAAAGCTTGAAATAAAATGATGGAATTAATACCGAGAGCTTTATACCTTGGAAAGGGTATTGGCCAAAACTGAAGATGGAATCCCAAATTAGTAACCATAGCGTCTTCTCCTCGGTTTCAGCCTTGGAGCTTCGGGGCAAGTTGGAAGCTTGAAAGCGTGGGTACCTGAAAGAAAGGAGTCAAAACAACAGTAATCGAGAAGCAACAGAGATACAGCCTTGAAGAAAAAGAACGAAGTACTCGAACTTACCGATGGTTGCGACACCGAAGATGGACGGAGAATGTGATGCAGCACAGGAGAAGGCAGAGTAGTAGGTGGTCGGGTTTGGGGAGCTGTTAGGGATTAGGGGAAATTTTAGGGATTTGGGGGAGAATGAGTTGGGAGATAAGTAATGGAGAATCGGGTATAAAAAATCATCCATTTGCGGCGTTTATAAATAAGCGCCACTAACTAAAAGTCAAAACGAAGCCGTTTCATCAACAAATAGCTCACACCTGTGGCGTTTTTGAATAAACGCCACTAATAATACAACAAAACGGCCTCGT
This sequence comes from Gossypium hirsutum, assembly GCF_007990345.1. NCBI lineage: Eukaryota > Viridiplantae > Streptophyta > Magnoliopsida > Malvales > Malvaceae > Gossypium > Gossypium hirsutum. The sequence goes on along the minus strand of NC_053439.1, from coordinate 5,759,488 downwards.
ATCAATAAATGTTAAAACATTTTTGCGGCGTTTTAACCGAAGCGCCACAAACTATAAATCAAAACGCAGTCGCTTCATCAACACTTACCTCAAACCCGTGGCGTTTTCGCAAAAATGCCACTGATAACATTTACAAAACGACAGCGTTTCTATAAACGTTAGAACAATTTTGCGGTGTTTTGAGTAAAGCGCCACTAACTATAAGCTCAAACGAAGTCGTTTCCCCAACAGTTAACTCAAGCTTGTGGCGTTTTCATAAAAACGCCACTAATACCATAGACAAAACGACCACATTTCAATAAACAAAATTATAATTTTGTGGCATTTGATGTAAAGCGCCACTAATAGCAACGTAAAACGGCTCAGTTTTGTTAACTCCTAATACAACCTTGCGGCGTTTTTTTAAAGCGCCACTACTAGAGAAGAACAAAACGGCTCCGTTCCACTTCCAGTTACAGGACTTTGCGGCGTTTATGGATAAATGCCGCTAATGTTGCTGCAAGTCCCACAGGAAACGACGCCGTTTTACTTAACGTTAAAATACTTTTTTCGGCGTTTTTATATAAACGTCGCTAAAGCCTTTCATAACAAAAAATATTTAAAATTTCAACAAAATTTAAAAATATTTATAATTTATTTTAAATTATATCTATGCTAATAATAGAATACAAATATACTACCACGTGAGTTGTCAAATTAGTGTAATCCAAGATTGAAGTTAAATTGATCCAAAATTAAAACCAAAGTTATAAAATGGAAAAATTAATAATAAAAAATGAGAGAATAATACATTTTAAAAAAAATAAATTCGCGTTTTAAAAAATAAATCCATCAATCTAGTTTTATGTTGAATAAATATTAATATTTATGTATGCAATATTTAAATAAAAAATGATGTTAATTATATCAATAATTGTCTTATTATTTTACAAGATTTCGATCAAATTATATCAATAAGTTCATGTACGTATACAATTTAACATTAAATCATTCTTAATGTACCATTTTGGGATTTAACCCATTTTCATATATATATTAAAACGATAACTTATATTTATCTTATTTAGATTTATATTCTAAAAAATCCAAAATTAAACCCTAAACCCGTGACCCGTAACCCTAAACTTGTTTTGGTGTAGTTAACCTAGAAACTACAAACAACAACAACCAAATCCCAAAATCCAACCCCCACTACGTACTATACCATAAAACCTGCTTAAATCATAAATTCTAAACCTTAAACCCCAAAACCAAACCCCAAACCCTAAACCCTAAATCCCAAACTGTAATATTCCTAAACCATATTTTTGGGAAACTGTGTGGCCAATGTTACTGTATACAAAACATATATTTTATGTTCATATATTAAATTGCATGAATCTTTAGTAAAATCTAAATGTTCTTCAATTTTTAAACAGTATCCTTAAACCCAAACTCTAACACATAAACTATTAACCCAAAATAATAAACATTAAACTGTAATCCCTAAAACTCTAAACCATAGACATTAAATCATATATTCTATAACATAAACCCTAAAATAAAATAAAAATTTTGTAGCGCCACTAAAGTTCCCAACAGGCCTAATCTGATCCCGAATCTCTAAACCTTAAATCACCAACTCTTAACTTCTAACCCTAAATCACCAACTCTTAACTTTTAACCCTTAACCCCAAACCACTAACCCCTAACTACTAACCCTAAACTTTATTTAATATACAAATTAAAAATATTAATTAATCAAAACCCTAAATCCTAACCCAAATCCCTAACCCCTAACACTTAAACCTTATTTCATAAAAATTGAAACACACTAATTAATCTAAACCCTAAATCCTAACCTGACACTGAATCCATAAACCTTAAATTCCTAACTCTTAATCTCTAACCCCTAAATTACAACCCTTAAACTAGAATCCATAATCCATAATCCCTAATTCCATAATCTATACATTAAAATTGTAATTCTTAAACCGGCCTTAAATCCTAAATTAACCATATACCCTAAACCATATATATTAAACCCTAAACTATAATGATAATTAATTAAATATTTTATGTTTAATACTATCATATCTTTTACAATTATATATGAAATTATTTAATATATAAATTAAAAATTAATCAGTCATGTACCTAAAGATTTTTAAAATTATTTTAAATAATACTATTTTAATTTTTCCATTTTTAACAAATATTCAATTAAAAATAAATTGAATTTTAATTAATATAAATAAACAAATTAAATAGTAAATAACAGATAAAAGGTTTTGCTGCGCTTTTTAAAAGCGCCGCTAAAGCCCTAAAAGTTTAGAAAACGACGCCGTTGGGCTTAGGTTTTTTGCGACGCTTCAACAAAAATGCCGCTAAAGCCCTAAGCATTAGCGGCGCATTCTAAAAACGTCGCTAAAGCCCATGAATTGTCAGAAAACGGTGTAGTTCGGCTTAGTTTTTGTTGCGGCGCTTTCTCAAAAACGCCGCTAAAGGCCTGAACATTAGCGGCGCTTACTTAAAAACGCCACTAAATCCCCAAAAGCTCAAAAAATGACGTCGTTGGGCTTTGGTTTTTTTGTGGCGCTTTCAACTTTATGGGTAACAATTCTATAACTCAAAAAATGCCACTAAACCCTAGCATGGAACATAAGCAAATCAAATTTATGGGTAACAATTCTAGACCTCAAAATAACTCATATAGCAATAACTATAATGCAGGTTGGAGGAACCATCCAAATTTTTCTTAGGCTGTTTAAGGGAATCAAATGTAAAAACCTCGTCTGGGTTTTCAACAGCCTTATCAGCAAAAGAAGAAACCGAACCTTGAGGAGATGTTAGCCAAATTTTTTCAATGTCAGAAACTCAATTTCAAAACACTGAGACGGCTTTGAAAAATCAGCAAGCATCGATTCAAGGACTTAAAAATCAAATTGGATAGCTTGCCAAACTTGTTTTGGAAAGACCACAAGATAGGTTACCTAGCAACACTGAAACGTGAAAGGGTTAGTTGAGCCTGAAAAGAAGTCAAAGCCAAAAACTGTTGTGAAAAGTGATGAGGTTGAGGAAGGTAAGAAAGAGCATAAACCGGTAATTAGAGAATACAAACCACGAATACCTTATCCAATAAGATTGAAGAGAGACCACACAAAAGAACAATATGGTAAATTTCTTGATCTCTTAAAAAATTTCATATTAACTTTGTAACAACCCATACCCGGCCTAGACGTTATGGCCAAATCTGACGATGTCACAAGGTAGTGCTTTCCGAAAAATATGTTGTCGCTAAATCCTCTTTTCTATTTAACCATTATTTTTCATTATCTTATGTTAATTTCAAATTGTGTCGTTCGTTTCCAAAACATTATTCATTTACAAATCATTATTCAATTTCAAAATGCTTTCTTATTGCGAAAGCTTTTAAACAGTTTACGTATTCATGGTTTTTTTTATAAAACATTAATTTTATTTAAAAACCTGAGTTTTACCCAACACTAGAAGATTTAAATCATAAAACTGATTAAAAACTAAATTTAAACAAAAATTCGTAAAGGCCATAATTACAGAAAAATAATCCCAAATAAAAGTAAAATCATAAATAGGTAATAAACAGTGTAAAAGAAGTCGTGTGGCCACCACTGAGTCCTTCGCCGCACTGATTCGCCTAAATCTGGGGATTACCTATACAGATTAAACAGAATGGGTGAGTTTACGTAAACTCAGTGTGTAATCCTCATACAAATAAACAGACAACAAACAGATAATCACAGTTTGGGCTTAAGCCCTTTTCAGTATCAATATCAGTATCAGTCCATTTAGGCCTTAGCCTATCTCAGTATAAAAACAGTCATGCAGTAGGGCTTTAGCCCATCATAGTATCAGTAGCAGTAATAGATATGCAATCACAAAAATCCTACCCATCCAGCCTTTACACACCATCTCTGTCCAACCCTACACTCCATATGGGGATATAATCAACCCACCCTTCCTTACACTCCATGTAGTACCGAATGCGGCACTAGACAGTAGTTTACAGCTGAGCTGCCAGTAAATTAGGCTCGAGGCCTTTCAGTACACTTCCTCCGAACATTATAATCCCCAACCCAATGCAATGCAACATACAAATATGACATACTATAACATAATATCATGCATGTAAACAGGGCATACAGTATCAAATCAGTGGGACATCATCAGGTTTAATCATATCAGTCATACAGTCATTTTAGTTAGTTAGGAGTCTAGGTAAGCTTACCGACCCTACAGTAGGTTCACAGTCGACTTGGGTGACCCGTGCAACCTTATCAGTCAAACAGTGAAAATGGGCCTACAAGCCCATGATGTTCGCCCGTGTGGGCCCACATGACCCAAATTGGCCTTGGCCTCATGATCCATTTTAATGTAACCCGTGCTAGTTAATTATTCATATGTGTTTCCACTATTTACTCATATGATCCTTCAAAGTTGTCTACTTTAGTCATTGTTACTAAATTATTTGTATCTTAAGCTACAGAATTCCGAATTAAGATCTGCAAATTTTTCTTGAAACCAGACTCACGTATCTTCTTACCAAAAATTTTTCAGAATTATTGGTTTAGCCAGTAAGTACAATTTATTCTTTAAAGTTTCTCCTGTTCTGCTGTCTGACAGATTCGACCTTTCTACACTAAAAATTATCTTATCGTACAGAATTCAGATGTTGCTCTTGTTTGTTTCTCTTGAAAGTAGACTCATTCAGGATTTTAAAAAAATAAATTATACCCATAATTATTTTTATATAATTTTTAATAATTTTTCAAAGTCAGGATAGGGGATTCCAAAATCATTCTGACCCTTTCTCACTAAAATTCAAATATCTCATAATATGAAATTATTTTGCTTACTTCGTTTCTTCTATGAGAAAATAGACTCAAAAATCTTTAATCCCATATCTTTTCATCCTCTAATTCAATTTCCATAATTTATGGTGATTTTTCAAATTTATCCTACTGATGTTGTCCAAACAGCAAGCAATTTCAGTTTTTCGCCGAATCTCTTATTTTTGTGTTTCGGGTACACACCTGGTTTTGTTTGATGCTAAAATAGTCCCCGAGCACTCCAAAGCCACAAAAACTTTAAATCAGTACGTTTACAAAATTCACGAGGAGAGCCTTAATCCTCGCGAAATGCTGCTGCCAACACCTCGAAATTAGACTATTGAACACAAAATAATCTCTTAAAATGATAACCAACAACTTACTGAATTTGCACAAGTGCTGCTTAACGCTACGAAATCAAGAGGAAAGAATGGTTTAAGGGGAACAAGGGAATTTCAGCAGTAGAGGAAAGAAAAGAAAAGATAATCGAGTAAAAAGCAAAAAAGAAAAGAAATTCGGTAGAGATGGGGGAGAGAAAACGTTAGAAAGATAGAGAGAAAAACGACTCTCTCACTACACCAAAACAGACTTTTAGCGGCACTTTTTAGGCCTTTAACGGCGCTTTCAGAAGCGCTGCAAAAAACGCCGCTAATGACAGCGTCGCTAACTTTAGCGGCGTTTTTTGAAATAAACGCCGCTATAGATCAAAACCTTTAGCGGCGCTTTTCCAAAAACGCCGCTATAGATTAGGACCTTTAGCGGTGCAACCACACAAAACGCCGCTATAGATCAGGACCTTTAGCAACGCTTTTTCACAAAACGCCGCTATAGATCAAGACTTTTAGCGGCGCTTGTTCCACAAACGCTGCTATATATAAAGACCTTTAGCGGCGCTTTTTCCCACAAACGCTGCTATAGAACAGACCTTTAGTGGCGCTTTTCACACAAGCGCTGCTAAAAACATATCTTTTAAAAAATAAATTTTTAAATAATATTTATTTCTATGATAAATATTATATTATGTTTTAAGGATAAATAAAAAATATTATTTAAATTAAATTTTCGACGAAAATTTTAACTTTAAAACTAAATATAAAATTAATAAATTTAAATTTAGAATTTAAAATAATAAATTAATAACACAATTAAAATCCAAAAGTTAGAACTCTTAAGTAAAAAAAAAATTTAGACTCAAAACTAAAATAAATAATACATATGCAAGGTAATAAAACATACAATGCATTTTCTTAATCAAATAAATAATACATTTACTTAATCAAGGAAATCTTGTACATCATTGAAGTCACACCATCAAATCTATACCCATCAAACTTATACTCCTCCAGCATTTGAAAGTAGATACCTCAGTACCTAAAGCAACAATTAAGAAATAATATTTACAACTGGAAGGGAGGAAGCCAAAATCTTTAAACAAGCTATTCATTAAGAAATGTTTAGGTAGAAGTACATACTTCCCAACTTCCATAATTAAAAAGGCGAGAATCCCACACCGAGTGGTGACCCCTTGACCCCGTGTGGAAGTAATGACCATCAGTTTCATCAAACATGTTCAGCCCATCTAACACATTATTGGAAGCATGGCTATTTTCATAAAACATCATTCAGATACAGGTAGATAAGAAAATAAAATTATGTTTATTAACTTTTACAAATTAAATCTTGTAATTGGATAAAGATTGGGATTGATACCCACTCTACTACAACAAATATGAAAATTATATGGAAAGAACATAGGAAAATATGTAGAAATAGAACAACGATGAAACTGTGAAGATAAATAGAAAGAAATAAAACAACAAATCACAGTTAATTGGTCTCTTATATTAGAAAAATAGAAGCTAAAATATTTAATCCAGCACAGCTCCAGTTTAAGCAACTCAATAAATGCATTGGACCTAAACGTGTTACTTGAGCATAAAACATACAGGCATAGTAAACTGAAATCCTCCTCTTCTACATGCCTTTATTATGAAAAAGGTAATTTAGATTTATACCTGCCTATAATTTAGATTTATACCGTAGGGAACAAGGATTTAGATTTATACCTGCCTATAATTTGCTTCTTTTGAAGTAACATGTAGCAAACAATTAGTCTATATGAATAAAAGAAATAAGAGTATATAGTAATATCCCTCTGCTGAAATACGCATATTCAGTCATATTCCAGTTCATATAACTACTGCTAGGATTTAGATTCATAACTGTTGATAATTTCTTTGAATCAATCTATAGGAAACAATCATCATCACATAAAACCAAAATCAGAGAGCAAATAGCAATTTCACTCTGCTAGAATATAAGAAGATATTAAATCATACTATACCATCAATGCATGATCCATCATATTCCAGTTTATATAATTATTAGATATAATATGATTAACCCAAATGAAGACCAACCAACATATTTAAGCATAAGGGTATGGGCAAATAAATTACCTTGATTAGCTTTGGATTATTTTCAACGACACGCTTAAGACCTTCATCAGTAATCCTTTGGCAATCAACCAGGCTCAAGCATTGCAAGCTACCTTGGTCTCAACCAGTTATTTTGTAAAAGAACATCATCCGTAATCTTCTCATTCGGTGGCGGATTTATGAGAATATCCCTCCATAAAAGAGGATCATTCTGAAATACAGATCGCAAAGATGTGCAAACATTCTCAATAAGAAAAAGATCCCGTACACCCAAATAGCCAAGCGCCAAAATAAGAGCTTCATGAGGGGTTCCTTCATGTCCCTCAGCACGAACCCCACAGTCCTGAAATTTTTCATTTTCCTGATCAACCGAAACCATATCTTTATCCCCAAAAGACAAAGCATCCTCTACATTACAATGGAAAACCACTGTCAAACTACCCAATACAAATGAAAACTAACACCAGGCTAAACTAAGTTACAAGGAATAAAACAATTGAAAATAAAGGCACGACCTTCATTTTCAATGCAGCCAGCTATGGCATTATCTGACAACTCATGCTGAAGTAAAAAGCTAGCAATAAGAATATTTTCCATACACACTTCTTCTCTTTGCTTCAGTACTGAGCAAAAAATAGTTAGCAAAAGAGTTAGCAAAAGTAGCAACTAACTGCTACCTGATGAACTAATCACAGCTTAACGAAGCTCAATAGTTTCAAATTCTTAGCTAATTAAGCTTCGAAGCTAAAAACAACATGAAAAAAATGATAAAAGAAGGCAAATAAAGGAAGCTTAAATAATAATTCGATTGCTAACGTGATAAAATCTCTGTATTTGATCTTGTGCATCAGGAGGTATCTCTCTTCCAGGGACGAAGGGATTTTTCTGTTACAGCAGAAAATCAGATACTGCTTAAAATACAAATAAAATGAAATAAGTAAATCCAAGAACAAGTATTAGCATAAAATGAAATAAGTAAATCAAAAGCAACTATAGAACTCCAGAGAATAAAATTTTAATCCTGTATGTAGCTAAGATCTTTAACCAATCAAATATTCCACAATGAACCAAGATAAGAACACAACCTCATCTTGAGATGGTAGCGTGGAATTTTTGGACTCCTGTACAATTTGATCTTTGGCATCCTCCATGCCTGACGTAGCTCCTTGTAAACCCCAGCCAATAGCACCTATGATAGCACACAAGTAATTTGAATAAAAACTTCACTAATGCTAGAAGTTCGACAAATTAGGCAGCACCAAAAAAAAAACTTGGTAGAAAACAAAATACAAAATCTTTGTAAATACAAGGCAAACATTATAAAAAAGGCTATGATGCAAAAAAAAATTCTCAGAGAATATCCATATCTACTCAATACCAATTCGTAACATAACAAGCCCCAAATAATTACTAAAGGAGTTCACCAAAATTCAAGGAAAAATTGAACAAAAATTATAAGCAGTATTTATTCATCTTATTAATGACTTTTCAGGCTTAAAATACAAGTATCCCATCCCTAAATATTTACTTGCTGAAACATATATGTTCTGCATCAAAACCAATTATATAATTGCAGTAACAATGATTTCTATTTGGTCTAATGATTTTTTTGGCCCTCCAATTTTATAACAAAGTTATTTTAGCTCTCCATTTAATTTTTTTTATTGTTTTAGCCCTTAAACTTACCAAATGAAATACCATATGTCTTCAATATAAGCTCTAAAATCATCTCTAAAGCAATTAGACACACATAATATGCATCCAAAAATCGACCAACATTTCAAGATTTACAAACTAAACATGAAAGACAATAAAAAAGAAGAAAACACTATGTTTCATAACATTATTAGGATAGGAAACTAAGGCTTATATTAAATTGGATAAATGACTAAATTTTGGACAAACCAAAGCAGGAATTGAGTTGAAAACATAACATGGAACACAGATCAAAAGATGTTATGTAATTGCAGATCCAAATAGCAAATAAAAGATAGGAAACTACATTAAAGAAAACAGCTTTTTAAAGTGACCAAAAGAGCAAAAAAAAATGCAAAATTCCAAAATCAAAGTCAAGATCTAAACATCCATACATCAAGAGGTAAATTTTTTAAGAAATATAATCAAGGCATAAAAGATTTTGCAACAAAAGTTGTACATAAAAAAGCTTCACTACGCTGACATATCATTTACCATAAACTTTCCACAATCATCTGTAAATTAATATTCAAATACATTACCTAAAGTTGAAGAACAAGAAACCACCAATAACAACAAATGAGCAGCATGCTACAAGGAGAACCACAAGAAACCTACAAACATTAGAAACAAGAGAATAACTGAATTCTTAACACACAAATTCTGAACTATAAAGTCCATACAGACTCAAGAAGGGAACGGAAGTTATATATATCGAAGAAAACAGAGGCAACATAAACAACTTTTAACTTGCGACATTTTTATTCAGCAAAAGTAAGTTGATTGCGATCATACATAATTTACATCTTTTGGGATCTACCAAGAATTTAAACTAATTAGCAATATATTAAACAAGTGTCATATACAAGGTCTCCTGTGAAGCTCTACACGAGACTTAAAAACAAAAGTAAAACAGTATTAAAAAAGTTGGATCAAACCCAGATCTTTAAAATGAAGACTGTTTTCGGAGAAATCCACCTAAACCCAAAATTCAAAAAAAATAGAAGAGAGAAGAGACGAGGGTTGAGCTTACAAAGCAGCCATCATCAATGGTATAGATGTATTTCTTCGTGGAAGCCATGTACCCAAAGCACCTACAAGCAGAATCCTTGAAAGAGATAGAAGAATCCTTAGGACCCAAAATCCTGTTGATGTCGTTCCTATTGTAAAGCTCATAATCGAAGCCTTCAGGGACCTTGATAGTCTTGGTTACAAATTAAAAAGACATAACGTGCGTGGATATACTGGTATTGGGTATAACCAAAAGGGTGTTTTTTATTAAACGTTTGCGGCGGGGATAGCCATTGGAGAGCAGGAGAAGAAGGGGAAGTAGAGAAAACAGTGAAGAAGGAGTTCAAAACATCGTCGTCTGGTAGCGAGATGGAAAGCTGGGTTCCTTTGATAAGGTTAGGTGAAGAGGAAAGAGAGAAAGGGAGAGGGGAAAGGGTAATAGGAGAAAGGACTTGCTGAATAGAAAGGGAACGGGTATGGCCATGGGAAGATTAGGGATTTCACGGGGGGGGGGGGAATTTGGGGTAAAATGGCGTCATTTTAAAATGATTTTTGCAAACGCCGCTATTTTTTTTATCTATTAAAAAATTATTTTATTTTAAACAAAACGAGTTATTTGCTCTACTAAAAATCTTTTATTTTATCTGTTAAAATTATTAGTTAAGTCATTTTATAAAATATTTCTTATTTTTTTAAATTAAATTTTTATAAAAAAACTAAGTACTCTCAAAATAAATATAATAATTTTTAATAACAAAAAAAATATTAAATGGCTGTAATTAATTATTAAGTTAGAATTATCCAATGTAAGCAATTAATCTCTCACATATCAAATTTCTATTAAAGATTAAGACATTAATCGTGATTTTATATGATTAATTTTCGATCTAATCTCCATTTTATTAGAGATATTTCTTCCTAACTAAAATATAACTATTTTGCTAGATGTTCGATGTGGAATGATTTTAGTTTTTGTATTTCATTTTTATTTGTTATAATTTGGTCCTATCAAAAATAGATAGTTACCTATCCATAACCCCTAACCCCTAATCCTTAACCTCTAACCCCTAACCCCTCTTTTACAATTATATAAGAACTTAATTAATATATAAGTTAAAAAATACTAATCAATCTAAACCTTAAACCCTAACCTGACCCTAGTCTCTAAACCTTAAATCACAACTCTTAACCTCTAACCCCTAACCCTAACTACTAACCCCTAAACCTTATTTAATATATAAATTTAAAAACACTAATTTATCTAAACCCTAAACCCTAACCCAAATCCCTAACCTCTAACCCCTAAATCTTATTTAATATAAATTAAAACATACTGATTAGTCTAAACCCTAAAGCCTAACTTGACACTAAATCCATAAACCTTAAATCCCTAACTCTTAACCTCTAACCCCTAACCCCTAAATCACAACCCTTAAACTAGAATCCCTAATCTATAATCCCTAATTCCATAATCTATAAACGTTAAAATTGTAACTCCTAAACCGGCCTTAAATTCTAAATTAACCATATACCCTAAACCATATATATTAAACCCTAAACTATAATGATAATTAATTAAATATTTTAAAATTAATACTATCGTATCTTTTACAATTATATATGAAATTATTTAATATATAAATTAAAAATCAATCAATTATGTACCTAAAAATTTTTAAAATTATTTTAAATAATAGTATTTTAATTTTTTCATTTTTAACAAATATTTTTCTAAGTTATTTATTTCAAATTATTTCTACGTGTCATTATTTCAAATTTATCCATTTTTAAAAAATATTCAATTAAAAATAAATTGAATTTTAATTAATTTATAAACAAATTAAATAGTAAATAATCAGATAAAATATTTTAGCGGCGCTTTTCCAAAAACGCCGCTAAAGATCTGAGCATTAGTGGCGCTTTTCCAAAAACGCCGCTAAAGATCTTAGCATTAGTGGGGCTTTTCCAAAAACGCCGCTAAAGCTCTGAGCATTAGCGACGCTTCTCCAAAAACGCCGCTAAAGCTCTGAGCATTAGCAGCGATTTTTCAACAACGCCGCTAAATCTCTGAGCATTAGTGGCGCTTCTCCAAAAACGCCGCTAAAGACCAGGGCATTAGCAGCGCTTTTTAAAAAACGCCGCTAAAATCCCTAAAGGTCAGAAAACGAGCTAATGATCATTTTTAGCGGCGCTTCCCTAATGCTCGATCTTTAGCGGCCTTTTTTGGAAAGCGCCGCTAATGCTCAATTTTTAGCGGCGTTTTTTGTACAAACGCCACTAAAAACGCCGCTAAAAGCCTGTTTTGGTGTAGTGTCTTTTTTTTGAAAAAGGAAAAAGTGATCATATTTTGGATATTCTCCCCCATAATCCCCTAATTCACTCCTAAAATCGCTCCCTCACTTCCCACTACACATCCACCACTCAGAAACCCAATTCAGTACAGCTCTTGTCGAAAATAGAAGCAAAAATACAACTTTTGTCATCCCAAAGATTTGAACCCATGACCTCCCTCACATCAACACTCCACTTATCCACCAGACCAGCAGACCCATTCTGTTAATTATTTTCCAACTTTTACTTAAAAGCCTACTGACCAAAGATAGGGCTTATTCATAAAAATACCAAAATTTGCCCAAGCCCAAACACTCCAAAAACACATAACCACTAAAGCTGACAGATGTGTGTATTCCACATTCACAATACCCAAAATTAAAATTTTGGGGCGTTACAAACTTACTGTTTGTTGAAACCCTTTCGCGGATGCCAAAGTATGTAAAATTCTTAAAGAAGCTATTAATAAAAGGAAGTTAGATGACTTGTCGACTATGGAGCTCAATGCAGTTTACTCGACAATTCTCCAAAACAAACTACCCAACAAACTTAAAGATCCAGGGAGTTTTACTATTCCTTGTCTTATTGGTAGTTTAAATGTTGAAAAAGTTTTGGCTGATTTGGGGGCTAGTATAAATGTCATGCCTTATAAGATGTTCAAAAAACTTGGTCTTGGGGAATCTAAATCCATTAAGATGAGTATTCAATTAGCGGATAGATCAATTAGATATCCTAGGGGTATTATTGAGGATGTACTTGTGAAAGTCAATAAATTCATATTCCCTGTTGATTTTGTGGTATTGCACATGAATGAGGATATTGAGGTACCTATGATCTTAGGTCGACCCTTTTTAGCCTTTGCTAGAACTGTTATTGATGTGAGTACTGGTGAACTTGTGCTTCGTGTAGGTGATGAAAATATTACTATTCAAGCATGTGATTTTGTGAGTCCCTAATGAGCGAGATGGCTCTAATTGTTCTGTTAATGTTAGTAATCACGTGGCTCAATGTTCTTTGCAGGAAATCCCTCATGAAAAGGTGTTGGAGCCATATTTTATTCAAAGTGATAGAACTCGAAGGACAAGTGAAGAGTGAATGGTGCAGCTTGACGAACTAGATGAATGGCGAACAAAGGTTGATGAGAAACCAAGAAAGCAAATGAAATAACAAAGCAACACCATGATGTGCATGTAAAAAAGAATGAACCAATTCAAAGTTGGGGACAAAGTACTATTAGACAAATCGAATCCATGAATTTTTCCTTCAGAATTTAAGTTAAGAGGGTCTAACCCATTTGCGGTAAAAATCATTTTTCCATATGGTACAGTTGAGGTAACACATTCTGAATTCAACACGTTTAAGATAAACAGTGTTCATCTCAAACCTTATTTTGGTGGTAAAAATGATATCGAGAAAGAAGAGCTCCAGCCCCAAGATCCACTTTAAATACTGAGCTTAAAAATGAAAGTTGAGCTTAGACTCTAAATAAGCGCTTCTCGGGAGGCAACCCGAGTATTTTTGTATTATTTATTTTACTTTCTTGAAAAAAAAACTTCAAAAGAATTACATTCATTTTTATTTTTATTACTTAAAAAAATTAAAAAAAAGGGTCACACAACCGGGAGACACGACTATGTGGGACACACGGTTTGGACACACGGGCGTATCCTAGGCTGTGTGGATATTGGAGCTATTTTTTCCAATTTTATTTCGACATACACGACAATAGAGAGTTACAAGGTTCAGAGACATGGTTGCGTGTGACACACGGCCTAGCACACGGGCTTATGGTAGACCGTGTGACCTACAAAGCCTCTCACACGGGTGTGGGAGCAGTAAAGGATCATCACACCCGGCCTGACACACGACCGTGTGAGTTGCACGGTTTGGACACACGGGTGTGTCCTAGGCCGTGTGCATATTGGGTGTATTTTTATTTTTATTTCGAAGCTTCACACGGGATAAAAGTGACCACATGACCTGGACACACAAGTGTGTCTAAGGTCGTGTGAAACTTGGATAATTTTTATTTTTGGATTTTAAATGGACACACAGCTTGGAAGGGTACACATGGGCATGTGACACAGCAGTATGGCCCAACACGAGCCTTTACATAACCATGCCTTTGTTTTCACCCTAGGGTTTTCACATTTCCTTTTCATTTGTTTTACCTAGCCACTACTCTTCCTTTCTTTTCCTACCCCCACAGTGGTTCATCCCCTTCCCAAAACCCTAGCTACTGTTATGTAACTCCCCTCATCGATCCGACCACCATGCAACTACAAACCTCCCCCTTTCTCCTTCACTCAACCACCACTTCTTCTTTGTCGATCTACCTGTGCCAACAACTCTCTACCTTTCCCCGATCCCCCTTCTCTCTTTTTTCCTTCCAGACTTGACCACTATTCCCATCACGCCGCCATTCGCCGTCTCTCTTCTCCCCCGATCTCCTCTTTTCTTTACCACCCAACCTCTTGTAACCCCTCTCTCTCCCTTCAGTTTCCCTTCCTCTGTGAACACATTGTCCACATTCCTCATTGACCCGAGGCAACACTGTCGATCACAACCCTATCCCTGAGACCTAAAAAATGGACTTGGAAAAAAATTAAGGCCCATTTTCTATATGGGTCGGGCCTTGGACAAGATTTTTGGCTCGAGCTTGACCCAAATATATTATATTATAAAAACAATTATATTAATTATATATGTTAAATAATAATTATATATATTTATATTAAATCACTAACTCAATAACAATTAAACCCATTACCCAAAACCAAAATAAAATTACCCAACTAGATAACCCAACCTAAAATATAAAATTTTAAATATTATATTTAATACAATAAAATATTTTATGTTATTTATTTATTTTTTCTTTCATATAATAAAATATTTAGTATATTTATGGTAATGTTTTTAATATTAATATTTTTAATGTGTTAGAAAACTTTTATTTGTCTTTTTAGTACATTTAGTGTTTTATATTTTCAAATAAAAAACTAATCTAAAAAAATCAAATATAAATGGGTTGGGTCAGACTTAGATTTATATTTCTTAAATTGAACTTGATTTAGACAAAATAAAAAGTAAGCTTATTTTAACTTAAAGAAATGATCTAAATAGATTGGATTGGCCCAACCTCGGCTCCACCATGATCACTTAGTCCTTACATTTCAATTTTAAATGAAACTTCTTGTTTGGTCCCCAGACCCAACTATACCCGGTAGACTCGTGGTAGGCTTGAGCATACATTAAATAAATAAATAAAGGTCTAATTTTTTCCCAACCCCTATACTCATTTCATACGTAACACCCATAAACTGTATCCGTCACTAGATTAGGGTTACAAGGCATTACCGGATGTAGTATGATTTATCACAATCATTAAACACTCTTTATGCACCAAAGGATAACTATACTTTTATAACATTATCAAACTTAAATATTCACATATCAATTATATTGCTAATCATAATATACAAATCATCACTATTCAAAATTATTAATTTATTCAATTCGAACTTATATCTAAACAATAGAACATGTTCCATACTTGTCAAATTCGAAGTAGTATGAATACAGCTTAAAAAAGTTTAATCACCTAAGCAACATTATAATATGGCCGTATATACTTTTGCTATCACTATGTCATGCGCCAAGCACTATGGTCACATTAAACATTTAAAATCACCCGTACAATTCATAGTATACCAAATTTATATGCTTAATAGTCAATTCTAATTATCTATACTGAACCATTCAAAACAAAACAAAGTTGCATAATTTACCATCACAACCAAACTCAAATAATCTAGGCATATTCAACCATCCATTTTTCATAATCACTACATAGTTAACATAAGCATATTCGGTCATTGCATATAAATTATTCACTCAATAGTACATTTATATAATACTATGACCGAACCTAATTTAATCAAATAGTATATCCAAATATGCAACATAACCAATCCATAAATTTAACCATTTTAATACATCACATATCCAAATACACAAGCACATTATAGCCAAATTTTGTAACAACCCATAAGGCTGAATATATATACCAACTATTACTTATCAAATAACTTAGCTAATGACTTAACATTTTCAAGACTGCACTATAAGACTTATACTTACCATAAATCATGACTAAATTTATCACTCATTATCAAAACATATTAAACAAATTAAACATAAACTTATCTTGACCGAGATCATACATACAAACATAAACATAGCTACTATGTTTCATATAGAATAAACTAAGGCCACTTTATTAAAACCGATTTCAATAAGCACATAATCAAGAACTCATACCATAGCTGAATATACATAATTAACAATATCATTTCAAGCCAATTTATCAAAAGCATAAAGACCAAACTTAACTCTTTACCTATATACCATAACCGAACCTATATAATACCAAAACCAGTCACTCCATACAATTATGACATACTTACTAATACCAATCCACACACACATTCAACTTAATATATATCATCTAATATATATATAAATTTGGTATTTAGTTTATCTCATAACCGAATCTATCCAACACCATATGCATAACAATTATATACCTAATATAAACTTAAACCACATCCAAATATGAATAAGCAAAAGCTCCATTTTTAATCATTTTACCATATGCATCAATACCAAACTCAAACAAAAAGAGAAAAGCCATTTTCGCATGACTATTAATTACATATAAATATTTGTACCCAAATCAACGTTTCGACTATGCTATACATGCCATATACTTGAAAACAACTTAGTAAAATACCGAAAGAAAATGTCGATAGTGTGATCGGCTTTGCTGACGATCCCTGAGTTCGTAATGACCTCAAAAATTTATAAAACAAAGTTAAACGAATACAAACACACACAGTAAGCTATTTTGAGCTTAGTAAGTCATAAGCAAAAATATACATTATCACTAAGTTAACCAAAACTGAATATACATATTCTCTAGTGCAAGGTTATCATTTAGATCTATCACACACATACCATATGGCTAATTGTACACATAAACATGAACTTACTCAAATCTCAATATTAAAATCACATATACTACTTTTGGTCAAATATACACAACCACATATGTATACACATAGTTCACATTTATAACTTTAACATTTATATAATCAACTTAATAACTAACTTACCTTATTTTCATAACTTGATATAAGTACATACCTGAGCGCTTTTAATTCGATTTCTCATTTAGTCTTCACTTAACATTGCTCGTTGAACCGTTCGGAATTAAAAAGGATACGCGGATAGTTAGAACACTCGTACAATGCCAACGTCCCAGACGTGGTCTTACATGTAATCACATATCGATGCCACTGTCCTAGACAGGGTCTTACACATACACACAAATCGATGGCAACGTCCCAGACGTAGTCTTACACGAAAACACATATCGAAAATCCTATCTCATAACATAAGTATCCTATCTATTCCTAGGGTTCGTACGGGGCTTTCAGACAATGATTATCGATCGAATCAAACTCGAAACAAAATCTCTATCTCAACATTCACATTCGGCCAAGGTATATAACAAATCAAATAATTCAATTTATCACATATCATTTATATATTCTTGAATTCAACAACATTTAAATGCTTATTGACTTACCTCAGATATCAATGGATGAAATCAACTAATCGACTACTTTTGACTTCTCCAGATCTAATTCCGTTTTCTTCGGTTCTCGATCTAAACATATTCAAATTTAACCCTTTTAATCATCAAATCATTCAATTTTATCCAAAAACACATAAATGGATAAATTACCATTTTACCCCGTCATTTTACACTTTTTGCAATTTAGTCCCTATTGCATAAAACACAAAATACACAAAATTTGCACACATCATGCTAGGGCCGAATGTTCATAGTCTTCATACAAGTCCACACGTTTCATTTATTTCGCATTTTAGTCCCTAAAAATTTATTTTCACAATTTTGCCCTAATTACTCAAATTCACCAAAAATTCAAAGACAAAACATGTTAATCTAACACATATATTTCATATTTCATAAACTAATATCATAAAACTCAAACATTCATCAATGACACATTTCAAAATCATCATCAATTCACAAAAATGAAGCATGGGTTTTGAAGAACATGAAGCAACGATCTTAAAAACGTAAAAATTATCAAAAATCGAAACAAAAACTAACCTTAATCAAGATGAACAAGTGCCGAAACCTAGCCAAGCTTTCTTCTCTTTTTCTTTCTTTAGTTTCGGTGTAAAAAGATGATGATAATGGCTTATTTTTGTTTTATTTTAACATATATTAACATTTTATTGTTTTATTAAATTAACCTATAATAATAAATATATAAAACATATAATTTTAGGCTACTTTTGACCATTGCCGCCCACTATCATTAAAATGGCCTAATTGCCACATAAAACCTCCATTTTATAAAGACAACAACAATTAAGCACTTTCATATTTAACCCTCGAATTTTCACTTTACGCAATTAAGCCATTTTCTCAAATTAAACACACAAACAATAAAATTATTTCACGAAACTTTCACACATGTAAATTCACACATAATTAACACATAAAATAATATTAAAATATTTTTCAGACTCGAATTTGTGGTCCCGAAACCACTATTTCAATTAGGGTCAAAATCGGACTGTTACATCATACTTAAAATTTAATCTATCTATTTTT
This sequence comes from Gossypium hirsutum, assembly GCF_007990345.1. Lineage (NCBI taxonomy): Eukaryota > Viridiplantae > Streptophyta > Magnoliopsida > Malvales > Malvaceae > Gossypium > Gossypium hirsutum. The sequence continues at coordinate 5,740,451 of NC_053439.1, read as the reverse complement.
AATTTTAAGAGTTTAATCTCTCTATTATTTTGATTTAATAGTTAAAGTTCAATGGATACGACTGTGATAGAATTTTAAAAAATAAATTATTATGTGACATTTTTTAATTAAAAAATTACTGAGGTGGTCAATTTAAAATTTCTTAAAAAGTTATGTAAGAAAAAAAAACTACCAACTTTCACTCTTTCTCTAAAAATATTATTCAACAACTTTATAATCTATGATTTAGATTTAGGAACCTTATAACTCCATATTCAAAATCGGAAACTTTGCAGCTCTAGATTGAACATTTTTATTTGTTTATTTTGCTTTCCACTTATGTAATTATTGGTCACATAAATAATTTTTTTAATTTAAAAATAATAAATATTCTAATTTAATAAAATTATTTTGACCGTGTTATTTATTGGATTTTAATTTCTACTATCTCGATATTCCATATCAATCTTAACGAATCAATTCATACGACCATTATATACTCACCTCGATACTCAACCATATAATTAACATTTATATGCAAGAAAATAAATCGATCCCGAATCATAAAGGTACAAATCGAAATCTCGCGTCACTCGTCGACAACTCTTTTTTTCCTTTTCCTCTTGACGATTTAACGTCGTCTTTAGCTACGTACAATCATACAATAGATAAGCAATATCAATTGTTATCCAATTCACATTTGAATACAAAGTCAAGCATATTTTGCATTTTATTTAATTTAGTCCCTACATTTGGGACAAGTGTAACATTTGATATATACCTTTGGATTAAAATCCGATTTCACATTTATTTAGAGACCCTATACTTTCTATTCCTACCATAATTTCATAATAGATTTTCATTTTATTCAATTTGGTCTCTAACGTAACAAAATTAACAACTACGCTTATTAAACTTTACAATTTAGTCCTTTTCATAATCTAAGCTTAATTTATATCAATTTCAAGCCTAATTCTTCAATTTCTCAATAATGACAGCTTATCAAAATTTCAACAATTAAACAAATTGATACATGGACTATCTAAATTAAGCTTACATGATCACAAATCTATAAAACTAAAAAAAGTAACTTAGGGACTTACTTACAATTGGTGGTCGAATGTTAACTAAAAAATGGTGTTTCCTTTCTTTTTCACCTTTAATGGACGGTCAACTTTTGGGAAGAAGATGAGCTTTTATCATCTTCCACAAATTTTGTTATATATATGTAGATTAATGGTTTATTAACCTTACTTTATTTTAATTAAGTCATTAATTAATTCATTATTAGCTATTAATTTAGTTTAAGTGAAATCTGTAACACCCCAAACTAGGCCTAGAAGTTTAGGGTCGAACTTGGATGAGTTACACCAATGCATTGAAAACTTATTTCTTTTCGAGATTTTAACTTTGAAAACCAGAAATTCATTTTTGTCGGTTTAAGTGATTTTATAGTTTCATGTTAGAAATTGACTAATACGGACGAGATTATCAAAAGGAAAACTAGGCAAACCCAAAGACAATTTACAAACCCAAAAGATCAAATCACGTTTATTACAGTGCAAGAAATCTAAACTCTCGTACATCGTCTAACCCTAAAACTGATGTTTTCTTGAACAGATAAAGGTAAGACAAAGGGCGAGTTACCAATCACTGCGTATAACCAGACTCAATACAAATAGGCAAAGCATACTACAAAATTTGTAGCAACGCAAAGAACTTAAGAGTAGTTGTATAACTAGTACGAACAATTCTAGAGTCTTACAGAGATTTAATCAAAGGTAGTACAACGGAACAAAGAAAAACATAATATAGTAGAACAAAACTAAATGGTACAGAGCAGAGTAGAACAAAATAAAACAGAATAGAATGGCGCGCAGAGTAGGATGGAACAAAGTAGAACAGAATAGGGCAGAACATAATAGAATATAGCAAAATAGAGCATGTATGTTTATGCAAATGCAGTATTTTTCAAACAAATCAGAATGCAGATTTATCAGAAACAGTATTTTCAAACTTTGTTACACACCAAAATAGAGTTCTCCCCCGAACTCATCCATCCATAACACACTAATAAAGTCATCCCAGGTTGCCCGGCAACAATGACCCGCCACCTCTGGTTGCTCGACAATGATGGCTTATCAATATGCAGTTAAACTACTAATCAAATATATGTGATCAAGCCACTAATTACGTAGATCATTAACTGCAAGTACAAACTTCCTCCTTTAATATCAACCCAAAGTCTCATGCATTGTATCATGGCATGCATATGTAGAATTAGACTAATGAGCATTGTCTTTCAATAACAAAATCAGTAACCATGAGAATCCATGTTTTGTAAAATAGACTTTTTGAACCATAACAGGTCATATCAGATTTTTCATGAAGTCACGTGTATGATTATAAAACAGAATCAGCAACAATCTGTCTAACATGTTCAGATATCGCATATTCTTGATCAACAGAGTAACGCAAAGGCGTACCAACAAACTTAATAGAATACGAATCGTACCTGATAATTCACACACATTGACGATAGCACATTACGTTCTGATGGATCTTACTCACTTAGGTTGAAACATAACAGATACACGTACAGATCACAAGTTGTTCATCATCAGTCTAACTTGTTCAGATACCACATATATCATCCATATATCAGTCTTAGAGCATCAGATAGTCCTCTTACGAATAAATTTAGATCATAAATACATTGTGGAGGTCAGTGCTTGTGTTGGGCAACACTCATGGCCTCTAAAATAAGATTTGGATCCTATTCATATGCCACACAGCCTGGCCATACGCCCATGTCCTTGCTCGTGTGGCTCATACAACCTGGGCACACGCCCATGTCCCTGACCGTGTGGTTCTAAAACATAAATAGTGAGTTACACGACCTGAACACATGCACATGTCCTTGCCCATGTGGCTCACATGGCCTGGGCACACATCTATGTCCTTACCCGTGAGGATCACACGGCTTGGGCACACACCCATGTCCTTACCCGTGTGACTCACACGGCCTGGGCACATGCCCATGTCCTTGGCTGTGTGGCATCGACAGTCTCGTTTCTCAACGACTAAAAATGTAAAAAAAGGGGTTTTGGCACCCACCTAATACGGACTCGATGTAGGAGCAACAAAGATGATTTCTCGTCTCTAAAAAACAAGCAATTGTCCAACAAAAAGTTAACTCACAGTCAAATCGCTAAAAACTAACATTCTAAAATCGAAGTTACGTTGAAGAACTTTCGACACCAGAACTTAAATCAAACTTACCAGCAAGCGAATTAAACTAAAATGAGAAGTCATATCTCGTATATAATCAACGTAATGTAACATAGCAAAAAGAAATAAACTTGAAACAGTACAGAAAGAAGCCAAAAGTAACGTTAGAAAATAAAATAAAATAAAAAACAAAATGAGAATCATGAACAGTAAAGGAAGTTTTTGTTTTGGGGAAATTTTAACTAAAATAAACTATCCCATAAGGCAATTCAATAAAAACATCTCCATAACTTTTACTGAGACTTGAACATAAGACCAAAGGGTGAGCTAAGGCCTTAGCACTTAACCAATAGGCTCATTTTTTATATTAATTGCACACAATTAACTTATAAACCACAATTCCAGAGTAAGGGTTTAAGCAAAATAACCAAATTTCCAGAAATAGGATTCTAACCCAGAACCTCACACACAGAACTAGAATACTTAACCACTGAACCAGAACAATTTCCTTAACAAAAATTTCCAAAGACTAAACTCAAAAATAAGGGATGACCACTTTTGATTTCAAAATCCATTTTCTTCTAACCTGATTTTTGGGGTGTTACAAAATCCATTGTCACATTCCACTAACATCTATTTCAAATTGGTTTACTAATCATTTTAGTCCCTTAGATAATTGTTATCTAGGTTCTCAAGCCTTTTTTTTAATTAAAACTCTGTATAGTGATTGGAATTTTATAATTTAGTCCCCGAGCCTTAATTAATCAATTTTTTGGCTAAATTGCTTAACCGAGTTTCAATATATTTTTATAACAATTCCGTAGATTTGTGGAAATAAGGTCTCAAAACCTCATTTTTCGACACCATTGGAAACTGGGTTGTTACAAAATGAGTCCCTGTACATTAGATCAAAAAGCAAATTGATCCTTTTTGTTAAATTTTTCATCAATTTCCATTGTTAAATACCGCATGCCACGTGTACCTTATTTCGATGCATAGGGACTAGTTTTTAACAGTAGGAATAGATGAAATTTTTAATAGAATGATTAGTTTATTATTTGATCTGATGTACATGGACTAATTGCCCATTTTTTAAGTAGATGAGCAAAATGCAATCCCATTTTTTAAGTAGATGAGCAAAATGCAATCCAACTCCTACTACAAAGGTTGTACTTTTACCAACATTAATACAATAAATATAAATCAACAATACCAGAAAAATATTTGCAAGGCATATACGTGTGTATATATAAAAAACCAAAAATGAAAACGGTTCATACTAGACTTACTCATGGGTTGGGCCACCAACCTAGGTCCAAAATCTCGCCCAAAAAATGAGAGGGTTTGGACAAAATATGAGACCTAAAAAATGGAGTTGAGTAAAATTTAAGATCCATTTTTTATATGGGTCAGGCCTTGAGCAAGATTTTTGGCCTGAGCCTAGCCCGAATATTATATTATAAAAATAATTATATTAATTATATATGTTAAATAATAATTATATTTATATTTATTCTAAATCACTAACCCAATAACAATTAATCCCAGTACCAAAAAAATTTACCCAACGAAATAACCCAACCCAAAATATAAAATTTTAAATATTATTATATTTAATACAATAAAACATTTATTTTATTTATTTTTTAATATAATAAAATATTTAATATATTTATGGTAGTGGTTTTTAATATTAATATTTTTAATGTGTTAGAAAATTTTTATTTTAGCCTTTTTTTAGTGCATTTAGTGTATTATATTTTTAAAAAAAATCAAATATAAATGAGTTAGATCAGACGTAAAATTACCTTTCTTAAATTAAATTAAACTTGATTAAGAAAAAAAGTAAAATTATTTTTAAAATCAAACTCGACCCAAACTTAAAAAATTAATCTAAAAACAATGATTTCGCACATCCTAAACTCAGCTCAACACCACCATGGTCACATAGTCCATCAATTTTAAACGAAACTTCTTGTTTTGTCCTCGGACCCACCTGTACCTAGTAGACTTATGGCAGGCTTGAGCCTACGTTAAATAAAGAATTTTCCCAATTCCTATACTTATTTTATACTTAAAATTTAATTTATTTACTTTTAATTTCAATATTTTAATCTCTCTACTATTTTGATTTAATAATTCAAGTTGAATGGATGCTACTGTAATAGAATTTTAAATTTCTTTTTATCATATGACATTTTAAATTTTTTTTACAGAGGTGGTCAATTTAAAATTTCTTAAAAAGTTATGTAAGAAAAAAAAAACCTACCAACTTCCCCTCTTTTTCTCTCAAAATATTATTAAGGAACTTTATAACTCCATATTCAAAACTGGAAACCTTGTAGCTCTAGATTGAACATTTTTATTTGTTTATTTTGTTTTCCACTTATGTAATTATTGGTCACATAAATAATTTTTTTAAATTTAAAAATATTAAAAATAATAAATATTCCAATTTAATAAAATTATTTTGACAGTCTTATTTATTGGATTTAATTATTGAACTATAAACAAAGGATGGAAAGCAAAATTAAAGGAAAAAAAAAACCACTATTGATTAAGCGATGAAGAATTGGCATTGGGTGAATCCCCCACGCGACCAAGCTCGTGCGCTGCTATAAATACTCATTCCCTCATATGGCAAATAAATCATCCATACATTTGCTTTGCTATATTTACCAAAAAAAGAAGCTTGTAAATCTCCCCAGCATATGTCTCAAAGGCCTACCGTTCCTCACTCTTGTTCATTAGCATTTGATCTTCATTCCCATTTCCTGGTTTCTAGTGATATGAACCCTAATTCCATTTGGAGTCTTTAGTTATATTTCAGTCCTTTATTTTTTTTTCTTGATCAATTTTGTTCATTCTTTGAAAGTTTTTAGATTTTTGTTTTTGAGAGAATTTTTTAAAAAAATGGGAGGAGTCAAAGGTTTCATTGAAGGAGGCATTGCATCAATTGTCGCCGGTTGTTCAACCCACCCACTGGATTTAATCAAAGTTCGAATGCAGCTTCAAGGTGAAGCCCAGGGCCCTACCGCGGCTGCTCAAAATCTCCGCCCTTCTTTAGCTTTCCAGACCAACAGCACCCCCTCCTCTACTGTACGCCTCAGACAAGCCACGGCGGCGCGTGTTGGACCTGTGGCTACTGGGATTCGGATCTTTAAAACCGAAGGCTTCAGAGCTCTTTTCTCAGGTGTTTCCGCCACCGTACTCCGCCAGACCCTTTATTCCACCACCCGGATGGGAATCTATGACATCCTGAAGCATAAATGGACCGATAAGGAAACGAATACCATGCCTCTCGCCAGCAAAATCCTCGCTGGGTTAATAGCCGGGGGTATCGGCGCTGCCGTCGGGAACCCAGCCGATGTTGCAATGGTTCGTATGCAAGCTGACGGACGCCTCCCTTTATCTCAACGCCGTAACTACACCAGCGTCGTTGACGCCCTCGCTCGCATGACCAAACAAGAAGGCATTACTTCCTTGTGGCGTGGCTCATCGATGACGGTGAACCGAGCCATGCTGGTGACGGCGTCGCAGTTGGCTTCCTACGATCAAATCAAAGAAACGATTTTGGCAAAAGGGTGGATGAAAGATGGGCTCTGTACACACGTGGTGGCGAGTTTCTCGGCTGGATTTGTGGCGGCGGTGGTATCGAATCCCGTTGACGTAATCAAGACAAGGGTAATGAACATGAAGGTGGTGCCTGGGCAAAGGCCACCGTATACCGGAGCTTTGGATTGTGCTATGAAAACAGTGAAGGCGGAAGGGCCGATGGCTTTGTATAAAGGGTTTATACCTACCATCTCCAGACAAGGGCCGTTCACGGTGGTGCTTTTCGTTACGTTGGAACAGGTACGAAAGTTGCTTAAGAATTTCTAAACTATTTTAGGACGACAATGTTTTAAGTAGAATGAAATAATAAAGTTTTCCATGGAATCTGGAAGCAAGAGTTTGTGTCTTTGCTTCAGATTGTAAGAAAATTTTGATATCTGCAATTTTCATCATCATATATTATTTTCTCTATTATATCACCAAATAATTCTTCCAATTTAAGTTATGGCGATTGCTGCTGATTCCTCATTACGCAGCGGAAGACGTGAATGAATGGAACTATATATTTGTTTTTAACCAGCATAACACTTTCACTTTTAATCTATGTCTCATTCCTTCTTTGTTTGAGTTTAAATTTTATTTCGAAAGTCCTCCAATTAAAAAATAAACCATTTTTTTATATTTAATTGAGTATTTGAATTTTAAAAATGTATAACAAATGTCTTCAAATTCTTTTAAAATTTTAATTTTTACTTTTTTTTTTGCACTTAATTAGTTACTTAAACTGTCAAAATGAATTAAAATGATCCTATGACCATTAACTATAAAAATCAATAAAAATTATAAAAATTATGAAATTTTAATAAAAATAAAATTTATTAAAAATTAGAAAAAATATAAAAATTGTAAAAAAATCATAAAAAAATTGTAAATTTTGTAAAAATCATTAAAAAATTATAAAATGCATCAAAAAGTTCTTTTAACCATTAGCTTTAACTGTTGACCGTTAAAGTTAACGACTTCTAATTTTTTTTAGTTAAAGCCATCACGTGTCGCAACACAACGTGACATGTGGCGAAAGATGATAAAAAAATTAATAAAATTTATAGAAAAATTATAAAATGCTTCTTTTGGTATGATAACTTTTATAATTTTTTTACAAATTTTATATTTCTTTACCTTTTTTATAATTTTATTACGACTTCATAATTTTTTATAATTTTTCTATATTTTATAATTTTTTACGATTTTTATAAATTTATTTCTAATTAATAAATTATAAAAAATTATATTTTTATTAAAATTTAATAATTTATAACTTTTATTTATTTTTATTTTTATCATTTTTTTCCATATGTCATGCCATGGTTGTGACACGTGGTAGCTTTAACTAGAAAATTTAGAAGCAGTTAACTTTAAGTTAATGACTAAAGGGCATTTTTTGATACATTTTTACAATTTAAGTATTTAGTTGGGTGAAAAATAAAAGGGGCTTAAAATTTTTTTTAATTTGAGGGTCTTTTTGACGCATTTTAAAAGTTCAGGTACCCAATTGAGTACAAAAAAAAGTAAGGGCTTAACTTTTAAAAAGAATAAAGCAAGTCTTTTTGATGCAGTTTGAAAATTCAAATACCAAATTTAGTGAAAAAAATGCAGGATCTTAATTACTTTTTTTTATAGAAGTTTGAAAATTTTTTACACTGTTATTGCCAATATAAAAGAACTAACTTGAAGAAAAGAAAATTCAATATAAGAATAACTGTGAATTTTAAAACTTAATTTAGATAAAAATAAAATTTTAAACCAAAATATAAAAATAATTGAAAAATAATTCAAACCGAGTTGTAAAAGAATATCTAAAACTTTCTCTTTTGATTTGGAGTCTAATTTCACCAGGAACTTGGAGGGAAAAGAAAAAGGCCAAATGTCAAAGTCACACAGTCTCTCGAAAAACACCATAATTATTCCAAATACCGACACAACAAAACAACAGCTCAGAAAAGATTCTAGGTTTTTCTAGGATACAAGGTTTCGAATTGAGGCTCGTGACTGAGCATTGTCTGCACATGAACCTGTCCTTGGCCAAACTCACTAATCTAGTTATTAAGCTTTTTCATAAATATCCATGTGAGGATTCTCCATTCTTATTTTTTAATTATGAGGTTAGAGATTTAATTCTGTTAATAAAATTGAGATATATTTTATGATAAGTTGTTTATCTTTTTAAAGAGTATTTATGATGGAAAGATTAATTATTGTTATCGAGATAAATATTTTAATTTTAATAAAAAAACATAAATATTATAAATTCTTTAAAATGATTAATTTTTTTTGATAATTTAAATAATGGGACTAACAATATTATCTCCTCTCATAATATGCATATTTTATTACAATTTTCTTGCGTATTAAGTAGTTTTCTCTTTGAATTTCCCAGTCACATATTAACCTACCTTTTTGTCCTATGGATATAATGTGTTTAGTGCCATATGATTTTTGTAATCTGTTTTAGGTAGTATGACTACATATTGATTATGATATGAGGTTTTAGAATTTCTTTTCTTGAGCTCTCCCCATTTCTTAAATTAAAATTTTATTTTTTAACATCTTATTATTATATTTATGCTAACATTAAAAAGTTTTAATGAAATGATATTACGAATTAATCAAACATCAGCTCAATTAGTATAAATAATTATATAAATTCAAAGATATTTAAGTACTTTTTTTATTAAAAATACTATCCACTAATAGATTTTATTTTTAAACAATTTTTTTCCTATGCAATTATCTAGCATGTTATTATAATATTTTTGAATGAGTTTAGGGTTACGAATTAAATACATTTAACTCAATTAAACATATTAAAAACCAATTATAAAATATAATTAAGATTATTTGTTTAATTTAATTTAATAAATAACTATCATATGTTGATTTGATATTTATATTGGATTCAAATGGAAAATTCAAGAAATGATGCTTTTAATCAAGAACTGTTTATCTCTAAACGCCTGTTATATATAGTTTACATTTCAATTAATAATAATATTAAACATTTAAAGATTCTTATATCATTCTTTTCAAACACGTTTTCCTACAAAACAGAATGATGTACTCAGATTCGAATCTCTTTTTTATCTTAATAAAATAGTTTCAATACTTTTGTGTTATAAAAAATAGGAACTTGATGGTGTAGAAGAATATATAATTGAAGGATTAGAACGGTTACGTTAGGTGGCCCGTATTGTTTAGTGGAATTTGGCGTATGCGAACCAACCATTTCGATGCATAGTGTGGGCGTGCAGTTTATGTTATCCCCTATAAGATGAGATGGAACAACACATACCAACAAAGTTTGAGAAAGGAAGTGGTGAGCTAAAGGTAAAAAAAGCAAGACCATATGATTCACCAATACATATGTGTATGTGTACTACAAAAAATTTCAAACTCAGTAGACTTAACAGGCAAAGTCTTACTGAATACTAAAGTCTCACACACATAAGAATGAGTCGAACCAGGATGAATCAATGCAATAACATTAGTATCATAAAGAGTGAAAGTATAAGTAATAACATCTGGAGAAGAAGCCTCCTCTCGAGCACGGATGACATATGCTCTGGCAGGTGCACGAGCCTCAGATTAAACTGTCGTGTCCTTTGTCCCTCTCTAACTACCACTTACATTACCCGTATGCCTGGGTGGTCTACCTCGTACTGACACATTACTCGGTCTGGTACTCTGTACAGTATTTTGCTCGGCCATCATCAGACACTCTCGAATAAAATGATCCTTTGATCCACACTTAAAGCAAGACCGATCATATAATCTTCAATCTCCTGGATGCCATTTACCACAATGCTTGCACTCTGATCTATTTTGTCGAACATTACCAACACTAGCAACTGAAGTAGCTCGTGAACTCACAGGGGGTCGATCTCGATCATATTTAGGAAACCCTGTAGTAGGTTTAGATCGGTTATGATTCTCTCTGAATTTCTTTGAGGTCGACTGGAACGATTTACTAAATGATCTGTTACGGGAATCTCGAGCTTCAAGGTCAGCTTTTCTCTTCTCTTTCCCGAGCTCCTCGGCTTTACAAGCTCGTTCAACAAGTACTACGAACTCTTTTATCTCAAGTATGCCAACTAACAGTTTAATATCTTCATTCAGCCCATCTTCAAATCTTTTACACATAATAGGTTTAGTCGAAACACATTCTCAGGCATATCTGCTGAGTCTAACAAATTTTCGCTCGTATCCTGTCACTGACATCCGACCCTGTTTCAATTCAAGAAATTCCTTGCTTTTCTGATCAATGAATCCTAGTTACTCGAGGTCGGTCGAGAATCTACCGGCTCTGTCACTTACGCGGGAGCAGGCGCTATACTCTCAACATCATCAGCTACGGCTCGATCGGGATCCATTACTATACGAAAACACATTTTTAGATGTCAAAAGTCATCACACTATCTCAGTATAAAATATGACATGTATAGCTAGACTCATACACGCTACGTTAGTCCTAGAATCGACTAAACCGTAGCTCTGATACCAATAAAATATAACACCTCGACCCGCGTCTGTCGCCGGATTAGAGTTACGAGGCATTACTAAACAAAGCACACATTCGAACAATTTACAGGTACACATAAACAAGTCTCTTAAATCAATCAAATTTTAAATCATAAAGCTAACATAAACTCTTTATAATTTATTCTATATTTTAAAACGAACATATATGTAGTCACATAAATCATAAGCAAAAATATCAAATAAATCAAAAATCACTTTTTCATAATCGGCACATCATGCGTTTACATTCAATAACTTACATTGACTGAATTTAATAGACTTATCATTATATTTCTATATACAACTTAGTCATCAAAATTCAAATAACAAAACCAATTTACTTAAAACACATATACCCTTCTAGTTTTATTATAACACAAGTCACTATTCAAATGGTCAAACCCAAATACAAAAGCTGAAAATAAACTTGCTAATTCATATGTTTTAGTAAATAACTATTTTTATTCAACTAAATTACATCGCACGCCATTAATATTACATAGTACCGAACTAAAATATATTGTTCCATAATTAGCAATTTATAACAAACTCATCACTAATATATATATATAACATGTCCGTATGTAAGTAGGCTTAATACACTAATCATAATTATTTCATTATGTACATATTAAACACTTATTAACCTATTACAAGATTGTGCATGTGTGTACTCCAAATGGCTCATTTTCGAACATCCATATTTCATTATCACTACAAAACTAATTAAGACATATTCGGTCATTATAACACTCAAACCATAGCATATTTATGTTTTCTTAATATTCTCCAAAACACATACTTATCAATATAAATATGAACACCAAAACTGAATCATATAATCACTTACATTTTCAAATCGAACATAATTTAAATACACCACATGTATATACAATATTTCTAAATACCTAATTATCTTAGTTCAACTAACATCCAATATTAATCTTACTGCCGAAACACATAATTAAATATCACCTTTTTATTTAACTTATATCACAAGAATTTAATATCTAACATAAACCAAATTTATCACATACATGTAACTTGAATACCTCATTCAAATGCAAGCTCAAATCATGATCAAATGTAGTCAAATTCAAGCATCAAAATTAAACACATCAAGCACCCATTCAAAAACACATAAAACCCAATTTAAACAAAATGATCATGAACAAGCCATTTTTAAACCAAACCGAACAAAAGCATGGAAATTAAACCATTTTCGCATGGCTTTTTATATATTATGATCCAAAACTAACCAAAACATAATCAAGCCTATACATGCCATAAGATCGAGTTCAACTTTAACAAAATACCAAAAGAAGTCGATAGTGTGATAGACTATGCTGATGATCCCCGAGCTCGTAACGCGACTCCCAAAATCTATAAAATAGAGGTAAACAAAAACACACACAGTAAGCTATTAAAGCTTAGTAAGTCATAAGTAAAAATTCAAATATATATACTAATACTTATTCCATCATTAAGTTAAAATAAACCAAATATTATAATATTTTGTACCATATAACACTTTAAAAAAATCACATTTTATTTTCATATAAACAAACCATATGGCCAAATACACATAAATATTTAGCAAAGCCAAATTTTCAACAAATCATTATGCCAAAACATGCTTATATTCAAAAGGTTAACTCATACCCTATATTTCATTTGAAACTATTATCAATTTAAAATAATCAACTTACCTTAACACTAATTAAGCAAATGGCTAACACATACCTGAATAATTTAGCTTTCTTAACACATTTATTTGCTTTTACTATTTCTCACATAAGATTTATAGAATATAGAACCTTGTTTAAAACATCGGCATAAAGCCGGCTAGGCACAAAGCCCGATACATTTCACTGGCACAAAGCCTGCTAGACATAAAGTCTGAAGTAATTCACCGACATCAAGTCTGCTAGACATAAAGTCTGAAGTAATTCACCGACATCAAGTCTGCTAGGCATTAAGCCTGAAAATATCAGATACAAGGATGATCTTTCATATAATTCTTTATGTTTACATAAGTCTTACTCAATTACTGTATCTCTGTAAGAATTGAATTATATTCAATTCTTCATAGCAAACAAACATTCGAACCACATATGTATAATTTACAACATTAAAATTTAGCTCAAAGATTTGTAACCTATATTCGAACCACATATGTATGTAAAATTCATACATTAAATTCAGCTCAAAAACTTTGTAACCTATATTTGAACCACATATGTATATAAAATTCATACATTAAATACAACTCAAGAACTTTAAATATATATATTCGAACCATATGTGCATATATATATAATTCATAATATTATGTTCAGCTTAAACAACTTATATCATTCATTCAAACTTTATATATATAATTCATAACTTTAATTTCAACTCAATAGATTAAATCTTACATTCGACCTACTTGTCCATGTAAATTCTACTATTAGTTTCATATCATTGAACTTAAAGCATACTTTAGCTATTATACATGTAATTTATACCATTAATATCAACCTCCCAAAATCAATTTCTATGTTCGGCTATCACATAGAAAAATCACTAAGTTTTATTCAATTTATATTCTTTTAGTTCCAGCTTACTAAATGTATGATAGATATATTTATATAAATTCCAATTTTATAACATTTAAATTGCTATTAGACTTACCTCGGACAGTGAAAAATTGAAAATGGATAATTAATCGACGATTTTGGTTTTTCCCCAATCTAGCTCCGATTTCTTTGGTTCTTGATCTAAACATATTCAAAATGAGCTAGTTTAAATATTATTAACTTCAATTTAATCCAAAAACGCATAAATGGAAAATTACAAATTTGCCCCTAACATTTTACATTTTTCACAATTTAGTCCGAATTACACAAAACACAAAACATTCAAAATTTGACTATACTATGGTTAGGCTGAAACTTCATTATACTCATACAAGTCCATGCATTTCATTTATTTCGTATTTTAGTCCCTCAAAAATTTATTTTTACAAGTTAGCCCTAAATACTCAAATTCATCAAAAATCCCAAGACAAAACGTGTTAATCTAACACATATATTTCATATTTCATCAACGAACATCATAAAACTCAAACATCCATCAATGGCACATTTCAAAATCATGATCAATTCACAAAATTGAAGCATGGGTTTTGAAGAACACAAAACAATGATATCAAAAACATAAAAATTATCAAAAACCGAACAAAGAACTAACTTTAATCAAAATTCAAAATGGCCGAACCCTCAGCTTGCTCTTTCCTTTTTCTTTTCTTTTACATTCGGTTAGTAGAAACAAAAAAAATGATAATGACTTTTAACTTAAGTTTTTTTATTAGTATAATAACTTTATAATATATTATTTATTATTATAACCTTTATAATTATTATAAAAACTGTATAATATATAAATAGTGCCATCCATTCATTAATTCAATGGAAAAATTGCAACATGAAACCTTCATATTAAAAGAACAACCTCTATTTGGCCCTTCTAAAAATAACCACTAAATTTTTATTTTACGCGATTAAGCCCTATTCTCAAATTAAGCACTCAAACAATAAAATTAATTCACGAAACTTTTACACATATAAATTCACACATAATAAACACAGAAAAAAATATTAAAATATTTTTCAGACTCGGATGTGTGATCCTGAAACCACTGTTCCGATTTGGGTCAAAATCGGGCTATTACAAACATCACCAATTTCTTATTCGAGAGGCATATCCTCCTCAGATCGAATTTTGCAATGTTGGAAACAATTTGCAATTGTTGTAGGCTTCACATCAATATTCCAAGCAGCATTAATAAAATGGATTGCATCCAATACATTAATTTTTTCAGGATTTATTTCTCCTTACTTGTAACCTTCCAAGATGCTAGAATAAAAGCAGCGCTAATAATAAATCTTAACTGCTCTAATAATTCCAGCATCATATGGTTTAATTTTTTATGTTGAATTTTGAGGCAAAAAGAATAATTCAACGTTTTCCAAGCCTTCAATAACTTTGGGATGGGCTAGGAAATTGTCTACTATAAGCAACACCTTTCTACCAATCACTCTAGAGTCAAACCTGTGAACAAAATCTTGAAAAAGTAATCCAGTCATCCAAGCTTTTTTTTTGACTCGATAATGATAGTTAAGATTGTCAATATTCACATGTTTAAAACATCTAGGATTAGCAAACTTACCAATAACCCAAAGAGGTACGTTACCCAAACCATCCTTATTGCAACAAACCACAACAATAAGTCATTCCTTATCCTCTTTTCGTCCTTCTAATTACTTTGTATCTAGTGAATCATCTGCTTGCAGACGATAAAATAAGTGTGTTTCATCCATATTATAGATACCCTTCCAATCAAAATTTTCCAATTTAGCTCTCATTTGAGGTGAAACATATTTAATATTCTCTATAACAACTGAACCACTTTCACCAAATCTTCTATAAGACTTAGTCCCATGTCTTGCCTTGAACCATTCTAGCCAACCAATTGAGAAGTTAAATTCGGAATTGGCATCACTATACATTTTCTGCAGAAACTCTTTTGCTTTAGTTTGAATAATTTCTCCAATTATGTTTACTTTCTCTTGATATTGGAGAAACCACTCATATAATACCTTCTCTAATTCAGGATATTTGGCTAATTTGTGCCTTTTAGCATTGTTATTCTTTATCTCTTTTAACAAATATTCAGATGACCTTTTAAGAGTATTTAATATTGTTGATTGGCTAACAAAGAGATCATATGTTTGTTGAACCCACTATTGTAAATCTTTTTAACTTGAAGAGAAATGCTCATTTTTTAAACTTACATAATGATTTTCTCATCTCATCTATCAATGTAGACTTTTCTAACCTTTCAAATGAAAAGTCATGGAGGAAAAGATTATATGAATTACAATATTTTGATACATACATGTGTTTATTTATAATAAATCTTTTAAACTATCCAATGAATATATATGTATTGGATTTTGAAACCATTAACTCTTTATTCTTTTTGGCTACATGAACCAATTAATTAACTCTTTTTTTTTGTTACATGAACCAATTAACTTTGATCTATTGCACCTGTACAAGCCCAATTTTTATGCCCGGGCCCAATTAACCCTAAACCAACAAACTTCAGCCCAATAACCCAACAGACTCAGCCCAAACCACCCAAACCCAAATAACCCAATTTCAGTTACAACCCAATACAATAAACCCAACTAGCCTAACCCAAACCCGAGGCCCAAATTCGGAGCCCAATTCCCCAAAAGTCAAGCTAGGGTTTCAGAAAAGAAACCCTAGCACCGCAGCCCTCTGCACCCTAGCTCTGCTGGCCACCGCATACGTCCCGTCACCACTCCCACTTGCCACCGACGCCCTCACCTGCTCCACCTACAAAAGAAAAGACACAATAGCAGTAGAATAGGGATTTTGGTTGTAAAAAATGGCTACAAAAGGCCATTCAAAACAGATTGTAAGGGGTTCAGCCCCTATTTTCTACAAAGAAGAGAAATAAAAAAGGGGTTGAACATTCATTTCTGACCGGTTTTCCTTTTTCTTTTTCTACTGTTACTATTGTTTTTTACAAGTTTATTTCTTTTATTTTTTTACACAAAAATATATTTTAAAAAAAGATTAAAAAAAGAAGAAGCCTTTTACCCTTTTTTACGTCACCGGCGCGCTTAGAAGGCCGAGGAGAGTCATCGGAGAGAAAAAAAGAGACTTTTGGTCTCCCCGCCGCCGTGCACGGTGGCGCCGGCGCCGGAGGACGGCGGTCGGTGCGGTGGCTCTCGGCCGGACCCTTGGCCGGCCTCAGAGAGAAAAGGGGAAAGTTGAGAGGATTTTTGGGGATTTTTTTTGAGAAGAAGGAAAAATGAAAGTTTTTGGAAAAAAAATGGGTTTAAATAGGGAAGCAAAACAGCGTCGTTTTGCTCAGCCCTTTAAAACGCCAAAACGGCGTCGTTTAGCTCCTGGCCCGAAAATCCAACCCGCTCCGGCAAAGGGATCCGCGTGTTCTGGCTTGGAAGGGCTATTTGCACATTCAGCCCCTCCGTTTATGCAATAGGGCGCAATCTGATCCCTTTCAGATTTTTAAATTTGGCCATTTGTTTTATAGTTGTTTCATTTTAGTCCCGCCTAAAGTGTTGCGTCGGGAAGGATGGGATATTTCCTTTTTTGGTCCGCCTCCTTTCACGCGTATCCCAAATTAATCTTTTGCTTTTTTTTTTCTGATTTCTCCCCTGGGATTTTGTTTTATTTTCAATCTAATCCTGTTATTGTTATTATTATTATTATTAAGCTTATTATTATTATTCTTGTTATTACATTTATTATTACTTCCCTCATTATTATTTATCCACTTATACCATTTTTAGATTTTGTTATATGTATTCATACTAGCATATATATATATACATTTTTAATTTTTTATATATGTACGTACTTATATTTTTATGTACTTTAATATATATATATATATACTTATATATTATTTGTATTTTATACTTTATATATGTATACCCACATATTTTAAATATACATACTTTTTTTAAGCCTTATAATTTATATATATACATAGATATACATACATAAATATTGTTTTTTTTGTAATTCATATTGTTATCGATTGTTTTATTTGATATATATTTATTTGCTTATCAATATTTTTATGGGATGCTTTAGTTCTTTTTATTTACTCATTTTTTTATTTCAAACCTTGTTGTATATGTATATATGTACATGCATATTTTATATTCTTTATAATTCTTATGTATTCTCTTTATTATTATTGTTTTACTTGATGATTATTTATTTGTTCGTGTGCATCTATTATTTCAAAGATATTTTAATTTTATTTGTTTATGGGCTTGTTTTTTGTATGCTATTGATTTGTCCTCTTTTATTTATCTTATCTTTGATGCTATTGCTCGTATTATTATTTTACTTATATCATTATCATCGTTATTCCATTACACCCATTTTTATTTAGATTTCGAAAAAGAAATTTTAGAAATAAGTAATATTCAGTATTTTGGATCTTCGAGAGAATCGAGCCCTAACGTATTGGGTTCTGACTTTCTTCGTTGAACTTAAATAATCGAGATTACTCTTTTAAAAATGATAAAAAGCTCGTTATCGAGAATTCAATATGTTGTGTCTTAACGCATTGGATGTGACACGTTTTTTCTCGAAACAAGAATTTTTCAAAATAAATGTAATATTCAATGTTTAATATTTTGAGAAATTGTGCCCTAACGTATTGGGTTGCGATTTCTTCATTTGATTTAAACAATTGAATATTCTTTTAAACTTTATTGCACGAATTTTTTTAAGACTCAAGTTAAACGATACCGGGAATTAAAAAAGGATCGTTTCCTAACTTACTGGTCGTGATCTCTTTTTTAATCCAAGATAGTTAAATATCTTTTAAATAAGCATTTTTCATTCGCGTATCGAGAATTCGAGACATTGTGTCCTAACTTACTGGATATGATTCTCTTTCTCGAATAGCGTGAAATATGCCCCCTTTTCTCAGAAATTTTCAACATTTTAATACAAGGATCGTATTTTTAAAATTCTTCAAAGTTTTCAATTTTCGACCTTAAGACATTAAGTAATCAACTAGGTACCAATTTTGGGCGTATTGAGGGTGCTAATCCTTTCTCGTGCGTAACCGACTCCCGAACCCGTTTTTCTGAATTTCTTGGACCAAACTCGTTGTTTTAATAAAATTAAACCGTTTATTAAAAACAACCACTTTTACGAGGTGACCCAATCACACCTCATCAAAAAGGATTGGTGGCGACTCCCGTTTTTTTCGTTTTCAGCAAAAACCAAGTCGACCCCGTTTTCCATCCAAAAAATGGTGTCAACAGCACCTACATGCATATTGGGTTTTGATAAAAAAAATCTCATGCATAAAGTATGAAATATTCTCTAAATTAATAAAATATTAATTTATCGATAAATTAATAAAATATTTATTTAACGATAAACTAATAACCTCGATAAAATAATATTTTTTTGGGTCCCAATGGTATTATTTTATAGAGGTTTTACTGTAATAACTAAAGCTTAATTAACTAATTAAAAATCCTAATTAACATAGCTAGTGATCATCCACCACCTTCCACTCTAATAAAAAGGCCAAAATACTCAATTGGTCCTTCAATTAATTAAAATTCCTTAGAATTAACTTTTACCACTTTTAAAATTTAGTCTTTGTACTTTAATTAGTCACTACTTCAACAATACAATAATTCTATAAATATTTAATAAAAATATATATGGGCTCGATTTACAAAAATAAGGTCTCAATACCTCATTTTTCAACACCACTGACTTTAGGGTCGAAATACTTGTATCGTAATTAACTATTCAATTAACAAATTCGTCAGACCAAAATTCAATTATAATACCATAATTAACTCGTAAATATTAATTAATAATATTTACAGACTTGATCATCGGAGAACGGGGTTTTGAAACCACCGTTTTTGGTACCACTGAAAAACAAGCTATTACAAATGGCATCCTCAATAGGAGTAAGGATATTCCCATGAGTATTTTAATCCTTTTTGGCATCATCATCTACATCGATAATTGTGTCAATTTGTGGAAGGCTAAAAGGTCGCAAGCCCTTGTTAAAGAGTGGTGGGTTCCATGAAAATTCTCCTAGAATTTCTCCACTCTTCCACAAAAGAATCCCAAGACTTTTCCAAGGGTTTAAGATATCAAAATCTACTTCTTCTCCTAGAAGACCTTCTAGGTCAAATCCATGCAAAGTAAGAGATCTTGGCAAGGTTTACATAATCAAACCGATGGTCAAACCGATCATACCACTAGTTTTCGGTTCAATCAATTTGTTTGGTTTAATTGAAAAAAATATTTAAAAAACATAAAAATTAAAAAGTATTAAAAAAAAGAAAATTGGTTCAACCAATTTTTTAACCCAATTCAACTGGTTCATGGTTTAACCAATTTAACCCTTTATTATAGGCAAGCATTTTCTCTAGTTCTCGGTCCAACCAACCAATCTAATCCGATTCTAAAAACAATGTCTCCTTGTAGCTTGGATGCTAAGTACAGTGTCGAGTCTGATCACAAGCATTACCTTGCAAATGTTAACATTAATGTGAACCTTAAAATCAACAAAATCATTTCTTTTTTTGACCTCAAATTGTGCAAGCTCGCTCTCATTCTCTTGAAGTTTGGCTTCAACTTAACCATCCTTCTTAAGGTGAATAGACTTTGCAGCTTTCAATTGCTGCGAATGCTCACTTTTCAACTATTCCAATTTGTTAGCCTATTCAAACTCTAAGGACGCAACCTTACTTTTCAAGAATTTTATTTTAGACTCAGCCTTTGATTTTTCCTTCTCTAACTTTTCCTTCTCCTTCTTTAGATCTTCTAGTTGTGTTTTTGAATCCATCTCTCAAGCAACGCTATAAGCAGTAAGCTTATTAGCCTCTAAAGCTATCTTCTTTGTTGTGGATGCTCTCTTCTTTAGCTCAACATATTTCTTTCTTAGTTCTATTAACTATAGTACTTTACTCGTACATTATCTTCTTCGAATCATTAATCACGTCCAGGTGATACATACAAGGATGGGGTGAAAATTATTAAAGTCCATTCACCAAAGTTGCCAAATTTCAAGTTTTGGAAATTAGTTGACTTGCAACGACTTTTTGGATGGGATCCAAGCATTTATAGGTTGATATGTCTTTATAAAATTCAAATATCTATCTCTTAGCTTCAAAGTGCACTTTAAATCACTCAGTTTTGATTTCAGGAGCTCAAGTTATGACTATTTTAGTGAAGATTGTGCGAGCATAATTTCTGGACGGGATTATTACAGGACATTATGAGTTTCGTGCTTTAATTTGAGTTTAAAATGAATTGGGTTCGAGTTTAAGGCCTAGCTTTGATTATATATGAGCCCAATATTGTATCTATTAGATTTTATTATTTATTTATATTGAATTTTAGGATATTTTTAAATATTTAAATTTGTTTAGGATTTTTATGTTTCTTAATTAGCAAGAAGGTTTAGTTCTACTAAAACTATTTCTTGTTCAGATTAATTAGAGTTTCATTATATTTGAGAGTTTTACATGGATGTAAATAGCTAGCATATATATATAAAGGCCTCTTCATTATTCATTAAAGGCATTAGATTGATTGATTCATTAATAAAATTTTCAACTCTGGCAGTTAATTTCTTTTGTGCAAGATTACTTTCTTGAGATTTTTAGAAATGATTTTTCTTCTCGTTTTTCTTTAAGGAGCAGTGGGAATCCATTCTTCATCTTTCAATTTGTTAAGGATTATTTATTGGAGTGTTGATTATAGCCATTAATTGAATTTTTTGGGGTTTATATCTTAAAAGGTTCAGTTGGACAACTATTTTCTATCCATATCCATCGATTTATTCGATCCATCTTCCACTTTTAATTTTCTATTTCTTTATTGGTTTTGTTGATTTGAATGTTTATTTTTTGTTCCTAGATTTCTTCTTCATTTGTTTTTTTTTATTTTCCTAAATCTGTTTGGCTTCTTCTTTTCATGTTAGATTTGAATCTTTTTTCGAATCGAACAACTTGAATATAATCTTGGTTCGCTGTCCCCTATCACCAGGTCTTGTTCAAAAAACAACATTGCCAACAAATCTATCATGTCTACTACCTACAAGGAAGCATAGCATTACTGGTTGCCCTAGGTAAGCTAATGTCCTAGTTGGCAAATACCCTAGAAACGGTATAAGGGAACTTAATAACAATCTTATCCCTATTGGGAAAATAGTTATATGAATGATTGCCAACTCTACTCAGTAAACCCATGACCCTTCTAGGATGCAAACCTAAAATACCTTGACCCAGTCTAAGGTATACTTATTGCTTGACCCTCAACTTTCCTCCCTCCACTAGATGAATTAGTAGATAAATGAGCATTCAAAATGGTGCTAGGTGCAAATATGTTTCCACTTCTTACTGGTGCTTTATTTCTAGCCCTTTTTAAACCAACATTGACACTTCCTTACTTTCAAAAGAATTTTGGTGGGATTATGAGTGTCACACCCAAATTTATTTAAACCCAGGAATTTAGAATATTTATGGGGTTAAATTGAAAGAGTCTACAAACTAGCGGTTTCTATTGAAAACTCAAGAAAAATTAGGAACATAATGAAATATGGTTGAAAACCAAATCTAGTTCGGTTGAATTAGAACCAATCTATCTTTTTTATGGGAGACAAAATTATTATGGATGAATGGTTGATATACGATTGGAGACCGCTCATGGAGGGCTATAAATAACTGAGAAATGACTTCCCGAAAGACTTCTTCTCCAAATCTATTTTGTTTTCTTCTTTTTCATCCTCTATGGTTACTCCGAGGAAGCAATGTTATTGTAAAGATTTGTATGGGGCAATGATTGTGAGGTTTAAGTCTAAAAAATAAAGGATTCAATAAGTTGTTTCTAAGAGAATAGAAGCTTTGGTATTCGGGAAAGCTAAATGGACAAGGCGAATAAGCATCAGGTGAGTTTCTGTACTCAAACCTAGAACTACAAAGGCATGGTGCATGCTTTCACAAGTTTATGAGTGTCTGCCATTTTAGTTTAAATGCATGATAAAAATGAATATTTAAAAGGGATTAATGACGAGTTAGAGGAAGTTAGGAAAAAGAAATATGATGATTCTGTTAGATACTGCCATATGGTTTTACTGTGTGAACCTATGATATTTGAAGCTCCGGGCCCTGCGGAGGGAACACGTTAGTGTTCGAGCATCAATGTATAAGATGGTGAAATGGAGGAATGGATGGAATGAGATGAGAAGAGTAAAGATTATGGCTAGGAAATAGGACCGATTGGAGGCTATACCTAAAATAAGTAAGACCATAGTTGAAAAATGCTATGACATCATGATGGAAATGAGTAAGACCATGGATGAATGACGCTATGACATCATGGTAAAAAGATGTAAGACCATAGTTGGACTATGGCAACCTAGACAGTCTGTCGGGACACTAAACACAGGGAACACCTAAGGTGTAAGACTATAGTTGGACTATGGCTACCAGTTTAGTTCGTCGGGACAGTAAACACGGGGTTATTGTGTAAGTTCATAGGTATTAAAATGTCACTTACCTCTTTTTATAATTAAACATATTATAATAATTAACTTGATGTAACTTGCCTATATAGCAATTCACAACAATAATGTGAGTTCATCATACAACCAAGTCATATAGCAATTCGAAATTTAACATTTTATTTCAATTTAGTATCATTCACATAGTCAAGTTATCATATAATCATTGGAAAACTGAACTCATTTCATACTGCTTCCATTCCTCTTTTTCATTAACCAATTAGTCTAATGAACTATAATAAACACTCAGATACATGGGTAACTAGACCACGCTAGATTGCTCGTTAGAGCAATAACTACATCACAACAAGACACCGAAGTGCAAAGCCTGTAGGCAACATATAATCATATAACAATACGTCCCTCCACCACACTGGGGTCTCCGTAGAGATATTTAACTTGGTAATCCTCAACAAATGTTAGATTCTGGTATAATTAGTGATAACTCTGAACCAGCACATATATCTCGTACTAGCATGCAATAAACCCTATTTGCATGCCAATCATTTCCTATCCTTTAATATGTTCACTCGAGCACATTTACCATATATATATATATATGTTTCTTTACCATTTATTTTATATCTCACATTTTTGTACCAAACCGTAAGCAATTCAAATTACAGTCAAACATACACAAATTTGCAATTCAAGTATAAAATATAATTAGTCACAATCATACCATATGAACTTACCTAATTAAATCAACAGACAAGTTGAATTATAAGGACTAATCAGTAATTTTTTACCTTTTCCTAAATTATCCTCGTTTTGGTTCAATTCCCGATCTAAACGATAATTCAATTCAATTTATAAAATTTTAAAAAATTATAATAATCTATTATATGCATGTGAAAGTTCAATTTCATCATTCGAATACCCCTAAAGTTTTACATTTTATTCAATTAAGTCTCTATAACCGAAATTGCTCTAACTTTCAAATTTGAGTTTCAATTTCAAAACCAATCTCAATTTCATCATTCTACAGCCTTATACTATAAAATATTATAGAAATATAACATCAATTTTGAAATTTATGCGCTTTAATCCCTATGTTCAAAAACTAGCAATTAAACTTTACAAATTAGTCACTTTTCAGTTCTAAGCTTAAAATCTATCCATTTAATACCAAAAGCTTCAAGAAATCAACAATGAAAATTTTTTAAAACTTTACCAATTTTACAAATTGGTATTCGGGTTAGATAAATCAAGCTCTTGGGACCTCAAAAATATAAAAATTATAAGAAACGAACTTGAGATTGCTTACCAATCAAAGAACTAAAGATTGAAATGTTTGAAACCCTAGTTCTTCTTCTTAGCTACGGTGGAGAAGAAAGATGAGGAGACATGAATTTTATTTTCTTTTAATTTGGCTTATATAATTTAATTAGTTTATTAATTAATTATAATTAACTTAATTAACCTATAATATACTAAACTTAAGCTTAATTAACACTTTTGATGGTTTACAACTCATCCCCACTACCGTTTAACATAATTGGAAGGTCCAATTACTCAATTGGTCCTTTAATTAATTAAAATTTTATAATGATTAACTTTTACCACTTTTACAATTTAGTCATTATACCTTAATTAACTATCCAATTAACAAAATTGAAGAACCAAAATTTAATTAAACCTTATACTAACCTCATAAATATTATTAATATTAATTAATAATATTTATGAACTCACTTGTCGAAAATGAGATTTCAAAACTACTATTTTCAACACCATTAAAAACGGACTATTACATCCTTTATCCTTTTTGACGATATTCCCTTTTGTCTTGAGGGTGCGATTCTCTTACTTCTTGCGGTTGTGCACCCCTGTTGTCGTGAGCTAGGCTCTTTATGGGACTCATTTTGACTCTCAACAATTACTACTGCTTTTTGAAAGGGTTCATTGCAGGATTCGAGCCACTACTCTTAGACCTTTTCTCTGTTAATATTCCCTTCGTTGAGTATGTCCGTGTTGCTTTCTAGGGGGTTATCTTCTGGTGGGTCACCCAATGATCCTTTGCTAGAAGAGCTTCCTACAAGGATAAAATATAAACTTATTAGTTAAAATACAAAGAGACAATGGATGGTAAACTTTAAACACGCACCTGACCTATTTGTGTTAAAACCATAATGTCTCTAAATTCCTCAAAATTAAAATAATTATTCAAAAGGGTATGTCTTAAGACATCCTCATCATCTGAAGCAATTAGGTCTATCACAGGAATGTTGAAATTTCTCTCCATGATTTTAAAAGGATCTCGTATTTGACAACAGTAATTAACGGCATGAACTCCAGCACATCAACAACCCTATTATCAACACCTTTCTCATTCTCATTTTCATTTTCATTTTCATCACATCTCGCCAAGAGATCTTCACCAATTGCATTTTCAACACTTACAATAAGTGTGAAGGAAATGATCTGGCTCCTTGATTTATCCTGATAGGATTATTCCTACTCTGTCTGACGCATTATATTTCTAGGCTTTATCACACACCAATAATCCACTTATGTTAACGCCTCACCTAACATTTGCTAGCTTCGATCTATTGAAGCTTTTATCCTTCAAATAATACTTCTAGATTTTATCCATGGTCATTAACCAGTCTATTTTTAAGGTGTGTCACCACCTATAATGTCTGTACTGAGCCTTCCCAAATGCATTTTCCAAGTTCGTAATTTTGTGCAACGTTCACCATTGGGAGTGTACACTTAATGGGAAAGTCAAACTATTCCTTAATTTTATGTATGATAAAAATCATATTTCTTTGTCTTGGTGGAGGTTGCTCGTTGTATTACTATGATCTGCTACTAATCTCGACGAAGAATGAAGTATACCATGCCTTGCAAATGCTTAGTAGAGGTTGGTCATTGTATTACTATGATTTGCTACAGGTCTCAACGATGGATGAAGTATACCATGCCTTGCGAGTGCTCTATATTTGAAATGACGAGCATTTCTATGTTCTTAAAAGCATTTAGCATTGGAAGCTTGTCGGGCCATTTAGTATACTAATAAAAAGTCAGAAAAACTAATTTGATATTAATATATTTTTTAATTAAATTTAAATAAAAATATTTTATTATTTTTTAAATAATAAAACGATCTATTTGGGTTAACTCCAGCTTGAACTTTTTTTTTTTTTTGAACTCCAACTTCAACCCAGCTCATTATAACCATGAGCACCTTTGGACTGTACTCTGAAACAACATTCAGATTGTCTAAGAAGTAACTTGAATCTTGACCATTTAGATTGTCTAAGAAACAACTTGAATGCTAATGACTAAGGAACCCTATACCGATTTTATTTTATTTTATTTTATATTCTTTTTAGATAATAATAAAAGCTGATATAAATAATATAATAACTACAAACATCTGAAACTTAAATATTAAATCAAACCAAAAATAAATCCATTAAAACCGAACTTTAAAGTCCAAATTAGACCCAGACGAAATACGATCTCTAAGCTCATCATTTAAGCCAACAAGTCGTTGCTTAAGGTCTTGAATTTGAGCAGCCAACTCCTCCCTGTTTTTCTGCCAAATGCAAGAAGTAAAAAGAACTGTTATTTTTTTCCCTTGGCGATTATTTAGAGTCTCAAATCACACTCAATTAGCTAGCTACCTTGAATAACAGATAACGAGAGCTAAACCAGCATGTGTAGCCAAGACCCACAATTTCCATCAAATTTGGGAACTGAATGTTACCATGGAAATCGTCAAATCAAAGGAATATAAAGTGATTATCCAAAAGAAACTCAGATTATACATTCAAAACTCACCAATGGAATTGAATCAACAGCACCCACAAGAGCTGAAGCTAGCCATAAAGCAACCACAGTAGCACTTCCATATAAGGTAATTGAATATGCATCCTCAGGGTCAAGCTGCAATTATTTAGTACACAAATGCGAACTATAACACAATTCTCATTGTATAAATGACCATTGCATGTGACCAACACTGAGTTTCAAATCATTCATTTCCCCACCACCGCAATAACTGAGGTGTACAATTGTTGTTACTCTTTTGTAAAAAGACTTTTAACCAAAATTTAATTGATCAATACCTTTGTGATTGTGATCGGATATATATATTTGTACATGGTATGATAAAAGGGTATTAGCAAATCATGTAGCTCAGGCAACCGCTCAGATCGACATATATTTGTCAATATGCTTCATCAAGAATTTATGATCGACCACGTTCACCAAGTCTAATACTATTAGCAGTTTAGAAAGTTGTTAAGTTTGTTTTAATGCAGTTATATTGTTTAGAGCAAATACGAAGGAATACGAATGCCTATATATACTGTACCTGGTGAGGGTTGCAAAGCTAAGCATTTTTGAATAACAAAATAAGATTATTCTAGTTTCTCTTCTCTGTTTGGATAGTTATTTCTTTCTCTTTACCATATTCTTTCATGGTATCATTCGCCAATTTGATTCTGGATTGTGGTATCATGGCTTCCGCTGACTCCGAGTTTGGTGAGCCGAGCTCTGGTGTTTTCGCCGGCGATCGTGTCACGAATCTGTTTCCTCGGCATGAGGTGGTTAAACTCAATGACGACACCTATCTTCAATGGCGTAAGCAGGTAAAACTAATCGTTGATGGCTATGGCCTTACAGGATTCCTAGATGGTACCGTTGCTCCTGTTAAATAAACTTAAATGAAAGTTAAGAGTCATGTAAGTGAAAGGTCAAGAGTTGAAAGGTCAAGAGTTATATTGTTTTTTAATGGGTTTAAATTAGTAGTTTTTTATTTAGGAAAATGAAAGGTCAAGAGTCATTGGTTTATGGTTATTATTAGATTTTAATATTTTCAATTTTTGTTGTTTTAAATGGTAAACTATAGCCTATAAATAGTTTGTAAGCTTTTGATTTTATATGAGAGAACAATTTTATATTGAGAACATTTTCCACAATTTGGTATCAGAGCTATGGAGAGTGTGACTAGTAATGTGCCATTGCCTCGACTAACAAAGGTGAACTATGAGAATTGGAGCATCCAAATGAAAGCTCTTCTCGGGTCTCAAGATGGTTGGGAGGTGGTCCAAGAAGGTTTCGTAGAACCGACAACTACTGCGGGATATACGGCGGCTCAAAATAAGGCGTTGAAAGAAATGCGGTCGAAAGATAAGACGGCATTGTACATGTTATTTCGAGCCGTTGATGAGTCGGGCTTTGAGAAGATTGCAAGTGCGACAACTTCAAAAGAAGCGTGGGACATTTTAGCAAAGGTGTACAAAGGAGCCGACCGAGTTAAACAAGTCCGACTTCAAACTCTTCGTGGCGAGCTGGAAGGCATGAAGATGAAGGAATCAGAAGGTGTCTCCGACTACATCACGCGTGTTCAAACCGTGGTGAACCAACTCAATCGAAACGGAGAAGCGTTAACTGATGCACGAGTTGTGGAGAAAATTTTGAGATCGTTAACTGACAGTTTCGAAAATGTCGTATGTGCCATAGAAGAGTCAAAAGATCTAGCAACGCTTACAGTCGATGAACTCGTCGGTTCTCTCGAGGCACATGAACAACGTAAGAAGAAGAAGAAAGAGGAGACACTCGAGCAAGCACTTCAAACCAAGGCATCAATCAAAGACGAAAAGGTTCTCTATTCTCAAAGCTTTCGAGGTAGAGGTCGTGGTCGTGGAGATCGAGGAAATGGTCGTGGTGGAAAAGGTCGTGGTCAAGAAGGGAATTATGAAGAGAAGGAGCATTCAAACCAACAAAATTGGCGGGGAAGAAGACGTGGTCGTGGAAGAGGCGGATGGTCGAATTATTCCAATGTCGAGTGCTACAAGTGTGGCAAATATGGTCACTATGCGAAGGATTGTAACTCTGATAAGTGTTACAATTGTGGTAAGGCGGGACACTTTGCGAAAGAATGTCGCTTCTCGAAAAAGGTGGAAGAGACAACCAACCTAACCACGGAAAATGAGGAGGCAAAAGAAGGTTTTCTCTTGATGGCACACAACGAAGTCAACACCAACAACAACATGGTGTGGTACCTTGACACGGGTGCAAGCAACCATATGTGTGGGCTCAAGCACCTATTCAAAGAGATGCAAAAGGTTGAAACGGGACATGTGTCATTTGGAGATGCGTCGAAGGTTGAGGTAAAAGGCCAAGGTACCATTTGTTATTTACAAAATGATGGGTTAATTGGGTCAATCCATGATGTGTATTACGTACCAGACCTCAAGAGCAACATTTTGAGTATGGGGCAACTCATGGAAAAAGGTTATTCGGTACTTATGAAAGATCGGGTGTTACACTTGAAAGATAAGGAAGGGTGTTTGGTCGCTCGAGTTGAAATGGAGAGAAATCGCATGTTCAGGTTGAATCTGAGAAGTGTTCGAGGAAAATGTTTGCGAGTTGATGTTGAAGACAAGGCGTTGCTATGGCATCTCCGTTTTGGCCATCTACATTATGGTGGTCTAAACAAGTTGGCAAAGAAGAATTTGGTGCATGGGCTACCAGACATGGACTATGAGGGAAAATTTTGTGAAGAATGTGTGCTCGGTAAGCATGCGAGAACTTCGTTTCAAAATAAGGCAGAATATCAGGCTAAGCAACTTCTCGAATTGATTCATACCGACATATGTGGACCAATCACCCCTGAATCTTTTAGCGGTAAAAGGTATTTCATTTCTTTTATCGATGATTTCTCACGAAAAACTTGGGTTTATTTTCTTAAAGAAAAATCCGAGGCATTGGAGGTGTTCAAAAAGTTCAAAGTGATGGTGGAAAAAACAACTGGTAGACACATCAAATCTGTACGATCTGATAGAGGTGGCGAGTATACTTCGACGGCTTTCATGGAGTATTGTGAGGAGCAAGGCATAAGACGATTCCTAACCGCACCGTACTCTCCCCAACAAAATGGTGTGGCCGAGAGGAAGAATCGGACTATTCTCGACATGGTTCGATCAATGCTCAAGAGCAAGAAGATGCCGAAGGAATTTTGGGCAGAAGCCGTGCAATGTGCCATCTATGTGCAAAATCGATGTCCACATGCGAAGTTGGATGATCAAACACCACAAGAAGCTTGGAGCGGACAAAAACCATCAATTTCTCATCTTAAAGTATTCGGTAGTGAGGCCTATGCACATGTGCCGGATCAGCGAAGAACGAAGCTCGAAGACAAAAGCAAAATGTTTATTTTTATTGGGTATGATGAGAAAACAAAAGGATACAAGCTACTCGACCCGATAAGTAAGAAGGTTGTGGTAAGTCGTGATGTACGATTCAATGAAGCAAGCGAGTGGGATTGGAATAACTCAACGGAGGTTATCACCAAAGATGGAGGATCATCAATCGCTACACCAACAATCATACCGACAAATCCTGAAACTACCGATGATGAAGATGAACCGCAACAACCAAAAATGCGAAGTTTGCAAGATTTGTATGATTCAACAAATGAGGTACATATTGTATGTCTTTTGGCAGATTCCGAGATTATAAGTTTTGAAGAGGCTGCACGGGACAAGAAGTGGCAAACTGCTATGGATGAGGAGATTAAAGCAATTGACCGCAACAACACATGGGAGTTAACAGAATTGCCAAAAGAAAGTCAACCCATTGGTGTGAAGTGGGTGTTCAAAAGAAAGATGAATGCTCAAGGCGAGTTAGAACGGTATAAGGCGCGACTTGTTGCAAAGGGATATAAGCAAAAGGAGGGGATCGATTATGATGAGGTATTTGCTCCTGTTGTAAGAATAGAGACAATCCGGCTGCTCATTGCACAAGCGGCACAATCTAAATGGCCAATATTTCAAATGGATGTCAAGTCGGCATTCTTGAATGGTGTGCTCGAAGAAGAAGTCTACATCGAACAACCACCCGGGTACATGAAAAATGGAGAGGAGAAAAAGGTGCTGAAATTAAAGAAGGCACTTTACGGGTTGAAGCAAGCACCGCGGGCATGGAATACTCGTATCGATACATACTTCAAGGAGAATGGGTTCAAACAATGTCCTTATGAACATGCCCTCTACGTGAAGAAGAATGGAGGTAATATGTTATTTGTTGCTCTTTATGTCGATGACCTCATTTTTATGGGGAACAATGGTAAGATGATACTGGATTTTAAGAGCAAAATGACACAAGAATTCGAGATGACAGATTTGGGTTTAATGAAATTTTTCCTTGGTTTGGAGGTTCGACAAGAAAGGACAGGTATTTTTGTGTCACAGGAGGCATATGCAAAGGAAATTTTGAAGAAGTACAAGATGACACATTGCAACTCGGTATCAACACCAATGGAACCAGGTGTAAAACTCTCGAAATTCGATGGAGGAGAACGAGTCGAGCAAGTAAATACCGAAGTTTGGTTGGAAGCCTTCGCTATCTCACTTGCACAAGGCCCGACATTTCGCTAAGTGTTGGCATTGTAAGTCGGTTCATGGAGGATCCGGTTTATTCACATTGGAAGGCGTTGAAGCGAATCCTACGGTACATTCAAGGAACGGTGTCACACGGGTTATTTTATTCAAATATGGAAGATTACAAGTTGATTGGGTATTCCGACAGTGATTGGTGCGGAGACTTAGATGATCGGAAAAGTACATCGGGATATGTGTTCTTTATGGGTAACACAGCATTTGCTTGGCTTTCAAAGAAGCAACCAATCGTGACACTATCGACATGTGAAGCTGAATATGTGGCAGCATCTTGGTGTGTGTGTCACGCTATATGGCTCAGAAATTTGTTGGGTGAGTTGGAGCAACAACAACTTGGTGCAACTGAGATACGAGTTGACAATAAATCAGCGATTGAGTTGGCAAGGAACCCAGTGAATCATGAGAGAAGCAAACACATTGACATTCGTTTTCATTTCATCCGAGATCATGTAAAGGAAGGAAGTGTGAAATTAGTGCACGTGGCAAGTCGGGACCAAGTCGCGGATATCTTTACAAAACCGCTACCGATGATACTCTTCGACAACTACAAGAAATTAATCGGCATGAAGGATGGCAGAAGCATTTAAGTTTACAGGGGAGTTTTGTTAAATAAACTTAAATGAAAGTTAAGAGTCATGTAAGTGAAAGGTCAAGAGTTATATTGTTTTTTAATGGGTTTAAATTAGTAGTTTTTTATTTAGGAAAATGAAAGGTCAAGAGTCATTGGTTTATGGTTATTATTAGATTTTAATATTTTCAATTTTTGTTGTTTTAAATGGTAAACTATAGCCTATAAATAGTTTGTAAGCTTTTGATTTTATATGAGAGAACAATTTTATATTGAGAACATTTTCCACAGCTCCGCCGTCACGGTTTCTTTCACTACCCGATGGATCTCGTGCTCCAAATACGGCCGCGCAGGTGTTTACACAGCAAGATTGGCTGTTGACTTCATGGCTTTTGTCCACCATTAGTTCTTCTCATCAGTCTTCGTTTGATGATACGTGCACGGCGTGAGACATTTGGACCACGGCGAGTAATCTGTTTGCCGCTGATACTGGCGCCAAGCAGTCACGGATCCGGCATGAACTTCATTCGTTGAAGAAAGGTACTCTCTCTGTTAAAGCTTATGTTGCTAGAATTA
The DNA here is from genome assembly GCF_007990345.1 of Gossypium hirsutum. Taxonomy (NCBI): domain Eukaryota; kingdom Viridiplantae; phylum Streptophyta; class Magnoliopsida; order Malvales; family Malvaceae; genus Gossypium; species Gossypium hirsutum. Next base: position 5,707,384 of record NC_053439.1, on the reverse strand, counting down.
AAGAGTTGTGTGCATTGTTAGCTACCTCTGGCTCTCGTATATCTGATGAAGAGAAAATCGAGGTGACTCTCGTGGGTTTGCCGTCGGAGTTTGAGGCGGTTATCTCTTCCGCTAGGTTGTCTACTGGTATTTTGTCTTTACAGCATTTGGTTGATGTGTTGGTTGACTGTGAGAGCCGTCAAGCTCAAGTGTTGCGGGAAGTCCATTTGAATGCAAACCTCGTTGAAGATGCGCTGTCGATTGAATGAGCTAGTCGTGGGGGTCGTCCGTCGGTGCATGGCCGTGGCAGAACGTTCCGATCTCGCGTTCAATGCCAGATCTGTAGTCGTTTCGGTCATGTGGCTCAGAAATGCTACTACCGCTATCACCGTGACTCGAATACCTCGTCCGTGGAGCGTCCGGGGGTGTCGTCTGGTGTTGAGCGGTCTAGCTCTGGTGTGTTTGCGCAACATGATGAAGAACAGTATGGGGTTCCTCATCAGAAAATTCAAAGGACCTTTTATGGTCAAGGGAATTATGCCAGTCAAAATAGGCATGTTGATAGTCAAAATTGGTGTGCTGCCTTAAAAAATGACCAACGTTCGCCACATGGTTTCTCTGAGCAACATGAATCTGGCCGCTTTTATGGTAATGTTCACAGGCCTAATGTGCGTCAGTTTGGTAGTAATGATGGGCCTGGGTTTATTGGTCCTGTGTCACGAGAATTTGTTGATGGGAATCGTCGACCTGTGTTGCATGGGCCGAATGTTGCACACACGTCACCTGGGCCGAATATTGAATCACATGTTGGGCCACATGGTGTTCCATCCTCGAATTTTGTTCAAGTTGACCAAGCTAATCCTGCGTCGCCTGAACCGGTTGAGATTGATCGGGTTTTATGATTTACCAAACCGCGTGCTCGAGTGTATACTGGGTCTGATGTGTGTATTGGGCTTCCTCGGCTAGGGGATTTAAATGCGTCTGATTACTCTGATTCTTCAGTCTCGGAATTTCATGTTAATACTGCTCAACTCGGATCCCGTACTGATAATAATGGCTCGTATCTTCCAGTGCACGGTGGCACCACAACCTGGTATCCTGACTCGGGAGCAAGTCATCATGTTTGTCATGATGTGTTAGCTTTACGTGATGTCACGCCATATTCAGGTAAGTCGTCTCTTTTAATAGGTGATGGTACTCCTGCGGTAATTTCATCAATTGGTATTGCTAGTTTGCCTACTCAATCTAAGTCATTGCGTTTATCAAATGTTTTGTGTGTACCGAGCATACGAAAAAATCTATTATCAGTCTCACAGTTTGCTCGTGATAATGGTGTGTTTTTTGAGTTTCACTCTACACATTGTGTTCTTAAGGATGTCGTGACTCGGGAGACTTTGCTGACGGGCCGCATTCATGATGGCTTGTATTAATTTTCTATGCCAGTGGTTTCGAATCCGTCACAAGTAGGTCCGTTTGTTGCTCATTCGCAAGTTCCACGTTGTTCTGTGTTTGGTTTATGGCATAATCGTTTAGGCCACCCATCAGCTTCTGTGGTTAAAACTATTCTAAATAAATGTAATGTTGTTTCAAGTACAAATAATTTGGATGGTATATGTGCTGCATGTCAAAAAGGGAAGTCACATAAGTTGCCTTTTTCACCTTCGACTACTAGCTATAGTCCTTTTGAGTTGGTTGTTTTTGATCTTTGGGGTCCTGCACCTGTTGCTTGTAATGATAAAAGATATTACGTTTCGTTTATTGACATGAGTACTAGGTTTACTTGGGTATATCTGCTACGACAAAAAGGTCAAGCAATGGAGTGTTTTACTCAGTTTCAACAATTAGTTAAGACACAGTTTGGCAAGTCTATTAAACAATTTTAGAGTGATTGGGGCGGTGAATACTGTTGGTTTTCGTCTGTTTTAGAATATCAAGGAATTGTACATCGCCTGACTTGTCCTTATACTTCTGAATAAAATGGAGTGGCTGAGCGTAAGCATCGTCACATTGTTGAAGCGGGTATTACGTTATTGGCTCACACAAATTTACCTATGGAATACTGGGGATATGCATTTTATTGTGCGGTTCATATTATATATCGACTTCCTACTGTTGTTCTTCAGGGCAGTTCTCCGTTTAAGGCACTCTATGGAACTGATCCGACCTATGATCATCTTCGAGTTTTTGGCTGTTGTTGTTATCCTTACTTACGTCCGTTTGTAAGCCATAAATTGGATTTTCAGTCTCATTCCTCTACATTTTTGGGTTACAGTCCTCGACATAAGGGGTATCAGTGTCTTTTACCAGATGGTAAAATTATTATTTCACGGCATGTGGTGTTTGATGAGCAGCGATTCTTGTTTGATGAGCCTAGTCTGACAAGTCTGTATCAACGACCAGTCAGACTAGCTCGAATGTTGTTCCTCTTATGTGGCCTTACTCTTCCTCGTCTCTTGCACCTTGCATGATGACACCGTCTTTACAAGGGGAGCAGTCTCCGTCTAATACCCCTGGTTCCAGTGATGAGCTGGTACAGTCTCTGGCTGATGTTGGGTCTGGGTCGAGTAATGTTCCAACTATGGATGATTTGGATTCTTCAGGTGATAATAATGTTCATTCTCACTCTACCTTGCGAGTGTCTGCGTCAAGTGATACCAATGCTTGTTTGGGTTCATCAAGTGATAACCTTGCTCATTCTAACTCTACTTTGAGAGTGTCTGCAGGTGATTCATCGGCATCTGACGGTCAAGTTAGAGGGACACTTGTGGGTAATACTCATCCTATGGTCACTCGGGCCAAGGCAGGTGTTTTCAAGCCTAAGGTGTTAACCGTTGAAGCTATTGAGCCTTCTACAATTGAAGAAGCCATGACTTCTGCTGAGTGGCGTGTTGCTGCACAAGATGAGTATGAGGCACTTGTTCGTAACTCCACATGGGACTTAGTTTCCGCTCCAGCTAATCGTAAGGTCATTGGGTGCAAATGGTTGTTCAAAATCAAGAGGAATTCTGGTGGTACTATTGCTTGACATAAGGCTCGCTTGGTTGCGAAAGGCTGCTCGCAAGTTCCGGGGTTTGTTTTTAAGGAAACTTTTAGTCTGGTGGTTAAACCGGCTACTATCAGAGTTATTTTATCTATTACCGTGACTCGAGGGTGGTCCCTTCGGTAAGTGGATGTGAATAATGCATTTTTAAATGGCGATCTTGACACTGAGGTTTTCATGCAGCAGCCTCCTGGTTATGTTTAGCTTGATTCATATGGTAGACCTCTGGTGTGTCGTCTAAAGAAAGCACTCTATGGTCTCCGTCAGGCTCCTCGTGCCTGGTTTGAGAAGCTTAAAGGGTTTTTAATATCGGTGGGATTTATGATATCGCAGTCTGATGCTTCTTTGTTTGTCAGGGTCCAATCAGGTTCAACGCTCTATGTTCTTGTGTATGTTGATGATATTATTGTTACAGGGGATGTGTCTACTGTTATAGACTGGTTTGTCCAGTTGTTGAATAACGAGTTTTCGCTTAAGGATATGGGCGAACTTCATTACTTTCTTGGGATGGAAGTTACTCATTCTTCCTCAGGATGTCTTCATCTCTATCAGAAGAAGTATATCCGAGATATTCTTATTCGGTGCTCGATGGCGAATGTGAAGAGTGTTCATACACCGATGATAAGTTCTAATGTTATGACTAGAGATGAGGGTCAACGTTTAGCGGACCCGACTGAATACAGGAGCCCTGCTGGAGCACTACAGTATTTGACTCTTACGAGGCCTGATGTGGCATATGCGGTTAATCGGATATGTCAGTTTATGCATTGTCCCACTTCTGTTCATATGACTGCTTTAAATCGCATCTTGCGGTATTTAGGTGGTACGCTTGATCTTGGGATTGTTTTTCGTCCGTCTGAGAGTTTATCCTTAGTTGGGTATGCTGATGCAAACTGGGGGTTAGATTTTGATGACCGGAGATCCACTACTGGGTATTGTGTGTATCTTGGACATAATCATGTGTCTTGGTCTTCTAAGAAACAGCAAGTCGTTGCTCGATCTACTGCTGAGGCGGAATACAGGAGCCTTGCTGCAGTCACTAGTGAGGTTACATGGTTATTATCATTACTTCAGGAATTACATGTTAAATGCTCCGATATACCGAATGTTTGATGTGATAGTTCTGGTGTAGTCGCGGTTGCTGCTAATCCTGTCCTACATTCCAAGTTTAAGCACGTTGAGTTAGATTTGTTTTTCGTTCATGAAAAGGTTGCTAGTGGTTCAATAGTAGTGGGAGAAGTTCCTGCGTGTGATCAAGTCGATGATGTTCTCACTAAACCACTTTCGATATCGACTTTTGCTCGTTTTCGGAGTTGTCTGCGGGTTTTGTCTAGGGAGAAGATGGATGAATATTAGCAGTTTAGAAAGTTGTTAAGTTTGTTTTAATGCAGTTATATTGTTGAGAGCAAATACGAAGGAATACGAATGCCTATATATACTGTACCTGGTGAGGGTTGCAAAGCTAAGCATTTTTGAATAACAAAAGAATATTATTCTAGTTTCTCTTCTCTGTTTGGATAGTTATTTCTTTCTCTTTATCATATTCTTTCAGATACTCATCATAATAACCATTATTATTTTAGTCGAATAAGTGCAGCAAAAACACATCAATGAAACCTATAGGAATAAAATTAATGGAACAGAAAATAACTAAAATCAACCTTTATATTAAGTTTCTCTGAAATCTGAAACGCCAAAGGCTCTTCTTTAAGTTTTTCCACTGTCAGCTTTTCATCGTACACATTCTTTTCAACCGCTGCAACTTCTTCCAATGCGGCCTCCCCATCGAGGTTTCTTTCGATGCTTTTGTTTTAAGCAACGGGTTATTATTAAAACACAAAACCCCTACGAAGAAAAGAAAAGAAAAGTTTCTACTGTTTAACAATGAAGTAGATAACATGAACCGACGATTATAAGTGAAGAAGTAAATGAAAATAACAAGTAACTCAAAAAGAAAATAAACAATGAAAATGAGTTAGGGTTTTGGATATCGTACGTGAATGTAGGCGGTAGGCGGTGGTGCGAGACAGCAGGAGTGGGTGGAGACGAGGACAGAAAGAGGGATGTGGGGTGAAGAAGCTGATGGTAGGGAGCGGGGAAATTTGCTGGGTGAGGCTTCTAGAGAGCTTCATGTGTTTGGAGTGAAGAGCGAAATATGGACTTACAAGAAAATGGAAGCTGGAAAACTGTGTATATTTGTTGCTGCCTTCGTCTTAGGTTCTCCTTTGCTTGTTTTTCCTTTATTTGGTTGAATCCTTTGTTTTTAGTACACTTTTTAGATAAATTCTTAAATTTAAAACATTTTAAAAAGTAAAACATGATATCTATATTAATATTTAAAGGTTTGATTTGAATTGTTTTAGTTTATTAACTGATACCAATTTACTTGATTTGAATCATCTAAATTATTTGAGTTATTCAAATTCAAAAATTCAACTCGACTTGAACTAGAAATTCAAAAACAAATTCGAGTTGACTCGATTTGAATAATTCGAAATTCAAATTTCGAAACTTTTTCGAGTCGAATTAAATTTTGCTCACCTTACATATATTTTTAATGTTGGTTATATAATTAAAAATTGTCATTATAAAAAATCAATGCATAAAAAATATCTTTTTATCGTTAAGATTTTGGGTAAACTACATTCAAGGTCACTAAAAAATTAGTAAATTTACATTTTAGTCGTTTAAGTTCACAAAGTTACAAAATAGTCACTGAATTATTCAAATGTTTTTATTTAAGTCAATCGATTATTAAGTTTTTTTTAAAGTTCGACCCGCGAGCTTTGAGCGACGATTTCACGATTGATACGGTGGAACAATACCCATTGACGAGTAAAAAAGCATATCTCATACCCAAACTGATTTGATTATCGGTGCTAGAGATTGGAGAAGAAAACTATTTGTATTTTGGTTTGCAAATTCGCAACGTTCAAAATTTTTTCATGAAAAAAGTTAAATTGTAGAAGAGAATGGGAAGTTTACTAGGGGCAAAGCGAGAATTTTTTTTAGGGGGGGCTGGAATTGAATTTTAAAATTTTAAGAGATTAAAATATAATTTTACCATGTACTAACTTATAATTCCATTATTTTTTAAGGAATAAGTAGTTTTTTTTCATATTTAAGCGGGTCAAAGTGTAATTTTATGAAAAATTAATTTATAACTTTACTATTTTTAAAAGGACTAAACTACAATTTTTCATTTTTAGGGGGGCAAGGTCCCTACCAATCCTCCTTGCTTCACCTCTAAAGTTTACCCTTTTGATTGGTGCCAATGGAGAGAATGGAGAAGGTTATTCAACAACGATTTTAACATTTCAATAACTTGAATAAAAACTTTTGAATAATTTAATTATAATTATGTAACTATTTGAAATTGGTTAAATTCAATAACCTTAGAGTAGTAATAATCATGTAGGGAATATTTAAATAAACTAATTACAGCCTTAAGAGAGTCCACCTCAATTTATTTTCGTTCCCAAATCAATGCAAACTTGGTTGAAAATTAACGTGGCCGAATCCATTTGCAGTTGAGTGGCTGCTAGTGTCATAGGTTGCGCAGGGGAGCCTGCAACCATGGCGCACTTGTTTAATCCATAATGTTCAAAGGAGGTCATTTGGCCCAACCGGACTGACCCGTTGCTTGGAGAGAGTGAAGGCCCATCTATAAAGCTTGACAAATATGGAACATGATCTTCAAAGATATATAATCCTAGATACGATATGTAATCTTTAGAAGATACGATTCTGTAATCTTAGCGATTTGATTTGTAGATAGCTTTTAATCTTAGCCATTGATGTACTTTGATTTGTACCATTGATTTTGGGAAGGCTCAACTATAAATAGAGGCCTCTTCCCCTCATTGTATTTCATTTAGTGAGTAATAGAATTTTGAGAGCATTCACTCAAAACTTTTTCTCTAGTGTTCTTGCTTTTCTGTGGCTTTGTTCATTTTTCAAGTTCTTTCACTTTTCGTTCTTCCGCTTGTTCTTCGTGGGTGTCTTAGAAGAATTCTATTGAATCCTCAATTGTTGGGAGTTAGGCTAACTTAGGCGTTTTTGTTGTGAAAAAACTGCCTAAGGCCGCACGGACTGCGTAGGAAAAATCTAAGCCCGTGACAGTTGGTATTCGAGCTAGAGTTTGAAGGCACTGTTGAAAGATGTCGAAAGAAATTTTTGAGCATGTTGAGCCAATGGAGACCCGTGTAGGGCCAGGAAATCTATTCATTCGAGGGACATATTGATGGCTTTGGAGGATCGAATCATCACTCTCAAGGAGTCCATGGGAGATGTCAAGGAGAGGGTCGATGATATTGGTGGTAGGAATTCCCAAGCCCAGTATGAATGTTCTCAAGCCTAAGGAGTTCAATGGAGCAAGGTTTGTGAGAGGTGTTGACAACTTTCTGTGGGAAATAGAGTAATACTTCCATGCCAATGGCATCATTGTCGTAGGTCCACAGATGTGAGACGTGGTGAGACTGAAATTGGGATTTGAGAGGAGTTCCAAGGTGAGTTCAAAGCACAGTTTTATCTAGAGTATGTCGAGGATGAAGTTCGGGCAAAATTGCACTGTCTTACGCAACAAGGCACTGTGAGGGAGTATGTGCTGGAGTTTAGTGAACTCATGCTTCAGATCTCAGATATGGGTGAGAAAGAGGCTTCTTTTCCTTCATGGATGGGTTGAAACCATAGGTGAAGCAAGAATTGCAACACTGAGGAGTCAAATAGCTTACCAAGGTCATGACCGTAGCAGAATCGCTTGCTGAGTTTGGTGGAAAGAAGACAAGCCTGAGTCTTTCAAGCCCAAATTCAAACCAAATGGCAATGGTGGGGGAGACAAAGACAAGCCTGCTAAGAATGGAAACTTTAAGAAGCCTTAGGATAAAAAGAAGAATGAGCCTTTAATTTTCTTCCATTGTGATGGTCAACATATGATCAAGGATTGTCCGAAGAAGGTTGCACTTTTCGCTATGAAAGCAAAGAAGGAGGCAGATAAGGCAGACAACAATCTTAGTTTAATACTGGGGGTGTAGAAGACATGACGAGTCATGAGCTGATGTTTGTAGACATCATGGTGGTTGGCAGATAACTGAATGCGCTTATTGACACAAGTGCGTCTGATTTGTTCATATCCGAAGAGGCTACTCGTAAACTTGGTCTCACGATCCAGAATGAGTCGGTTTGTATCAAGAAGGTGAACTCAGAAAGTGTTCCAATCAAGGAGGTTGCAAAAGGAGTGGATCTCTAACTTGGTGATTGGATTGGTAAGTCATCTATTAAGGTAATACCACTTGATGACAATGATTTTGTGGTTGGATTAAGTTTCCTTAACCGGGTTAATGGATCTATTTTTCTTTCTAGTAATTACATGGTGATTTCAGATTCGAACCATCAATGCTTGGTGAGAATGACAAGGAAAGGAAGCTTAGAGGGGAAAACACTGTCGGCGATCCAATTTGCTAAATGGTTACAGAGAGATGAAGTCTCCTACTTAGCCACCTTGAAGGTCGAGGAGGCTGTTAAGCCCGTTGTGAGATCCCAAAGGAAGTGGGTCAGTTATTACTATCTTTTCAAAATGTTACGCCTACTGAGTTGCCCAAGAAGTTGCCACCAAAAATAAAGGTAAACCACAAGATCGAGTTAGTGCCTAACATAGAGCCGCCAGAAAGGGCCCGATATCATATGTCTCTACCAAAATAAGAAGAGTTGTAGAAACAATCAGAGGCGCTTTTAGATGTGGGATTCATTAGGCCATCTAAATCTCCGTACGGTGCACCAGTGTTGTTTTAAAAAGAAACATGATGGGTCATTGAGGATGTGCGTTGATTAACGGGCCTTAAATAAGATTACTGTGAAGAACAAGTACCTTATTCCCTTTATTGTGGATTTTTTTGATCAGCTTGGTAGTGCAAGATAGTTTACCAAGCTAGATTTGAGATTGGGGGACTACAAGTTCGAGTAGCTGAGAGGGACGAGCCAAAACCAGCTTGTGTGGCGTGGTATGGTTTGTATGAGTTCTTTGTGATAACCTCCGGACTCATGAATGCCCCAGCTACATTCTACACCCTAATAAATAAGGTATTTCAACCTTTCTTAGACCGTTTTGTGGTTGTTTACCTTAATGATATTGTGGTGTACAGTAAGTCGCTAGCGGAGTATGTGGAAGATTTGAGGGAGGTGTTCCGGACTTTGAGGGAAAATGAGTTGTTCGTCAAAGAGAAGAAGTGCTTATTTGCCTAATGAGAGGTGCCATTTCTAGGCCACATTATGGGAAGTGGCAAGATTTGGATGAATGAGAGCAAAATTCGGGTCATTGTTGAGTGGGAGCCATCAACCAAGGTGATGGAATTGAGATCTTTCCCTGGGTTGGTGAATTATTATCGACATTTTATCGAAGGCTACTCCAAAATTACCGCACTCTTGACGGACATGTTGAAAAAGGGTTAGGCATGGGATTAGGATCCACAATGTGAGAAGGCTTTAACCAATTGAAGCAAGTGATAACGAGGGAGCCCATACTTGCTTTGTTGGATTATTTGAAGCCATATGAGGTACGTATAGATGCATCAGATTATGCCATTGGGGGAGTATTAATGCAAGATGGGCATCCGATTACTTTTGAGAGTCGAAAGCTTAATGACACGGGGTGGAGGTCTATGGTCCAAGAAAAGGAGATAATTATTGTAGTACATTGCTTGCATACATGGAGACTTTATTTACTAGGTTCCAGGTTCATTGTCTTTGCCAATAATGTTGCAAATAGTTATTTTCTAACCCAAAAAAAGTTGTCTCCCAAACAGGCTCGTTGGCAGGTTTTCCTAGATGAGTTGATTTCACGATGGAGTATAAACCAGAGAGTGCTAACATTGAGGTTGATGCACTGAGTCGAAAGATAGAGTTTGCGGCAATTAGCCAACCTGATGGTTCCTTATTGGAGCGCATTTGGGAGGGATTGCCTCATGATCCCATAGCCAAAAACTTTATCGAGCTTGCAAATGAAGCGAAGATGAGGAGATTTTGGCTTGAGGGGGAGTTGCTATACATTCATGGGCACCATTTTGGTAAATTACGCAATAAAGTCATGAAGGAATGTCATGACTTAAGATAGGGGACCGTCCATGAATACACCGCACCTTGTCCCTTTGGAGAATCGTTACTATTGGCCTCACATGAGTGATGATATAGAGACCTATGTGAAAACTTGTCTAGTATACCAATAAGACAAGGTTGAGTTAGAGACTCTAGCCGGTTTGCTACAGTCCTTGCCCATTCCGGAAAGACCATAGGAGAGTGTATCCATGGATTTTATTGTTGGTTTGCCTAAGTCTGATAGATTTGCAAGTACTCTTGTTGTGGTGGATGGGTTTTCAAAGTATGCAACATTCATTCCAGCTACCAAGGAGTGCCATGCTAAGGAGGCAGCTCGTTTGTTTCTTAGACACGTGGTGAAATATTGGGGAGTGCCACTAACTATAATCAGTAATCGAGATGGGTAATTCATAGGCCGGTTGTAGAAAGAGTTAATCAAGTCGATGGGCTCAAACTTGAACTTTTCCACTAGCATGCATTCACAAACCAATGGGAAAACAGAACGAGTGAATGCATTGTTGGAGACATATCTTTGACACAATGTAAGTACCTCACAAAGGGACTGGCCAAAGTTGTTGAATGTGGCCCAATTTTCATACAACTTGCAGCGAAGTGGGGCCACGAATCAAAGTTTGTTCGAGATAGTGACGGGACAACAACCATTCACACCCAACGTTATTGTGACATATTATATAGGACCAAATCTAGCAGTTTATCGGTTTGCAAAATATTGGCAAGAGAAGAATGACTTAGCTAGAGCTTGTCTACACAAGGCAAGTAAGCGCAACAAGAAGTAGGTGGATTAGAATCGAAGAGATATGCAATTTCAGGTGGTGATTCAGTCCTTGCTAAACTACACTTGATTTTGTGACAAAATGGTTTGCACAAGGGGCTTGTGCGACGATATGAGGGACCATTTCGAGTTGTGAAGAGAGTAGGCAAGGTGGCCTACAAGCTTGAATTGCTAGAAAAGCTTAAAGTCCACCTAGCGTTTCATGTGAGCATGATTAAGCCATTCCATGAGGATCAAGAGGATCCAAATCGAGGCAAGTCCGAACGAGCACCGATGGGGGTAAAGGTCTCCTACGATCGTGAAGGTGAAAGCATCGAGGTAGATCATGTTATCAGACGAAAGTACTATCGGTCGTGGCACGAATACTTAGTTTGATGGAGGAAACTTCCCGACAGTGAAGCGAGTTAGGAACCTATCGAGGCATTGTGGCAGTTCCAAGAAAAGATAAAACAATTTCATGAGGAGGACGCGACGAGGGCGTCACTAAAACAAGTGGGGGAGAATGTCATGGGTTGCACGTGGGAGCCCACAACCATGACGCACTTCTATGATCCATCATGTTCAAATGAGGTCATTTGGCCCAACTGGACTGGCCCGTTGCTTAGAGAGAGTGAAGGCCCATCTACAAAGCTTGGCAAATATAGAATGTTATCTTCAAAGATATGTAAATCCTAGATATGATATATAATCTTTAGAAGATACGATTCTGTAATCTAGATATTTGAATTATAAATAGTTTTTAATCTCAGCCATTCATGTACTTTGATCTGTATCATTGATTTTGGGAAGGCTCAACTATAAATAGAGGCCTCTTCCCCTTACTGTATTTCATTCAGTAAGTACTAGAATTTTGAGGGCATTCACTCAAAACTTCCACTTGTTCCTCGTGGGTGCCTTAGAGGAATTCTGTTGAATCCTCAATTGTTGGGAGTTAGGCTGACTTAGGCCTTTTTGGAGGGAAGAAATTGCCTAAGACGAATTGCGTGAGAAAAATCTATGCCTGTGACACTAACATGTGTAGAACCTGAATAGAATTGGTTCCATCATGGGAAATAGATTTGTGTATCAAATCATTTGCTGTCAAAATACTAATTGTACAAATTTCCAAGATTTTACTTGCTTCTTTGATTTTCTCTCTCGAATTGTTTGGTGTAAACGCAACTAGTGAGACTAGAACCTAGGCCAGACTTGGGATGGTGAACACTCTTAACCATCATATCATCACATGAGGTTCGACATCATTATTAATTTTTACTTTATTAATAACTATCCAGAAAATTAGGGATTTTTAAGATTGTTCATTATCTCCATCCTCTTCTTGAGTTGTGAAAGATAACTTAAAAGATGATTTATTTTATATTTTTCTTTAAAAATATTTTATTATATGTATATGTTAATTATTTGATACACCATTAATAGAGTCTAAAAAACTCTACTTGCAGGTTGAGAGTGTGACAAGTGTCACATTTATTTATATAATTAATTTTTTATTTTTACTACATCCTACAATATACTTGTCAAACCCTTACTTTGTTTATAGATTTAAAAAACTTCATTGTATCAAATAATTTCCCATATATATTTTATCCTCCATATTAGCATCAATTGCAGAAATAAAATAGTTAGGTTTTCTTTTTTAGCTTCTTGACCTACTTCTCCTCCTTTTTACTTTTTTTTTGGTTCTAGATTGTTCTACATGTTGCTAAATTGTTATTACCATTTCCCCTATGTTTTCTATTACACTAGGTGTAGGTGTTGTAGATTCATTATTGTCTTCAATTGATTTTATCATAAAAACATTTTCTTGTAGGTTTAAAAAAGAGTTAACCATTTGTTATGTAATTTTAGTTTCAATATTTAGTTTATATCCGTTTTTTATCTGAATTAAGTGCCAAATGGTAATTTCACTTAGGTACGCGGAAAAAAAAGTAAATCGACCCCAATTAGGTGTTTGAACAATTTATGGGATGTAAGTTAAAAAACTCTTGTTATTTGAAATCGAATTGAATTCTATTTTTATTAGATTTGTAATTATTTATGATATAAAAATAAAAATTCTATATTTAAAATAGTGAAAATAAATTAAATGTTCTTGAAAAAAATTGTTTTTTAGAAATAATTATGAAAAGTCTTTGAAATTTTGTCAAATAATATTCAAAAGCTATAAAACAAAGCTAATTTGTCAAAATAAGTGCAAAGTTCAAAAAAAATTAATATGGAAAAATTGAGAATTGAACTTAACTGAATTATGATGGACAATTTAAAATATCCAAAAAATCTAATCGTAACAAACCAATATCACCCTTTTTTTACCCTCAATTGCAACTGGCTTGTAATTTGCAATGCAATGTTGTTTTCAACCTTGACTTTGCTCTTTCTTGTCTCATTGAGATTCATCTCAAATGTTAGCAATGAACCAGCAAATTCATCTATCTTACTATCAATATCCTTTGCTTCCTCAATAGTAATCACCTTGATTACGAATTTTTCAGGAAAAGATTGAAGCACTTTTTTTTACTAGCTTCGATTTTGAGTATTCTTCACTATTCTTCACTAAGAGAAAAATCCTAATTTTTGTTGTCGTACAGCTTTGCATAGAAATAAAACATGGTCTCATTGTCTTGCATCTTTAGAGTTTTTGTAACACCCCTTACCCAGCCTAGAAGTTTAGACCAAGTAGAAAGGCTACATCAATTCATATCAGAATAATCCAACCTTTTTCCACTAGAATCAATAGTCAAAAATCATGTAATTAGTTAAATCAAATATAAATTCAAACCTTCAAGGTGTAATCCAAAATGACACAGAATAGCATAAGTTTATAATAAAAAAATAGTAATATAACTATGGGAATTGACTGAGCTCCTACCACGCTGACCCGCCAGAGTCTGTGGGTTACCTGTAATCCAAACAAACAGACTAAATAAGTTTTCATTCCGTGTGTAACTTATATTCTAAATAAAACAGTAATATCACAGCTATGATTCCAGTTGGTGTTTACTCAGTCAATTCTCAAAATCAGATACAGAAATAGAAACAGAAGATACCAGATATAATGGAAGAACAGTTTAGATACAAATGCAGATTCCTACCCCCAATCGATCCCTACATACCATATAGGGTATCAAGTACCCATTCATCCCTACACACTGCATAGTGACTGCATGTCAAGTTCAAAATAATTACTATTGGAACGTCGACACCCCTACAGCGCAGCGAAAAAATAAAACAACCGGCGATCCTAACCATGGATCCATATGTGAGGAACGAATCGGGGTGAAAAAGAGTTTTGAAATTACCGAATGGTGATTCTGAATAGACAGCGACGCATCGGCAATGAGTAATCTGATCTACTATCGAATCCACCCAGTTGACTATGAATGGAAGGAATCCCCAAACAGTTTTGGAGAAGACTTTACTTTGACGGCTGCTAGACTCACCAAGCAAAGAAAAATGAGATTTTATATCTTATTATTTTTTAGGGTTTCTCAAAATTAAATAAATATAATAATGTTTAAAAATCTAAAAATTATAATTACATTAATTATAATAAGATTTCGGTAAACTATATTTTTTTATATACGAAACAAAATCATATTCTCATTATGTGTACAACAAGCTTGTATATATAATGTGCTCGATATTTGATTACCCAATTAATTTAATTCATGCGACAACCAAACACAGTACCAATTATGTTTTATTCCGTTCATTTCAACTATAAGGTGTGACCCTATAGGTTCTTGTAACGTTAGAAGTAATGTTAGAACGATTCCAATGTTACAAACAATGAGTGGCACCTAGCAATGCATCATTGCTACCTAATTCATAAGAAATCATGATTCGACATAACCTTTTTATGATTAATCTTTTCATGCACTAATCCTTAAGTCATTTATCTCTGGATTGAACACAAGTCATGGAATAGTCACACTTGTATAGTCCATTCCATGTTCCTTAATATCTTAAGTAGACTATGATATACAAATAAGTATGACATCTCATATCAGCTTATTTGAGCATGGCCATGCATTTCTAGTCTCACTCAATCAAGTGGCCTAAGATATTACTCTCATTATGTAGGAAGTACTTATCCTATATTGATCAACCATATCCCTCTACATAGATTGTGGTATATCCAACATCAGCCTTTATAGAACAACCAGTTACGGTGTACGTTTGACTGTATCAAAATATACAACTCACGATGTTGGGATTATGATGATCTCAAGTCTGAAGATTATATACATATTAATCACTATGAGTAATGTCGTGACAATTACATAATAAATCCAAGAAACATACTCATAACGGGTCAGTCCAATATGTTGTTCTCTAACACACATATTCATGCATCGATTCTGACACTCCATATCAATGACAACTCATCAATCAACTACATGTTAGTCTTAATGCATTATCGTTGTCCTATCCAACAATAATACTTTACTAAGGACCTTTTAAGAATAATCATATTATTCTCAGGACATTATTATAAAACAGTTTATTTATACACACAGAAAAGAAATTGAAATAATAATGGTAACGCCTTATATTAATAAACATGATAAATCAAGTATGTTATTACAACCATCTCATGATTGATCTTTGGGCATACTCTAACAATTGCAACATAACTGCCAGATCAGAATGAGATAATTCACCATTGGATTTGACATATTGTTAAACTGCCCTCACTTTCTTCTTTATACAGTCCCAAACCCCGATGCAAATGTAAAATTAACGGATATCAGATACAAGTATACAATAATACAATAACAAACCATGATCATGTAATGTGATCACACTGATTTATCAGGTCTCGCAACAAATGTATATATATCAGAATAACAGATTACTCAGTAACAGATTGTTAGATAACAGTTTCAATGTCTAATACAGATCATACAGACCCTATGGTAGGCCTACGTTTGATCCAAATAACGATTATAGCCTTAGGGGGAATTTTTTATTTTTGGCCCACACGTCCTTGTGGATTCACACAACTTGGGTGGCTAGCCTGTGTGGTACATACGTCCCAGCACATGGTCGTGTGGCTCAAAACAGTGAGTTACACGGTTTGGCACATGGCCAAGCATACTCCCGTGTAACTCACAACCCCTCGCACGACTTGAACACACGCCCGTGTCCCTGGCTCGTGGACATTAAATCCAAAAGTGTGAGTTACACAACTTGGCCATACGCTCTTACCCCTAGCTTGTGTGACCCCAAATCGAAAACAGTGAGTTACGCGGCCTGGACATACACCTGTGTCCCTAGCCCGTGTGCCTCCAATTTGAAAACAGTGAGTTACAGGGCCTGACACACAACCTACCACACGGCCATGTAGCGTTGAGAGTCATGTTTTTTCGGAATTCACAATTCATAAAAAATTAGGTTTTCGTTACACACCTGATATGGGTTCAACGCAGAAGCAACAAGAGTGATTCCAAAGCCTAAAAAACGACAATTAGAGGTTCAATCAATGACTTAAATGAAACAATTCGCAAAAGACCCTAAACCTTAAACAATCAACCTAACATGTCAAAAACTTCAACACAAAACCCCCCATAGCAAACTAACAGTTACCAATAAATCAACAACAATTACTTGAATTTAGATTGCTTGAGGAACGATTCCTGCAAGACTTTCGCTTAACGAAACCCCAATCATACATTTAATGAAAATTCAAACAAACAACAGTAATTGCTAAATTTGAATAACAAAAATGAAATTTCATGAAAATAAAAGAGAATAACGATAGAACTTATGCAACAACCTTTCAAACGATGCAACGAACAACCCAGAATTCTCAATTAAACCCGGTAACAGTTTATGGAAGCAAGCAAAAAGAAAAGAAAAATGAAAGAAGAAAAGAAAGGAAGAAAGGTTTTTAAAACAACCAAAAACTAATAGGCTTTTACCAAGTAGCATAAAAATATTTATTTAACGCATACACAGAGATTCAAACAAAGAACCAGAAAGCATACAAAAGTTTAACCATTGAACTAACAAGCTCATTCTTGACACAAATTAATGCAGAAATAGATTTAAGTCAAACATCCAATGCTGAGGGTCAAGTCAAACAAAATAACAAATTTTCTGAAAGTGAGGTTTGAACCCCTAACCTCTAACATACAAACAAAGCACTTAGCTGCAAATATAGAGACTTAATTATTTCAAAACTTTACAAACAACACTCAAATTTTTGGGGCGTTACAGTTTTAAATCTTGTAGTTAACATCTAAAGATTAGACTACTTCACAATATTTGTCCCTTCATGAGTAGTTTCAAGAATAACCAAATCTTCTTTTGCAGTAGTGCACTTAGAAATATGTATGAACTCTTACAATTCAAATCCACAAAATATTTCACTAAATGCCTTAGAGTTTGTATTAGTCAGTTTTTTTCATCTTTGGCCAATTGGCTTTATGTTTAAAGGCCTTCACACCAATTACATCACTTGTTGTTGGTTCCCTACCAATAGGCATAATTTGTGCCTTCCAACAATAGAGGTCTTGAGACTAATAATATGACACCTTATATTTGATCGAGTTGGTGGATTCGAGTATAAAATGTCACATTCTGTTGCCAAAGTAACCTATTATTCTATCTCACTTTATTGAAATGGAAGCGTAGTGGTAAAATTATTTTATTAAAAATTTCGGCAGCATTTTTGTTTATGTTACGTAAAAGCCTCCTGCAAATTTCAAATTTCACAATATATCCATATTTAAATCATCTGCCAAATCAATTCCCAGCACTTCTATATTTCGAAACATGCCACAAACTAAACACATCACACAAAAAACATTTAATTGACTAATAACATTGTAATTACTGCAACCAAAAGTTACATCTTTCATGTCCCACATACATAACTATAGCCAAATTGATCTATTAAAAACCAAGTACATGCCAACTTGAAACAAAAAAAAATATATATGAACTTTGTTGAGTCCAAGATCTGTCGGTTGGATGCTAACGACTCTGAGTACAAGATCTCAAAATACACCAAGCCCATATATGAAAACAAGATCATTCAGTGTGTAATAATTCCAATGGTATTACTATAACTCATCAATACAGCATGAAATTTAGATGATTGGCCACAATTGATTCGTTTCCTCCTTAGACCAATTCAAGCGTATTCATATCAAGGTCTATCCAATACATTAATACACACATGTATCCCAAATAAACAAAATGTGATATTTCATTTAACCAATCTATTTTAACAAACTTATTAACACTTTATACTAACGATGTATGCAACCTTATTTGATTTTGTCTCATTTCATCATATTGCATTGCATTACCAATTTGAATCAAACTATTCTTCCTATTCAACCTTTACATTTTCTAATATATAACTCAAATTTGAACTAATTCAGAGACCCCACTAATATAGTAATTCGGCCCCCAATGCCTCATCAGTACGTCCCGAACTAAACAAATTGCGCCTAGCGCTCATCGGTTCATCCAAAGCAATAATTGTACCCAACACTCGTCAGAACGTCCGATGGTTAATACGCCAAAGTGCTCATCAACCTATAGTCGAAGTAATTCTGTATCGTAACATTCGACGTAAACTATTTGCGCCCAGCGCTTATCGGCTAAGCCAAAGTAATACTTGTGGAAAGCCACAATTGGGACATCCGAAGAAAAATGTGCCTAGCGTTTATTGACTTACAGTCGAAGCAATTCCTTTTCACTCAATTCTATAACATACCATTTATTCTCAACTTTTCCCAACAATTACTACAACAACCAATAATTTGATTTCGTTTTAAATTGAGTCTTCATTCTATTGATCTCAACAACATCAATTATTCAATCAAACATCATTTCATACAAAACATGACATGATTTGTCTCATGTTTAAGCCAATTTCGTAGTTTCATTAAATTATACTATTTCTAATTTCATTTTGATTAACCTTCTATCACAATAATCAATCTCAATATTGTATTTCTAATCAAATGTTCATGTGCAGCTTCCTTTGTTATGCTAGTATACCTAACAATGAAAATAGGTGAGAAAAAAATTAATAAGTTGAGTTATAAAAATATAAACCAGAAATTTTGAGCTATTCACCAATGGCTTTAGCTTTTTTCCTTTGCTCTTGAGGAATCCGGGTCGTCAACAGCTACGAATTAACATGAACACATAACACCATCAATAATCAACCAAATTCACAATCAATTGTTATCTCAAACAAACTTTACATATCATTCAATTTATTCTTTAAAATCGAAACACGCATAACTTTAAATGCTAAGAGTCGATTTATAATTCGACTTCATTTCCTTCTATTTTAGACCCTCTATTATCGATTTCTAACAAAATCTCATAACAACTCTTGTTATCCATTTCAGTTCTCAAATGTAAAATATAATAAGCAACTTAACAATCTAGTCCTTTTTCATATTTAAACTCAAAATCTATCAATTAAACATAAAAACTTAAAGAATTTTTTAATGGCAACTTTTCAAAACATTAACATTGTGTTTGGTTCAATGTATTAGGTAATCCATTACTGACCGATTACGCGCCTATTACATTATGCCCCTAATCCGGCGTTTGGTTCACTGTAATAGGTATTACGTGCGTAATACAATCCCGACCTAATCCCCAAATTCCCTGCTTTTCTAATCCCTTCCCAAATCGAGTAATAGGTATTACGTCTGGCTTCCCTCCCCAACTCTCTGTTTTACCCTTCCTCCCTACCCGACCCTCTCCTTTTCTGTCCTCATAATTTCTCCTCCCAGTTGCATTTTGGTGGAAAAAAACAAAACAAAACCAAACAAAAACAGAAATGGGTTTCCCCGATGCATCCGTAATCGGCGGAGGCCCGAAACCCGACTCTGAATCTGCCCTCCTCCTCCGCACATTCCTAAAACCAGAAGACAAATTCAATTTGGGCTACATCATCTACTTCATTTTGGGCGTTGGCTTTCTCCTCCCATGGAATAGCTTCATCACTGCCGTCGATTACTTTTCCTACCTCTACCCGGAAGCTTCCGTCCACCGTGTTTTCACCGTCGTTTACATGGTCGTCGGCCTCGCTTGCCTCTTGGTCATTGTATTTTATGCTCACAAAAGTGAAGCTTACATGCGGATCAATATTGGTTTGGGCATTTTCGTGGTTTCCCTGCTCGTCGTACCTGTTATGGATACGGTTTATATTAAGGGTCGGGTCAGATTGTATGACGGATTGTACGTCACGGTCGGTCTTCTCGCTCTGGCGGGTATAGGCGATGCGATTGTTCAAGGTGGGCTCATTGGAGTGGCTGGGGAATTGCCTGAACGCTACATGCAGGCTATCGTTGCGGGATCTGGCGGTTCTGGTAATTTAACGAACAACTTTTTGACTAACTGTAGATATGGATGTTAATTTAATTTTGTTGATCCATGAATTCTTGAAAGTTGGTGAAGTTTATTAGATTGGTACTTAAAGGAGTCATTAGTACTTTGCTTAAGGGCATCGAGCTGTTCAGTAATTACTAATTATTATAGCTGAAGTAGCCCAACCAGTGGTTTGACTCAAGGATAGCTTAATTATATGTTAGTTGTTTTCAAGGTATGTTTTGCTTTAACAACTTGAAAGTTGCCTTGATTCGCCAAGTATGTAATAAAGCTCTTGATGACACTATGAACTCTGAATCTTGAACCACTTGTAACATTTTTCCTCTACCACACATGGTCTATGGCTATGCTTTTTATATGGTGTAATAGAAATTAAACCATAGTTACTATTAGTACCCATGTGGTCAGTAGTTTCACTTGAATATTCCTGGATACAAAATTCATTTCTTTCATTTTTATCTTTTGTATTGAATCATATTATATGAAGAACTGTGCTGCTTCCTCGTCTAATGAAATTTTAATTTGTCAAATTGTTGGGCGTAGGGGTCCTTGTTTCAATGCTAAGGATCCTAACCAAAGCTGTATTTCCACAAGATGCTGATGGCCTGAGAAAGAGTGCCTACCTTTACTTTTTTACTAGCATTGTGTTTATGGTCATATGCGTAGTCTTGTACAATGTGGCACACAAACTTCCGATTATGCAGTACTATGAGGAGTTAAAGGCTGAGGCTGTTAAGGAGGAAAAAGCAAAGAAAGGTCCCATGACCGGGCCTGTTTGGAGAGCAACCTTGTAGAATATAGTAGGAACAGTCAAGTGGTATGGATTTGGGATCGTCCTCATATATGTTGTGACTTTATCAATATTTCCAGGATACATCACAGAGGATGTGCACTCATTGGTTCTCAAGGACTGGTATCTGGTCCTCCTTATAACAGGCTACAATGTGTTTGACCTGGTTGGCAAATCATTGACTGCAGTCTATCTCCTTGAAAATGCAAAGGTTGCTATTTCCGCTTGTGTTGTGAGGTTACTGTTCTTTCCTCTCTTCATAGGTTGCTTCCACGACCCTCAGCTCTTCCGAACAGAGTTTCCAGTCTCGTTACTGACTTGCCTTCTAGGTCTAACTAATGGCTACTTGACAAGTGTGTTAATGATCATGGCTCCCAAATCTGTCCAGATACAACACGCAGAGACTTTTGGCATCGTTATGGTGTTGTTTCTAGTAGTTGGTCTGGCATCAGGATCAGTCATAGCTTGGTTTTGGGTCATCTGATCATCAACCAAGATCTCTCCAACAGGTGGCTGCTATGAATTTGTGCTAATGATGTTTTTACCTTTGTAAAGTTTATCTAAAAGCCGTTGTTTGTAGCAGTGTTTTTCTTCAAATTGTATGATGAATACTGTGCCTGAAGTGTGCATATCTGCTTTCAATGTATGCCTGTATCTTAAAAACATGAAAAAGAAAAAATGGAAACATTTGGCTATTATCTGCTTTTAGTCTAGTTTGCTATGCCTGTATCTTAAAAACATGAAAAAGAAAAAATGGAAACATTTGGCTATTATCTGCTTTTAGTCTAGTTTGCTTCCATTGGATGTTGCAGCAAATATAGTTATAGAGTTTAAATAGGAAAATTGGAGTGAGCTACGGTATTGAATTTCTATGATGTTGCAGCAAATATAGTTATAATATATTTAATAATAATTATGTTAATTTATATTTTACAGTATCATATATTATGATTTGAGTAAATTCATATAAGAATATTAATTATTAAGAATTTTATTAAATTATATATTTTAATTAAAATATATTTAATAATAATTATGTTTAAATATGATTAAATTATTTATTATTGATATTAATAATCTTATTAAAATTTAAATAACAATAACAATAATAATTTACCAAAACAAATTTCTGCTAATTATTAAGAATTTTATTAAATTATATATTTTAATTAAAATATATTTAATAATAATTATGTTTAAATATGATTAAATTATTTATTATTGATAATAATAATCTTATTAAAATTTAAATAACAATAACAATAATCATTTACCAAAACAAATTTATGCTAAGGGTATTCTAGTCATTTTAGTTTTTTTCATTATGCTATTACACCTCTATTCCATTCAACCAAACACAAGATTACTATTACGCCTCTATTCCATTACATTCAACCAAACAGTTGATTTGCTATTACACCTCTATTCCATTACACCTCTAATCTATTACACCTCTAATCCAATACACCTCTAATCCAATACAGCGAACCAAACGTGCTCTAACAATTTTGTAAATTGAAACACAAGCCAACTAGATTAAGCTCCCACGGTCACAAAATATAAAAATTACCAGAAAAATACCTAATTGTACTAATCAATTTAGTTGCCAAAGTCTGAAGCCCTAAAACCCAATTTCTTCTATGTTTTTATTCATGCGTAGAAGGCTGGAGAAGATAATTTTCTCTTTCCTTCCACTTAATGCATTTAATACATCTTTTTTTTCTTTTTTATAATAAATAATAATAGTAATATCACAACCCACCCTCATTGTTGTTAGATATATTTGGCATGCTTTAATGTCATCTTAGGCTTTTGGGTTATTAGCAGTTTTAATCTCTTTAACTATTATTAAATTAAAATCCATAGCAATCTGAATTTGTAATTTAGTCCTTAGATTAGATTAAATACTCACATTAACTAAATTATTTATCATTAATTCAATTCATTTGTAACATAACTATGTAAATATTTTTATTAATTATTTACAGACTTAGTTCACTAAAACAAACCCCAGAATCGTAATTTCCCACACCACTGTACCAGGTTGTTACAAATGATTCTTCCATATCAATAGAAAATGACAAGATCTCTAGAAAGGTGGGTCAAGTGTTTAACTCTGATACCAATTATGAATTCATTGAATTTGTTTCTCAAGTTTTCATTCAATTGAAATCAGACGAAGTTACTAACAACTATAAAATAGAGATAGACATAGAGGTTTGGTTATGCAGTTTAAAAACTTCCTATATTTGTGAGGCTTTGAGCAAAGAGTAACCTACTATAAATAAAAAAGTACAATATTTGATTTAATTTTATTTCACTCACCAAGTTACAACATCACTACTATACTCAATTCAGATTTCCTCGCTAAGACTTTCTCTCTGAAAGCCTAGTAGTAATTGATCAATAAAACAATTTACTTGCAATAAATTTACACTAGAATACGATCCTATCTTGAATGGAATAAGTGTTCTCTCATTCGCATCCCATAAACTATAATAAGTCTCCTATTAAATAAGAGAACGCTTTCAGTGAAATCGGAACAGTGGTTTCAGGACCATAAATCCGAGCCCGAAAGGAAAATGATTTTAATATTATTGCATGGTCTGCATTATGATAGGAAAGACATATGAAAATTTTGTTTTGAAAATTTTACCAATTATATGTTTAATTCTATAGAAAGGACTAAATTGCATAAAATGAAAAAGTTGAATTCTAGTAGCTAGAGGGATTAAATAGATATCGGATTCAAAATTTGAGGTCCTTATAAGGCAAATAGACCATTAATAGTAGTTAGTAGATATTTATGATGATTCATCCATGGAAAATTAGAAAAAAAGGACTAAATTGGAAATTGAATTAATTAAAGATGGAAATAAGCTAATATCATCTTATTTCATCATCTTCCCAAATTAAAATACATGGAAACTGTAGCTAAGAGAAAGTGAGTTCAAGCAAGTTGTTTTGGCTCAATTAGATCCGGAAAGATCAAATAATGAGTTAGATCGAAGAAAACAAAAAGTATTGGATTAGTAGCATATGAACACAAACAATTATCGAGGTAAGTTCCTGTAACTAAATTATGTATATTAATATGTTTGAATCGAATGTTGTATATGTGTGAATTGTATAAATGTCTTATGTATGAATATCAGTCACATATCCGATAATACCCGATAAACGTTAAGTCTCGTTTGAATAAATGAACTTCGATGGATATAGGACTGCCTGTATTGGTTGTGGTCCTGCATATGTTGCGGAAACACCATAGATCTTACGAGCATCTTGTTATAAGCCCTCTCGAGCTTTCCGTTACATGGTTTCTACAAGCATCCTGCTCGGTATTTATCCTGCATGTGTTGCAAATATACCGCACCTCTTTATGAGCATCCTGTTATATGATCGGTATGGATCCTGCATATAATACGAACATACCGTAGCTTTTTATGAGCATCCTGATATAGGCTCTTTGTGAGCTTCCTGATATGGCTCGCTTGAACTTCCTGTTATATGGCTATTCGGAGCTCCATGATAATAACTCTTCGGAGTTACCTGTTAACCTCAATGAGCTTCCTGTTTTAAACTCTTATAAGTTTCCTGTTATAGCCCGGATAAGCTTTCTGTTACATGGCTTACATGAGCATCCTCTTACATGGCTCAAGAAAGTGCTTCCTGATTATGTGCCTAATTGGTACCCTTAAATATGAGTTGACGGATTACAGTTTTGTCCACTTCGAGTGTACTACATGTGTATCCATCGATATTTCAAATAAATTCAACGGATAAAGTTCTAACATGGTTCAACTGAACTTGATATGATTTGTTATGGAAATGTATATGTTATATGGAAACATGATATGAAAATCATATGTTTATGAAAGTTATTATATAATGAGCTCATCCTTGATTCTTGATGTTTATATGTAATATCTCACTAACAAGTTTCTTAAGATTATATGTGTTTAGGCAAATTGCCAAATTTCTTTGGATAAATTTTGTATGTTTGTCTTAAATATAAATTATTACTAAGTTGATTTTTCGTTATACGAACTTACTAAGCATAATATGCTTACTCTGTTTCATTTCCTCTGTTTTATAGTACTTGGATGCTCGTAAAGGTTGGAAGCGGGTTGGAGCAAGATCACACTATCCTTCAGCTTATTTTGGTATAATTAGTAAAATTTTCCCTTGGTATAATGGCATGTGTAGGTTAAATTACCAAAGGATGGCATATTAATATTTGGTTGTAATTAGCCATCGAAATGGCTAGTGATGGTATGTTTTGATGTATATGTTTATGAGACCATATTATGTTGATATGTGTTGTGTGCTTGAATTTATATACATATAGTAATGTCATCCAACCGAGTTGAATCCAAGGAAGCTGAGAGCAACGCTCAAGCTTCAGTTCAAAAAGCTGCTTCCAATAGTAGAAGGTTCGTATCTGAGGACCAAGGTGAGGAGGCTAAAAAAGCTTTCTTTCAAATGATGAATGAATGGTTCACTGAATACTTGAGAACAAATCCTGTTCTACAACAACCTCCCATTCTTATCCCTCAACCGGTTCCTTATATGCCAAGAAGTACAGACCCTATTAGAACTGGTAAGCCTCTAATAGATAAAATTCGTTAATATAGGGTAGAAGAATTTAGGGCTACTACTGAAGATGATCCGAAAAGGGTTGAATTTTTGTTAGAAAACACTATCAGAGTTTTGGATGAATTGTCTTGCACAACTGATGAATGTTTGAAATGTGTTGTATCTTTGTTAAAAGATCTGGCTTATCAGTGGTGGAATACTCTGGTTTCTGTTGTACTGAGAGAGAACATCACATGAGAATTTTTCCAGAATAAATTTAGAAAGAAATATATTAGCTAAAGATTCCTTGATCAGAAAAGGAAAGAATTTTTAGAACTCAAACAAAGGAATATGACTGTATCTGAATACGAGCGAGAATTTGTCAAATTAAGCAAATATACCAAAGAGTTTATCCCGACTGAAGTTGATATGTGTAAACATTTTGAAGAAGGATTAAATGAAGACATCTAGTTGTTAGTTGAGATTCTGGAATTAAAAGAATTTGTTGTACTAGTTGATCGAGCATATAAAGCTAAAAAACTAAGTAAAGAAAAGAGACAAGTAGAGATGGAAGCTCAAACTTTGAGTAAAAGATTTATGGGAAAGTCACAATCATCGGTTTCAAAGAAATCAAAGAAATATCATGATCGTTCTACCATATCTGTGGGGTACTATAGGAGAAACTGATGTACTCAATGTTCAAATTCGAGATCTCCGGTTCTATAAGTGGCAAGTGCTGGAAGTGTTGGAAATCCCAAACCCAGATGTAAACATTGTAATAAATGGCATTTTGGTGAGTGTCGCATAAGAAGCAGAGCCTGTTTTAGATGTGGTTCTCTTGACCACTATCTCAAAGATTGCCCGTAAAGGATTGAAAAATATACTGTTCAGACTTCAAGGCCAAGCAACCTTACCTCGAGAGGTAGACCACATTGTAACCCCAGTAATATGAGTGATAATCGAGGTATAAGAAAAAGATTCAACTGCTAAATCTGAAGCACGAGCACCAGCAAGGACATATGCTATTCGTGCAAGAGAGGATGCCTTTGTACCAAATGTCATTATTGGTACTTTTTCTCTTCTTGATACTGGTATTACTGATTTAATTGACCCTGGTTTAACACATTCATACATATGCATGAATTTAATGTCTGCTAAAATTTTATCTATTGAATCCACTGAATTTAGTGTCTGTTAAAAATTGTCCGTTAATGGTACATGGTTAGTGTTTCTCAGCTGATTTGATGTTACTACCATTTGATGAATTTGATATGATTCTAGGTATGGACTGGCTAACTCAGCATGATGCAGTGGTAAATTGTAAACAGAAATATATTGTATTAAAATGTCAGAATGGTCAATTGCTCTGTATTGAATCTGATAAACTGGATACGTTTTCTAATGTGATATTAGCCGTGTCAGCACAGAAATATGTCAAGAAAGTGTATGATGTCTATCTTTCATATGTATTAGATGCTATAGTATTCGAATCGAAGATTAAGTAAGTGCCAGTTGTTTGTGAATTTCCTGACATGTTTCTGGAGGAATTACCCAAATTACCACCAGCTAGAGAGATGAAATTTTCTATAGATCTTGTTCCAAGGACAACACTGATATCTATAGCACCTTAAAGAATGACCCTACAGAGTTAAAAGAATTGAAAGCATAGTTGCAAGAATTAACTGATAGAGGTTTTACTCGACTTAGTTCTTCACCTTCGGGTGCACCGATTTTATTTGTTAAAAAGAAGGTTGGATCTTTGAGACTATGTATTGATTACCGACAGCTTAACAAAGTCACTATTAAGAATAAGTATCCATTACCTTGTATTGATGACTTGTTTGATCAGTTGAAAGGTGTCACTGTATTTTTAAAGATTGATCTTCGTTTCGATTACTATCAGCTACTGGTGAAGATCCAGATGTGCCAAAGACAACCTTCAGAATCAGGTACGGGCACTATGAGTTTCTTGTGATGTCATTCGGCTTGACTAATACACCTACGGTATTCATGGATATAATGAATAGAATTTCCAAACCATATCTGGATATATTTGTTCTGGTGTTTATTGATGATATCCTGGTATACTCCCGAGATGAAAATGAACTTGTTGATAATTTGAGAGTTGTGTTGCAAACTTTGCGGGAGAAATAGTTGTATGCTAAATTTAGTAAATGTGAATTCTGGTTTCGAGAAGTTTGTTTCTTGGGCATATAGTATCTGCTGAAGGCATCAGAGTGGGCCCGAATAAAATTTCAGCAGTTGTTAATTGGAAATCACCGAAAAATGCATTTGAAGTCAGAAGTTTTCTGGGATTAACTGGTTACTATTGGAGATTTGTAAAAGAATTTTTGGTGATAGCTTCTCCAATGACACGGCTGTTATAGAAAGATGTGAAGTTTGAATGGTCTGATAAATGTCAGCAGAGCTTTGACAGATTGAAAGCTTTGTTGACTGAAGCACCAGTTCTAGTTCAGCCTAAATCAGGTAAGGAATTTGTAATTTACAGTGATACGTCATTGAATGGTTTAGGCTGTGTTTTGATGCAAGAAGGTAAAGTGATAGCCTATACTTCGAGCCAGCTTAAATCACATGAAAAGAATTACTCGATATATGATTTAAAGTTGGCAGCCATTGTGTTTCCATTGAAAATTTGGCGACACTATCTATTTGGCGAAAAATGTCACATATTTACCGATCATAGAAGTTTGAAGTATTTGATGTCGTAAAAAGACTTGAACTTGAGATAGCGCAGGTGGCTTGAATTATTGAAAGATTATGATCTGGTTATCGACTATCATCCGAGAAAAGCCAATGTGGTTGCAGATGCTTTGAGCAGAAAATATTTGTTTGCTCTACGAGGAATTAATACCCGATTGTCATTGTCTGGTGATGGTTCAGTCCTAGCTAATTTAAAAGTCAAACTGATGTTTCTGCAACTGATTTGCGAAGCTTAAAAAAATGATGATGAGTTACAAGCTAAACGGGTATAATATGAGTCAATTTCTGATTTAGAATTTCAAATTGGGTTTGTTGATTGTCTATTATTCAGAGGTAGAGTATGTGTACCAAAGAATTCAGAACTTGTACTAGAGGCTTTAAACGAAGCTCATAATGGTACTATGTCTGTTCATCCGGAGAGTAACAAAATGTACAAGGATTTGAAAAAGGTGTATTGGTGGCAAGGAATGAAACAAGATATTTCTGAATTTCTATCAAAATGTTTGATATGCCAGCAAGTTAATGCTGAACATTAGGTGCCTTTGGGATTATTGCAGCCAGTTATGATACCGGAGTGGAAATGGGAAAGAGTTACTATGGATTTTATATCGGGAATACCCCTATCTCTGAAAAAGAAAGATGCTATTTGGGTAATAGTTGATCATTTAACAAAGTCTGCGCACTTTATTCCGGTACATATGGATTGCTCTCTGGACATATTAGCAAAGTTGTATGTTTCTGAGATAGTTAGATTACATGGGGTACTAGTCTCTATTATTTCTTATAGTGATCCCCGGTTTACATCCAAATCTCAGAGTAAATTGCAAGAAGCTTTGGGTACAAAATTACATTTCAGTATTGCATTCTATCATCATACTGATGGTCAGTTTGAGTGTGTTATTCAAATTCTAGAAGATATGCTTCGGTGTTATGTACTAGAATTTGAAGGTAACTGGGAAAAATATCTACCTTTAGTTGAATTTGCATACAATAATAGTTATCAGTCCAACATTAAAATGGCACCGTACGAGGATCTGTATGGTCGTAAATGTAGAACTCCATTATATTGGACAGAGCTCAGTGAGAAAAAGATACACTGAGTTGACTTAGTTCGTGAGACTGAAGAAAAGGTGAAAGTGATTCGGGATAGCTTAAAAGCAGCCTCTAATCGTCAAAAGTCTTATGCTGATCTTAAACGAAAAGAGATAGAATTTCAAGTTGGTGATAAGGTATTCTTAAAAGTATCACCTTGGAAAAAAGTTCTTTGGCCGCAAAGGAAAACTAAGCCCACGGTTCATCGGACCATATGAGATCACTGAAAAAATCGAACCTGTTGTATACCGATTAGCGTTATCTCCATAACTTAATAGAATTCATACTATTTTCCACGTGCCTATGTTGTGACGGTATCGATCAGATCCTTCACATGTTACTTTTTTTCACAGAAGTTGAGATTCAGCCTGACATGACTCATAGTTAAGAACCGATCAAAACTCTAACACGGGAAACGAAAGAGTTAAGAAATAAAAAGTTAGTTTTAGTGAAAGTTCCTTGGCAATGACATGGAATAGAATAAGCTACCTGGGAACTAGAGGAAACAATGAGAACACAATATCCGAACCTCTTTACTGGTAAGATTTTCGAGGACGAAAATTCTTTAAGAGAGGAGAATTGTAACAGCCCGTTTTAAATGAAATCGAAACAGTAGTTTTGGGACCACAAATCCGAGCCCGAAAGGAAAATTATTTTACTACTTTTGCATGTTCTGCATTATGATAGGAAAGACATATGAAAATTTTGTTATGAAAATTTTACCGATTATATGTTTAATTCTATAGAAAGGACCAAATTGCATAAAATGCAAAAGTTGAATTCTAGTAGCTAGAGGGATTAAATAGGTATGGAATTTAAAATTTGAGGTCCTTATAAGGTAAATAAACCATTAAGAGTTGTTAGTAGATATTTATGATGATTAAAGATGGCAAATTAGAATACATAGAAAATTAGAAAAATAAAAGGACTAAATTGGAAATTGAATTAATTAAAGATGGAAATAAGCTAATATCATCTTATTTCATCATCTGCCCCAAATTAAAATACATGGAAACCGTAGCTAATAGAAAGTGAGTTCAAGCAAGTTTTTTTGGCTCAATTAGATCCAGAAAGATCAAATAAGGAGTTGGATCAAAGAAAACAAAAAGTATTGGATTAGTAGCCTGTGAGCACGAACAATTGTCGAGATAAGTTCGCGTAACTAAATTATGTATACTAATATGTTTGAATTAAATGTTGTATATGTGTGAATTGTATAAATGTCTTATGTATGAAAATCAGTCACATATCTGATAATACTCGATAAACATTAAGTCCTATTTGAATAAATGAAATTCGGTAGGTACATGATTTCCTGTATTGGTTGTGGTCCTGCATATGTTGCAAACACATCATAGCTCTTACGAACATCTTGTTATAAGCCCTCTTGAGCTTTCCATTACATGGTTCCTGCGAGCATCCTGATCGGTATTTATTCTGCATGTGTTGCGGATATACCGTAGCTCTTTGTGAGCGTCTTGTTATATGATAGGTATGGATCCTGCATATAATGTGGACATACTGTAGCTCTTTATGAGCATCTTGATATAGGCTCTTTGTGAGCTTCCTGATATGGCTCGCTTGAACTTCCTGTTATATGGCTATCCGGAGCTCCTTGATAATAACTCTTCAGAGTTACTTGTTAAGCTCAATGAGCTTCCTATTTTAAACTCTTATGAATTTCCTGTTATATCCCGGATAAGCTTCCTGTTACATGGCTCACATGAGCATCCTATTACATGGCTTGAGAGAGTGCTTCCTGATTATGTGCCCTAATGGGTACCCCTGAATATGAGTTGACAGATTATAGTTTTGTACACTTCGAGTGTACTACAAGTGTATTTATCGATATTTCAAATAAATTCAACGGGTAAAGTTCTGACATGGTTAAACTGAACTTAAGATGATTTTTTATGGAAATGCACATGGTATATGGAAATATGATATGAAAATCATATGTTTATGAAAGTTATTATATGATGAGCTCATCATTGATTCTTAATGTTTATATGTAATATCTAACTAACAAGTTTCTTAAGATTATATGTGTTTAAGCAAATTGCCAAATTTCTTTGGATAAATTTTGTATGCTTGTCTTAAATATAAATAATTGGTAAGTTGATTTTCCGTTATATGAACTTACTAAGCATAATATGCTTACTCTGTTTCATTTCCTCTGTTTTATAGTACTCGAAAGCTCGTAAAGGTTGGGAGCAGGTCAGAGCAATATCACACTATCCTTCGGCTCATTTTGGTATAACTAGTAAAATTTTCCCTTGGTATAATGGATGTATAGGTTAAATTACCAAATGATGGCATATTAATATTTGGTTATAATTAGCCATCGGAATGGCTAGTGATGGTATGTTTTAATATATATGTGTATGAGACCATATTATGCTTATATGTGTTGTGTGCTTTAATTGATATACATATTAGGTATAAATATGCTTAAATGAATATTTGACCAATTTGGTAAGTTGGTCAATATGTGATGATATGTCATGCATAAGAATTGGTTTTGGCTTGATGTAAATGTTTTGAATTGGTTTGCAAATATGTTAAAATGTTAATGTAGGTGCAGGGCAAATTTGGGTGAAAAATAAGGGTTGGAAATGGCCTTATTTTGTCCACATGACTATGCGCACAGGCGTGTGGTTTGGCCGTGTGTCCCCTGGATCTTAAATTTAAGAAATAGAATGGTTCGAATTGCTCACATGGGCAGAGACATGAGCTTGTGTTTCAGTCGTATGTGTCACACGGTCTAGCACACAGGCATGTGACTTGGCTGTGTGACCCCTGCATTTAATTTTCAAAAATTAAATTCTTTACACGGCTTAGCACACGGGCGTGTAGCTGGCCGTGTGACCCAAGTTAGAGAGTTACACGGGTATGGACACAGGCTGGGACACGGTCGTGTGCCTCACATTGAATGCCCACACGGCCTGGGACATAGGCGTGTCACTTGGCCATGTGAGCCACACGGGTGTGTGTCCCCTATACTTTGGAAAAGTTTTGAAATTTTGCGAAAAATTTCCTGAGTTCTTGATTTAGTCCCGACTTGTTTCAAATGCATAAATAGGACCTAAAGGGTTTATTTAAGGGATAGTATGATTGAATATGATTGGTTTCGGATATGAATAGTAAATAACATGAATTAATTGTATTTGTTCTGTAAACTCCGATAATGCTCTATAACCCTTTTCCAGCGATAGATATGGGTTAGGGTGTTACAATAAGTTTGAACTAAGATCAATTGATTTAAAGTTAAAACTCATTCTTTTTCAATTTTTTCTATTTTACAAAACATTTTTAGTGCAAACAATGAAATAAATTTTATTATTTTCTAATTTTCACTTATTTTCATTTTTCAAAAATCAATTTTAAAATTTTCAACCTAATACATTTTCTTTAATTTTTTTTCATTTTCCAAGAAAATGAGAAAAATGATCCTTGTTAGTACAGAACTTCTAAATTGTTGGTGAGGAAAATCTTGAGCACACAAATAGAACATGAACAATTGCTCAAACAGAAAAACCAATAAAGATGACAAGGCTCCAAAGCATGTATCAAGTCACTATCTTTAAGGTTCTAGTCACCCCAGCTATACTTAGTGTGCAAATGAGTTTTAAGCATATAAGCCTTGATGATCAATAAAACCTGATGACTATTTGTGTTTTGCACTAAGGAAAATAGTTCACTAAGCACTTAATAGAGTATAATAAGAAAACCAATTTTACAAAAAAATTCAACAATAATTCTTTGTAGAATAATCTAAGAATAGTAGAAGATAGAGGAAGAATAAAAAGAACTTTTTGGTATATCATCCAAATGGAATTTCACTCCTATTTATAAGAATTCTCATATCTCTTCATAGAGATATTACTTTTCAATAAATGTCTTTTCTGAATAATCATGTTTCTTAAATAGACATAACTATTCAAGCAATATTACTTAAATAATTATAATTCTTTGTTAAAAACTAAGTGACATAACTATTAATATTTAAGAGACATAACTCATTATTATGAATAATTATAACTTTTGATTAATAACAAAAATTGTGTAACACTGCTTACCCAAAAACTCAAGTAATGAATGTTACATTTAGCACTGAACATTGTTTTCTATATCAAATACTTATAATTTGGACCTTTATCAAGGTCATACTACCATCTTTTGGATCAACTAAATTTTTTTAGTTCTAGGCTTGTATGTCTCGAGATAATGTCATGTTATTGTAGAAATTTAGCTTCAAAGTTATCCTGTCTCAAGACAAAGGGGCATATATCTCGAGACAAAATCCAATATGTCTCGAGACATGACATCGATATTATAGCTTTTTATCTTCGAAGTTCTTGTGTCTCGGGACATATTGCAAAACACCATTAACTCGAATATTAAAACAACTAAACACTCACTACTTCATTATTAAACCTATGTACACGCCATCATCTAAAACCTAAAACATTACTTTCATACTCTCTTTTGAGCCTTGGTGATGTGATAAGATGTGTTGATGTCGCTACTTCACACGAGCACTTCAATCCAAGCTTTCACCTACGTGTTAAACAACAACACATTAAGCTAAATTGTAACTTAGTAAGTACCTGTGAATTCAAATCTTACCATTGCTTAGTTTGTTCCATAATAAAAATACTATTATATTTCATGAATTTATCATAATAATAAAAAAAAAATTCAATATTTATAAAATTCACTAATACTTTGATTCAATACTTGTCATTTCAGGATATAATAAGAACTTTTTATCAAAACTTACTTACCACGACTTTTAGTTCATGTTAAACATGTTTGAACCAGATGGATACACGGAACATATCAGGATACATGGAGCACATAAGTGTTAACAACAAGGGCATCAAAGTGCAATATCATAACAGACTAGAGTATCACCAAAATGCATGTCACAATTAACAAGAGAGTGTTTCGGTTCCTATTGCATGCTAACTATATTCACGAAGTTCAACACTTGTCTACATGGACATTTCACGATATTGGATTTACAATAATTAATCATGAATGCTTTGTTTCATGATTATCATGATTTACTTATACTTTCTCATTCCTTTCATTCGAGTTTACTAGTTAACATTACATGAACATATAATTTCAAACATTAAGATTTTCAAAAGCATTAGCTTTTTATTTCCATTTCAGTACTGTCCATGATATTTATTCATGGTAATATATATTTCAAGATTTTCACAATTTAACTACAATTGTGCACTTTTTCATTTTAGTCCTCATTATTCCACGATTTAAAATACAATTGTAATTTCATTTATAAAAATCACATAAATTTAGTTAGTAAATTATCAATTCACAATACACCTTATATTTCATGTTCTCTACATCATTTTCACTTATCAAATAATAACACGTAAAACTTTCACATACTTTTCAATTTAGTCCTTTTTACCACAAAATTCAATAATCACTATCACATAGAACTTTAATCTATTAATTCATCATAATATAATATTTCACATGTCTAACTTATATGCACTTCAAATTTCTCATTTCAATCATAAATTTCACAAACTTCATGATTTAGTCCTAGCATCATGAATATACAATATTTACTATAATTTCATTTCATCACCACTTTGTCTATTTCATTACCATATTTCACTTCAATTAAGTCTTCTTTTAACATATTTTATTTCACATAGCAAATTATTTTACACTTTATTATCCTAATTTACAACTTTCACAAAGTTCACATTTTAATCTTAGGTAACAAAAGAATTTAAGGGTACTTACCTCTCTTCAACCTTAAATCATTTGTTTTTCCCTTTTTTTGTCACTTGAATCACTTCTTCTATCTCTCTTGTAACATCTCTAACCCGTATCCGTTGCCGGAATAAGGCTATAGAGTATTATAGGACAACAGAATAGTAAATCATTCAAATCATACATTAATACAAACATAATCTCATTGCTTGGACCTTAAGAAACTCAAATACTAACCAAAATATAAAATCAAAATAACATTAATCGGGTCAAAAGCACATCAAAACCAACCTAATATGTGCCTAACCAATGTACCCTCATTGGTACCACAATTATATACAATTTAATCTCAAATACACATTAATTTAATTCATCAACTCATTCAAGCAATACCAAGTCAAAATACCTAACAAAGTTACCACAACCACAACAAATCAAATATATTTAAGCCACACATACTAGCATAACAACTATACCTCATTCTCATACCTTTTGCAAATTGGTTATTTGCACAAAATATCATTCATAACATCTATATAAGCCAAACATTAACCAAAACATCATAAGAGCCTATACATGCCATATAATTCGAATTTAACGTTTCAAAAACCACCGAGATAAACTGGATAGTGTGACTTGAGTGTCGATCTGATCGTCCAACCTTCCGAAAATCTATAATGACATTAAATAACACAAGTAAGCTTAATGAAGCTTAGAAAGTTCGACGAGATAAACAAAAATCTTACCGAACTAACTATATTAAATCAAATAAAAAATCATCCATGACAACTCCCTGTCATTCACAAATTCAATCGATAAATACATCCGTATTCAAATCAATACAAAAATAAATAACATGTCTTTCAAATTCATTAAATAAATCACCTTACCAAGATTTTTCCATTTGAAGAACTACGTACAAATAAGAGTACATCGTCAACAGAAGCTCATAAGAGCTGGTCCTTCCGAACACGCCAACAGAAGCTCATAAGAGCTAAATAGAAGCTCGTAAGAGCTGAACAGAAGCTCGTAAGAGCTGATCCACCCAAATCATGCCAACAGAAGCTTATAAGAGCTAAACAGAAGCTCAAAAGAGTTAAAAAAGAAGCTCGTAAGAGCTTCACAGAAGCTCGTAAGAGCTGATCCTCCCGAATCACGCCACACAGAAAGTAAAACGCGAGAGTTCGCAATAAATGTTGAACCCTGATTTACTTGGGTAAAATATCGATATCTCCCTCCAGTACCATCTCCACTCCAAACCCCCGTCATACACCAAATCACGAATGTACTTAAGTCTCGCATTTAATCCAAACTGAGTATTAAATTCGATAATATATTTCCAACAATAATTCAATCCCAAAAATAGAACATATATATAATACCAATCATCCATTTATACAAATGTTAAATTTTAACAATATGAACTTACCTGGACTAAATTGTAGTAATTGTAGAAGTTTAGGGACTATTCTGCTATTTTTCCTTTTCCACGAGTATCTACAAGATCTTGATATAAAATATGAAATTGCTCATTTATTAGCATATATTTCATTTCCAATCCATTTTACAATTAATACCCTTTTATTTTTAAAATTTACGTAATTACCCCAAAATTTTACAATTTTTACAATTTAATCCCTTAATTAGTTAATCTATCAAATTAACTAATTTTCTCAAATCAATAATCTATTCAGATATCCTAGGCCCTCATACAACCCCTAATAAACCTAAAATTAACTATCAAACCCTAATATTTTGACATTTCCACAATTTAATCCTAAAATCAATATTTAACAAAAATCACTTTACAAAATCATCACACAACACAATAAAAACTCCAAATTCATGTTATTCATAAAAAAAATCTAATATTTGTCAATGGAAACTTCCAAAATTTTTTAACAGAATCAAAAACGAAGGTACGGGTTAGCTAGACCTAGTTGCAACGATCTCAAAAACATAAAAATTACACGAAACGGGATCAAAATTGACTTACATACAAATAAATAAGCCAACCAAAGCTTTCTCCTCACCCTAGTTATGGCATTCGGCCATTTGAAGAAGATAAGGATGAAGTTTTGTTTTTCATTCTTTAATTTAACTTAATTTAATTAAACTTCCATTTATTTACAAAATTGCCATCCAATTCACACTATTTTATTATTTTCTATTTAATTGACATCTGATTATTACAATTAAGGCATAATTGTTTCTTAAGTCCTCCATCATTTATTAATCAAGTCATTTAATCACTTAATTATTATAATTAGCAAGTTGTACACCTTTTTCAATTTAGTTCTTTATAATTAATTAACTATTAAAACGTTAAAAATTTTCAATAAAATTTAATACCACCTTAGTGACACTCCGTAAATATTTTATAAATATTTACGGCTCGATTCATGAGATTT
This sequence comes from Gossypium hirsutum, assembly GCF_007990345.1. Lineage (NCBI taxonomy): Eukaryota > Viridiplantae > Streptophyta > Magnoliopsida > Malvales > Malvaceae > Gossypium > Gossypium hirsutum. The sequence continues at coordinate 5,669,765 of NC_053439.1, read as the reverse complement.
CTCTACATTAACATCACTTCCTTACTTTTCTAACAAGATTAAACTTAAAAACATGATGGAACTTTGATATTCTTGCCTTATTTTATTAATTTCAAGCCTTAGTTTGATTTTTTCTCCCCTCCAATATGAACATACAATCTTTCTTCTTGAAATCTAAGTTATTAACTAGATTATTGGCGACTTAATTTTACTAGAAATTTTAATGGAATTTCAAGGATTTCTCTCTTAATTTCAAGGAAAGGGCCAAAATTACAAAGAAAACAAAACTTGATTTCTTTCATGGAGAGTGGCGTGAGATGAAGATGACTTGTTTTTCATATTTTCTAATCACTTAACGAATAATTAATTAATAAAAATATCTACTAATAAAATAATCATAAATTATTTCAACTAATCATTTCTGAACACCTTCATCCTTAATCATTACCCCTAATATTTATCCAAATTGAGAAATGACCATTTTGCCTTTGAAATTTTTCAATATTCACTTTTAGGCCATTCCTCACTTTTGGAAAAATTACAGTTTAGTCCCTCTAATTTCTCCTCTTATTCAATTTGATCCTTATTCACTAATTTATTTTACTCTTTAGTCCTTTTCACCCTTAGGAAATTTTCACAATTGGTCCTTCAAATTTTCCATATTTATACTTTGCCCAAACAAATTTTGAATATTTACACTTGAGTCACAAAACTTTTGACTTCTTTATAATTTAATCCCTATCTTAAATTAATACATCACAACATACTTCTTAAATCAACTTTCTTTGGCATCCATCAACCTTCTCTTTTTTTCATTTATATTCTTTATTTTATTTTACCAAGGAATCTATTATGTACGAATCTCACTTAATACTACTTTTATAACATAACGATATTAAGGATGTTACAAATTGGAACATTAGATATATTGAAAATGTTCCAACACTTATTTTCTAAAACCAAATTGAGTCTAACTTTTCAGAAAAGACACTTTTCCTGGATTTTTCCTATTTGTTTAACATTGCTCATTGCTTGGAAAACACTTTTCAATATCAATTCTAAACAAAATCTCAATGGATAGATTAACAGATAAAATATACTAAAACACACACACAAAAAAAAAGAAATAAGTATATTAGAAAATATACCTAATTTGTCAAGGATAGATGGGAAAACTTGAACCTGGAATAGGGCAGTTGTTGCAAACAATATTTATAGGTTTTTTTTCTATTTTTTGGGAGGGGAGTAAGGACTGAAATTCAACTGAAGTAGAGATGTGCAAAAAACCACACTAAGAGAAAAAAAAAGGTAGTAAAGAAGAACGAAGGAGAAAGGAAAACTCGCCAGAAGATTGAGGTATAACCATTGAAGAGAGAAAGTCGCTGGTGATAGTACATTACAAGAGTTGGAATAAAGGTGGAGGTTAAACTTCAGGATAAAAATGAGTTTTTCCATTGACCTGAAGTTGTCTTACCAATGTTATTTTTCACAATCGAGTACGGGAAATAAGGAAAATGTTATTTATATTTAGTTTTCAAAATTCCAATGTCTAATGTCCAATGTCTAATATTTTGTGTTTTCTTTTTAAATATAATTGGTACATTGATGGCACAAAATATTTGAAAATAATCTTATAAAAAATAAGTTTTTACAAAAATTTAAAAAGGATTCACAAAACTTTTTAAATTCATTTTGAAAAATATTTTATATAAAAATAAATAAATTTCTCTTCGCCCATTAAAAATAAAAAATCTTTAATCATTTTATTTTCTTCCAACACTCATACTTTTCTTTCAAATTTCTCTTACTCTCTCACTCTCTAAAATTTTTATAAGGTAGGTGTTCAATTTCTTTATACTTACAAACGGGACTCCCTAATTTGATAACAACTGTTCTTTTCTTTTTCAAGCTTTATTGTTTAATCTCTAGAAAATTAGGATGTCAAACTTTTCTTGTGATAGATTAGGATTTCTATGTAAGATTTATTTTTTTTATTTATTGAATGATTTTGAGATATTGATTTTGTATGGGATTCCTAACATCGTGATTGGTAATATTTTTTAGGGTAAACTATATCCAAGGTCACTAAACTATTAATATATATACATTTTAGTCACTCAACTTAAAAAAAGTTACAAAATGGTCACTAAACTATTCGAAAGTTTTCATTTAAGTCATTGAGTTATTAAAAATCACTGTTGAAGGCCATGTTCATATTGCCTGCACCAATTGAAAGCCTTCATTCTCTACAATTCAGTTTTTTTTTCATGAAACAACTTTGAACGACACAAATTTGTAAACCAAAATCCAAACAGCTTTCTTTTCTGATTTTCAACACTGACCATCAGATCGATTTAGATCTAATGTATGTTCTACTTGTCGATGAGTATTAATCCACCGTACCGGTTGTCAAATCGTCGCTTGGAGCTCGCTAGCCAAACTTTTTAAAAAGAAAACTTGACGGCCCAATGACTTAAATAAAAACTTCCGAATAATTCAGTAACTTAAATGAAAACTTTCTAATAGTTTAGTGACCATATTGTAACTTTTTGAAGTTGAGGGACCAAAACATAAACTCACTAATAATTTAGTAACATTGCTTTTAAAAGATGTTGGTTTGCCTTTTATTCATTAACTTCTAACAAACAAGGATCGAAAAATAAAATCATAAAAATAAATTTAGCCCTTAATGTTCCCTCATTTTGTCATTTTGACCCTTATTCTTTTTTTGAAGGTCGTTTTGGCCCTTAAGCTTTAAAATATAGTCAAATTGCTTGCTTTTGAATAGAAAAATTGACCGAGCTCATGACAACTCACGTGACTTTTTATATGTACTTCACTACTAACATAGATAAATTTTCTAAATTTTTTTATGATTTTTTTAAAAAAAATTGTTGATTTTTAAATATTTTTATTATTTTTTTTAAAAAATTTATGAATTATATATGGACTGTCACGCAAGCGGCCACATCAATATCGTTAAAATTTTCACAGTTCAGTTAGTTTTTTCCCAAAAGCAAGCAATTTGAATAAATTTTAAGGGTTGAGGGCCAAAATGACCTTAAAAAAAAGGATCAAAATGAAAAAATAAATAAGCGTTAAAGGATAAATTTATCATTATGCCAAAAATAAACAAAGCAACAAAAAAACAATATATACATGTGACATACCATAAATTTAAAAAAGAAAATTGAAACATGAAAAAATCTATATTAATTAGAACATGATAAGTGAAAATAATAGGATGCAATACGAATACTTGAATATTTTAAAATCTATATTTTATTTTTATAACAAAACTTTTATATAATGCCTCAAATATGATTATGAGATGATAATATACTAATACGATAAGAATACACGAAATGCATAATCTAATAAATAAAAAATTTAAGGTCTGTAGGAAAGTGTGATAAATGGAGCAGAATTCGAAAATGCAATTGTTTGTTTAAATCTTAATGTCCTGAACTCAATAAATTACAACTGCTATTGTTCGTGAGACAATTCCCTGTTTGACTGACTGCATTCTCATTTTCTTGAACAACCAAAAATGGTACCCTCAAAACAAAATAATAGGGCAATCCCCCCTAATGCTTTATTACGGATGTTCCTTTCTTTTTATCTTTAACCGATTGCTATCATGGTTTTATTTCTTTTACAGCCTAAAAGGAAATATTCTAAAGGCTTGTTCACACCTTCAATGAACAATTTCAAAACTTAAATTTGTTCACTCTTTTGATTAAACTAGCCGCTTTTAGATGAAGTCGGGCTGGCCTGTAGAAGTCAAGCATCGATGCCACATACGGCTGTTTGGATCTACTTCCCGGGGATGAGAAATGACCTCAGGAATGGGAAAGTAAACATAGTGGGTGTTGCATATACCAACTGTAATGCCGCTATATCCAGCAAATGCACCATGGACCTGCAAATACATACATGGATGCATCCATCATATTTTACAGGTAGTAAACGTAAAATGTGAATAATAAACCGCCCTGCAATACAAGAAAGTCAAAAAGCAATTTCAAACGGGAAAACTTGCACAACCCTATATCAATGTGCACCGAAGAGGATGTGACATGCTAGAAGACTCGTGCAAAGGCTAGTTAAGATGCAAGCTTGCAATTGGTTGGCCAAAATTAGACTTCAATGTGAAGGTGGCTTTTTAAATGAAACTCAAAATTTATTTTCTTTCCACTTTTCTACTCAACCGAGCATACCCCAAGTGGCAAAATTAAGATAAATGTTTAATATTTCTGGACTGTTTGGTTTCTAGTATCGAGACTAGACAGAATTTATTTTATAACTGCTGGTTTCTGGTATCTTAGCTCATTTACCAGTCTGCATCTAAGCAACATTGGTTTCTATCCATGCGATCAGTTCCTAATAGTTCTCTTTTCGTATCAAAAGGAGAAGAAAGTTCAACAAGCAGTTCAAACAAATCATATTGTGTGTGAACACTTGGACAGTGGAGGGGAATAAAAGAAATGGATACTTACTGCATTTTGTCCCAGAACAGTACAGAGAATTCCATCAGAAGCATTTGCACGGCATGCCCGGATCATGTATGTTGGATCAATATATTTCACATCAGCAGGGATGCCAATTTCTTTAAAGTATTTCTTTGTCTGGTAGGAAGGTATTGAAATAACATTTAGTACCGCATAATGTTCATCAAGTGTAAGAAAATTTAAATAAATCATCCAATGGAAGAACATAGAAAGTGATTTCTTTTGCCATCTCTTAGTACCACAAAAGTTAAAAAGAGGTAGTACCTACCAACAAGGTTTCAATTGTCTTAAAATAGCCACATTAGAGAAGATCCTTACATATAAATGCAGTAAAAATCAGTACATTAAGGTAACCAACATCAATAAACTGATGACAATCAGTAGTGCATTTTATTGGTGAATTGTTTGATTTACTCCATAAGACATGCACAGCACTGATACATAAATAATCTTAACCAAACCAAAAGCAATCCATTACTATTTTGCAAGCAATCTAGTGCAAGGAAATGGAATTTTCAATCCAAAGGAAGGTATCAGACTCAAAGAACAATTTGGAGATCCTTCAAGAATTTGTTACAAACAAAACTTCATATATACCAAATTCCAATCCTCATTCGAGTCAACTAAATAAGGTATGATTCATAACTTGAAAAAGACAGCAAATCTCTCTGGGACATAGTACATGCAATCTGCAACACTCTCACCTTTTGAACATGCTAAGTTACTTATGAGGAAATATTCAAATAACTTGACTAAGTTATTAACATAATAATAAAAAAATGTCTTAACACATCTTTACTTCTTCAGCCAGGAGTTTACAAACAAACAAATATAAGAAATAGTGCAAACTACAAAAAGAAAATGAAATACCTCTTGTTGGATGCGCACACCAATATCTCCAAGTACAATGTTTCCAGAAGCATCAGTAGCATTAGTTTTCTCAACGAGATTCTGCACAAAAAAGCAGCATCTTAGAGATGCTCAACTTACATTTGGTCACATGTATCATATTATTAAGTTTGAACATCTCCAAAAATTGATACTTCAGTCTCCAAAGAGGGAAAAAAGCAGACGAACAATTTCTCAAACAAATATAGAGAGATACTCTGGTACCTTAATCCCTGTTTTTGAAAATACTGATTTTAGAAAGGGAAATAAAGTTCAACATATAGGTGCTTTTACCCTTCAACTAAATACCTATGGATTTCGTACCAAACTCAAAACATTTACATTGACAAAACATGACACAATTGAGAAAATACCAAAATTTATTTTAGAAGGAACATCATTGCAAAATTGCCAAATGAATATAGAAAAAAATTCTATGCAGTAGAGCAAGTGAATTCTCCATAAGTTATAATTCCCATGGTACTGAAATTGATAAGATCCAAAACTTGCGGAAGAAACAATAGAATAGACAACAGATTAAAAATTGAAACATGAAAGCAACAATAAACCAAACCAGCAGCAAGTAGAAGCCTAAAAATTACAATGGAGACATCGTTAAACCAAAAAGGAAATCATCTTCATCAATATAGATAGCCATTGAGTTAGACATCCTAAGGGAAAGTTATTTGCCCACTCCAAGACACCATTAAAACTTCAAACTTGTGAACAATTATCACTTCCAAGAAGGCTCAAATAGCTATATATATTAAGTCACCTGTCCAGCTCCTTCTGCCACACAGACCACAGCCGATCCCTTTGTCTCTATTAAGTATTTCAGATGCCTTAATACACCATGAGGCCCATGCAAATTGAAAGGTACCTAGAGAATGCATAATTTGGATGCATCAATAACATGCATTTAAAGACTGTGATGGGCATAGCTGATTGTAATTAATTGTTAACGGTCAGCATAATACCTCTGGAATCAAGCATATGTCAACTTGTCCACTAGCTAAGGATGACTGCATGGCTATGAAACCACTACTACGACCCATCAATTTCACGACACCGATTCCATGGTAAGCACTATGTGCCTGGTAATTGATTGAAGGAGAAAAAATAATATTAATTGACAGGAGGGAGGTTTTGCACATACATTTAAGTAGAAAAGAATTGCACAATGCATGAATTCTAAAAGTCAATGAACAATTTTTTTTTATATCAAAGTAATCAAAGCTGATATACCTCAATGTATGCAGAGTTGATCGCTCGTTGTGCTTCTTCAACAGCAGTATCAAAACCAAAGGTTTTGTCCATCAACAGAATGTCATTGTCAATAGTTTTTGGCACACCAACTACAGCCACTTTCAACTTTCTTTTGCGGCACTGAAAGCAAAAGTGTACAAATATATAGATTTAGAAAAACATAAAGCCAACCCCCCCTATTTGTGACATAAGATTTTGACAATTCTCAGGAATTCTTAATCACAGAAGATCCTTTAATATCCCTCCTGATCTGATATATTATTCATACATGTGGATTTTAAATAAAAAAACAGAGCTTAGAAATACAAAATATGGAAAATAAATCTGAATCTTTCAGCTACCCATAATCATTGTACTGCCTTGAAGTTAAATCCAATGGTTAAACAAAATTATAAACACTGCTTAAGACATCAAGGGATAAAAAATAAACCACCTTAGTTTCTCTGAGTTCCTCTTTTGAATTTAAGATAGTAAAAAATAAAGGAAATACCAAATTCAAGATTAATGAATTGTTCTATAGATACAGACTGTAAAATAAGTATCTGATATGAACCTCATCGTGAATAGCATTAGCCCCAGCATGAGTACCATTTCCACCTAGCACAAAAAGCATGTTGATTCCTCTTTCCTGACATCAATTTTGGAAACATTTAAGAAAAACACTACATACTTGGCCTCTTTAAGTCTGGCTATTTTAATTCAAAATCTACAATTCCTGCAAGACTAAGTTAATCTGACAAATAATACAAAAGTTAGGAGTACCTCCATACTAGAGACAATATCACTGACAGAGGGTCCTCCACGTGAAACTCCTAACAAGCTTCCACCTGAAAGGTGAATATTTTGGACTACTTTCCGCGATAGCTGAAAATCAAGCCAAATGAACGATATAAAATCTAGGATGGAGCACGATATTCTAACAAACCATTGTTAGGAAAGAACAATGCTTACCGGCATTTCAGCCAAGCCTTTGTCTGAGAATCCACGATAACCGAAAGGAATCCCCACAATGTTTTTTACACCATATATTTCCAGTGTGATGACAATCTGCACTAGTTCATTAATTTAAGAATGTATTGGTCAATAAACACTAAAGCATTCAGGTTTCAGACTAAACAAGAAACTTTAATCTAACATTATATTTATGGTGTTAATATCCAATCATTACTTCATCCTACTTTATCAGTTTACCATGAAAGTGAGACTTTAACTACCAAAATGTAATTAATTTACTGTAAATACTTTTCTTTCATAACGCAGAACAATTCATTCATGAATTTTGAATGAACACATCTAAAGTAGAAGAAAAACTTTGGTACATGGTATTTTGAAGTTAAACTGAAATCTATTGACCAAGAGAACAATATGAGACATATTTCATGTCCAGGATCTTGGTCAGTAGACACTGAACATGAATTTTTTATTTTAGCATAAAATACAAATTAAAAACCAGTTAACAATTACATAACCAACCAATGAAAGCACTGAGCTGAATCAAATAGCGTAGCTGTTGTTGGTAATTACAATCATGCCAGCAGCAAATTGACATTTAAGTATGGTGCTGACCTGTCTAATGACATCATTAAGACCAGGGCAAAGCCCACCACAAGTAACAATTGCAGCCTTCACTTCTTCTGGTTTGAAATATATTTTCTCTCGAGGCCCAGCACGGTGAACCCTAAGATGATATGTAATGTTACATAATATCATAACTGCCAAATGAACTACAAAGTTTCATACATTAAACAAAGACAGTGATAATGAAATATAAAACATGGTAACAAATGTGGAGACCTGATGACAGTGGACATATAAGTTACAAAATCTACTAGATCAATACAAAAGTTGGGAAACAATATTAAAAGCAATATAACATTATTTTACCACGTATTATTAAGTATTGTAGTGAATGCAATAGAATGCATGAGTCTATGGAAACTTATAAATAAGTAGAGAATTATGCTTACCATTGTTCAACCCAAGTACAGTTAGGATCAATGCACTCCGCACCAGCAGATGTAGGAGACGAGTAATGTATGACCTGAAATATTTAAAGATCAGAATCTTGACCAATCTAGTCTAAATGCAGACAATTAACCGAAGCAAATGAAAGATTATTTCTGCAGAGCTCAAACAATTTAACCAATATCTTGATTTAAGATATAAAGATAAAAACAGAGAGACAAGAAAATCAGAATTTACTTCTAAAGGAGCAAGACAATTAAATTTCTTTCCTGAAATTATTTAAGCCATTTCAGGTGATTTTGAATTCACATTTCAAACAGATACTCAATACATGGAAATTATCAATTTTGAACATGATCTCCAAGCTCTAAACGATAAGCTCATGTAAGAATTACAATTCTCCATATCACAATTCAGCAACTTGGCATATACTAAGGAAACATCATTGAAATTTAAATACATATATATAGAAAAGATATTACCTTAAGAAGCACTCTATCGTTATTATTAATATAACCATGCCATTCCTCATCCGACGGATAACCTTCCGCAAAATCCTCAGTTACCGGAGTTCTGTAACAAAAAAAAAAAAAGAAGATCATTTAAGTTCTATTTGCTAAGTTCAAAATAAATAATTACTTTACAAAGTTCAAAATAAATAATTACTTCACAAAGTTCAAAATAAATAATTACTTTACAAAATAAATTAATAATTAATAAGATAAATGCGATCAAATTCATTTAACTCCAAAATAACTACAATATTTTAGAATTTTCTCGCTCCCGGGAGTAAAAAAAAAAGAAAGGAAGAACACTTACAAGAAATAAAAATCAGCTGGAAGCAATTTTTAAAAAAAATAAAAGAAAAAAGGAACTTTTGTTTTACCTCATTCTGAGACAGAATGTGGAAGGAAACGAATGAGCATCGGGGAACGTATCGGTGATGTGAGGAATATTAAAGCGTCTTTCGAAATCTTGCTGGAACTTTGACTTCCAATCAGGATCAGTAAAATCGATACAATTTTTCGAGCTCTGTTGACTACATTCAACCTTGAAGAAACCACTACTACTCCTCTGCGATCTCAGTGTACCGAGATTCAAGGAACTAAATCCATGGCGGAAACGGAGGAGACGACGGTGAACGTTGTCGTTTCGAGGAAGGCGGGGTTTCGCAGAAGCGGAAGTGGTGATCGTATGGGAAAGAGTTTCCATTAAACGACAACTAAAGTTGAGTTTTTAGCTTTCTTTTTTCCCCTTTTTGTTTTGGTAGTTGCAGAGTCTATGATCAAAGATTCAAAGCTTTTTGTTTTTTTGTTTTTTTTTTTTGGGAAAGCGGGGTATTTGGAGGGAGGCAGGAAAAATAAAAGGAGACAGAGAAAACAGACAAATCGAAAACGGCAGCCGGTTTTGGCCGTACCAACTACAAAGTGTTTTGGCTTATAAAACCGAGGCTTAAAATTCAGCGGAGTTGCCATTTCTTTGACCATATTAACCTTTTTTATTTTTTTTATTTTGATTAATTTTTGGCTTTTTTTACCCTATAATACAAAAAAATAATTAAATATTAAAATAGTATGAACAATCCTGAGGGGATGTGCCTGAATGGGTGCCGGCACCACTCTTTTTTTTTCCAATCATTTAGTCATCATTAGCCCATAATTTGTTTTTTTTTTAAAACTAATCATATTTAAATGGTGGAGCGGCTATGTATAGCGGTACCTGTATCATACATCTATACTTGGCAAAATATGGGTTTGTACGGGTAAAAAAGGATGGAAGAGCACTCACTGTGGCACTAGGGTTGGAGGGCACATGTCAGGCGACACCAATAGGAGGAGGGAGGCTATCAGACAGTACCAGTAGGAGAAGGAATTGCCATGCGACACCGGACCATTATATATTTGAGTTGAACAATTATAGCAATTTGTGTATTTTCTTGAATTGTTATAGTAATTTTTGTGTTTTATTGAATGGTTGTAGCAGCTAACCGATAAGAAGAAAGGAAAATAATTTTTTTTGTAAAAGAGGAGAAAATAAAGAAGAAAAGTTAAAAAGATCAGTATGGCTTGTACAATGATTAATTTTTTTATTATATTTTTTTACAGTATTATCTTGTTTTGTTTTTCAAATAATTATTGAAAAACTTAATTATGTTTAAATATTTTTACAAATTTACATTGAAGATGGATAATCAATTTTTCGTATGTGTTTATTTCGATGAAGTAATTTTAACAAAAATAATTGGTTGTATATTTAAATGTTGCCAACAAATAGTAATGAGATTTAATAGAAATATGTCAGTTGATGTTATAAAAGAAAGAATCAATGCAAAAAATTGTTAAACATTATGGGAGGAGGATTTCATAACTAATCTACAAATTTCCAGTTTCGTCAAATCCCATCAAATTCATCGAGATGGAACTTGTAGACAATGAAGAAGTGGAGACAATGGTCGCACTTTATTATCGAAATCAGAGTAGCCACACTGAACTAATTCAGTTGTTTGCTGAGTTAGCTGATGTGGAGCCAACTGAAGATTTCATTCCACTAAATGAAGAACATGGAGTTCAGGACCTGTGTACGAAGGTTTCAAGAGCGTCTGTTGATAGGCGGTTGCTTGTATGTGGGTTCAACATCAATCTTAATGTTCCACCTGCGTCTGAGAACCTTATCTTGGGTCCCCATTTACAAATACATCAAGTGGTGATTGAGATTGATGCGAATGGTGAAGATGGATATGATAATAATGATCATTCTAATCTTGAGGTTGAAGATTATAATGATCCCGATCTAGATGAGGTCTCGGATGATATCGACGATGAAGGCGTGAATGATAATGAAAATGTTCACACGCCTTCAATCGGGAACTTGAGTCGAGGCATTGTTATACGCAATGATCCTGGGCCCATATGTCGATCGTAGATCCCAATGCGGTGTATGTATCTTAGTTCCCTAAGTACCCCGATATACTATTTGCTCACTGATTAGCCACAGATCCCGAACATGAGGAGTTGTTGATAGGCCAAAAATTCGTGACCTAGGAGGACTACGTATTTGCCATCAAGCGATATGGCATGAATATGTCGATTGACTACAAAGTTGTCATGTCTAAACCGACATTTATATTGAGGAGTGTTGGAGGTCAATAGAAGGGTACAATTGGCAGGTACGAGTTGCATTTATCCAAAGGTCACAAATGTAGGAGATCTAAAAATTTTTTTGGCCTCACACATGTACTTCTGCACGTATGACACAAGATCACCGCAAACTTGATGCGAAAACTATCTGCAACTGCATCATGTCAATGGTTAAGAACATGTCGATCATTCCTATATCGGTACTGGTTGTCGAAATGTAAGAACAATTCTAGTATCAAATGTCATACTGGAAAGCATAGATAGTTAAACAGATGGCATGGAGCAGTTGTACAAAGATTAGGATGCGTTGTACAATGAACTACAAGGGTGGATAGCCGCTATGCGAGAGTACGTGCTAGAGACTGTCGTTGAGTTACAGACACGACCTTATTACAACTCGAACAACCAACTACAACCGGGAAGAAAAATTTTCCACTAGATGTTCTGGATGTTCGATCCATGCGTGCGAGCCTTTCCCCACTACAAGCCACTTGTGCAAGTTGATGGAATATGGCTATATGGAAAATATGCACAAATCCTACATATTACGGTTGCTCAATATAGGAACCAAAACTTGCTCACGGTAGTGTTTGTCATTGTGGAGTCAGAGAATATGGAACCACGAAAATTCTTCCTGATGAACTTGCAGAGGTATATTGTTAGAGACAACAATATTTGCATCATATCTGATAAATCGAAGGGACTAATTGTTGCGATTAGGTGTTCCGATGTTCAGTGGAGATCCGTTTACTGCATCTGACATATCGGCGCCAACTTCCACCAAAACTACAATAATGCAAACTGGCGGAAACAAGTTGTGAACATAGGTAGATTTCAGTTTCAACATATTTTTTAAATATTCTTAATACTTCCACAAATTAATTTGAAAATGTAACGTGCCTTTTTGAAATACATACACAACATATAGTCTAGAACAATACCATTTCAGGCAAAGGCTGACCAGACTTGAGCGTGATATGCATAGTGAAATGAATACTCATTTCTGTGAAATGAATACTCATTTCTGAGAGTGGTTGGGTACAATGGAACTGTGACAACGGGATGAGAATTTCAAAATTTGCCTTCAACCATGAAAATCTTAAACTTGTAAAATTATCTTCAGTATCATCAGGCGAGCGTCCTAGTAAGTGATAGCAAAGCGCCGCCATTTCGGACACTTTACTCGTACTCGTGATCGTCTTCTCTAATCAAAGAACTCATATCTATAGTTTCAAAAAAAAATCGACTAAACAAATAAACAATATACAAATAACAAAAATACATTTTCTACCTTTTGTAATTTATTTGTAATTTAACAGCGAACATAAAATTGATTAAAATCTCCAACTACACAAAAAAACATTTCCACTCATTAATAGCAAATATATAAATATGATATATCACAAAAATGCATACAAGAGCATGCATGTACACATATAGCTTTTTTTAACAATGAACTTAAGTTGGGCAGGGGAGAATAAATTCACTAATGTTGAAGAACGAATAATACAAGAGGAGTTAATAAAAACAGTTAGTCTGCCGTGTAGCACGAGTTAGGGTTTTTTGTCTGCTTTATCGCACGAAAATTTGATTTTTTAGGGTTTGATTTCTACTGCTGATTGAAGGGGAATTAATTATCAAAGAAGAAGGGGAGTCATGGCTAACGTTGAATTGGTGGATACTGAGTTAGCCAACCTCAACATAATAGATGAAGAGGAAGATCCCATGGTGGTCTTAGGGGTAAATAATGACGATGAGGAGTCATATGATCTTTGTTTGGTAGGGAGAGTTCTTACAGATAGCGTAGTGAATTTCCCATCCTTGAGAAATACTTTGGCTGATTTATGGCATCCGTTAAGAGGGGTATCAATCACAGAGTTGGAGAACAAAAGAATATTGTTTAGGTTTTACAGTGAGATCGATCTGAAGCGAGTTCTGGATGGGATGCCATGGTTTTTTAACCGACATCTCATTGTATTTCACAGATTAAGACGGGGCGAAGAACCAAATTTGATTCCTCTATGGCACACAGCTTTTTGGGTCAAGTACACAACTTACCAATAGGTGTTACATCAGAGGGAACAGCACGCCAGCTTGGTGACTTTGTTGGCAAATTCATGGAGTATGACCCATCGGTGGTGACAAGAGGGGGCTATAAATTTATGCGAATTAGGGTGCTAATTGATGTTCGGACACCACTTAAAAGGAAAAAACGTATAAGCATGGAGCAGAATAAATTTATTTATGCATTATTTCAGTATGAAAGATTGCCATTGTTTTGTTTTATTTGTGGACAGCTCGGTCATGGGGAGAGTTATTGTGAAGTAAGATTAACTCTTGGGAATCAACAAGTGGAGTTTGGATGGGATTTGTCGCTGAGAGCAACGCCGAGACGGGGAGGACAGACCGTAAGTAAATGGCTAAGAGAAGAACCAGAAAAGAATAAAGGGAATGACATGGATATTGATGGGGAAAGAAGGATAAAAAGGTTTGAAGTGGATGTCACAAATAAAGATGAAATCAGGGGGGAAGCAGAATCTTTGGGACGTTATACACGAAAAATACGAATTATGAATACAACAGACCATATTAATTCGAGGCATTTGGAGGAAAGGAAGAAGGAAGAAGAGGTGGAAGACACACCAGTGGAGCTGGTAGATGGAAAAAAGAGGCAGAGGATTAATTCAGAGAGGGAGTCCTTTGGAAATATTAAGAATCTAGTAGAGGGGAATATAGAGAATTTTTTATCGGCGGCCACCCCAAAGGTGGCTGACCGGGCGCAATGAAAATTCTAAGTTGGAACGTTCGTGGTCTAGGGCAACCACGAACAGTTCGACGTCTCAAAAATATGTTGAGACACACCCAGCCCCAAATCATGTTTCTTATGGAAACTAAGGTCACAAGTAAACAGATGGAATCAATAAGAAGGCATTGTGGGTTTATAAATGGAATCGATGTGGCGGCAATAGGCACGAAAGGAGGATTATCATTAGGGTGGAAGGAGGGATGGAATGTAACTTTGAAAAGCTTTTCAAAATCGCATATAGATGTAGAGGTTGAGAATGAATATGAGACGGGTACATGGAGATTTACAGGTTTTTACGGAGAACCAGTGGAGATTGAGAGGAAAAAGTCTTGGGAACTTTTAAAACGACTAAAGCGAGAAAATAGCAAGCCATGGCTGGTTCTCGGAGATTTTAATGAAATTCTTTACTCTTTTGAGAAAAAAGGGGGAGAATTCGAAGGGAAAGACAGATGGGTGCATTTAGAGAGGCATTGGGGTACTGCGATTTATATGATTTAGGGTTTAATGGGCAGTGGTACACATGGGAGAGAGGACGTTTAGTTAACAACAACATTAGGGAAAGACTGGATAGAGGTGTGGCAAATATGGAGTGGTGGGATCTTTTTCCAAGGTACAAGGTTAACCACTTACAACATAGTTTTTCAGACCACTGTCCAGTTGTTGTGGATACATTCGGGGATAAAGATATGCAAGGAGTGGTGAAACAATGGCATTTTCGTTTTGATGCAAATTGGATTTTGAGTGATGAAGTTGAGGAGAGATTAAAACAGGAATGGAACTCTAATAGTTTGGATGTGCTTGAGAAGTTGGAAAAAGTGGGGTCAAATTTGAGTATTTGGGCAAAGGAGGAGAAACGGAGGAAAGACCAACGAAGGAAAGAGTTAAATGAAAGATTATTGGAAATGGGTGCTAGCAAAATTAGTGATGGTGTATTGGAGGAAATTACAGAGATTAAATTAGAATTGAACATTGAAGCAAATAAAGAAGAGCTTTATTGGGAACAAAGGGCAAGGGTGAACTGGCTTCGTATGGGTGACAGGAATACGGCATTTTTTCATAAAAGTGCGACACATCGCAAGCGGAAGAACATGATTAAGGGGCTGGAAAATGAAGCTGGGGAATTGATCAATGATGAGCATGAAATCACGGTTTTGGCTACTAAGTACTTCAAAGATTTGTTTTCATCCAAACCAGTAAAAAGCCATGATAGATTGTTTGAATCTTTTTTACCTTGCATCACGAACGAACACAACAGTATTTTAATGCAAGAATTTAAAGAAGAAGAAGTTGTGAAGGCAATAAAATCGATAGCACATCTCAAGACATCAGGGCAGGACGGATTTCCAGCAATTTTTTATCAAAAATATTGGCATATTGTTGGAGAGGGAGTTTCTAAATATTGCTTGGATATCCTTAATGGTCGAAGAAATGTTAAGGAGATTAATAATACGAACATAGTTCTTATCCCTAAAGAGAAGTCGCCAAAGTCTATGAACAAGTTCCGTCCCATTAGTCTATGCAACGTGATTTACAAAATTGTTTCAAAAGTCCTTGTTTATCGCTTTCGACAAGTACTTGATTTATGTATTGAGGATACACAAGGAGCATTTGTTCCAGGGAGACAAATCACAGACAACATCCTTATAGCATACGAAGTATTGCATTCTTTCAAAAAAAAATAAGAGTATCTAAAAGTTTCGCTCTAAAATTGGATATGAGCAAAGCATACGACAGGGTTGAATGGAGTTTTTTAGAAAAAATGATGCGCAGCATGGGTTTTTGTGAGGACTGGATTTTTCTTATAATGAGATGTATTACCAGTGTTGCATACACAGTAGTAATTAATGGGAAGAATGGAGAAGAATTTCGGCCACAACGAGGATTAAGACAAGGTGATCCATTAAGTCTGTATTTATTTCTCATTTGTGCAAAAGGATTTTCAAGGCCGATTGCACTTGCAAAAAGGGAAGGAAATCTTATTGGGACAATGATGGGAAGAGGTAAAGTCCCAGTGTCACATTTGTTTTTTGCAGATGATAGTATATTGTTTGGAGAAGCTTCAGCTGAAGGAGCAAATCGAATGAAACGTGTGATTAAAGATTATGAAGAGGTTTCTGGGCAATTGGTCAATTTTGACAAGTCACTTATTTACTTTAGCGGTAATGTTGATTTGGGTGTACAAGATCAAGTGGGAAAGATTTTGGGAGTAAGAATTTCTAATAATCCAGAAAAATATTTGGGGTTGCAAACTATGGTGGGTCGTCGAAAAAAGCATGCTTTTGTGGCCATTAAAGAGCGCTGTGCGAAATTATTGGATAATTGGAATGTGCGACTATTATTGGCTAGAGGAAAGGAGGTATTGTTAAAATCTATTTTCCAAGCAATTCCGGTTTATGCAATGCAATGTTTTAAGTTACCAATTTCATTTTGTCAAGAACTCGAGAATTTAATGAGTAAATTCTGGTGAAAGAATTCTAAAACAAATAAAGGGATTTATTGGTGCAAATGGAAAGCTTTATGCATCCCCAAAGCGAAGGGAGGATTGGGTTTTAAAGATTTGTCAAAGTTTAATGTGGCCCTGTTAGCGAAGCAGGGATGGAAACTTTTCACACAAACTGATTGTTTGTTTGCACGTGTTATGAAAGCCAAGTATTTTCCGAAGAGGGATTTTATGAGTGCAGGGTTAGGAGCTTACCCTTCGTATACCTGGCGAAGTATTTTGGGAGCTAGATATCTTCTCCAGGAAGGAGTGGGATGGCGAATTGGTAACGGAGATTCAGTTAACATATGGAATTATAGGTGGCTTCCTGGACCTGGCAGTGGTAGAGTTGAACATCAAAATATTGATATCAGATATTCTAAAGTATCAGATTTAATTAACAAGGAAGATTATACCTGGAAACAAGGAATTATTCGCACGATGTTCGGAGAAGAGAAACTGCAGTATATAATTTCAATTCCGTTGGTGAGCAACAGGATACAGGACGTTCCAGTATGGCGTGGCGACAATACTGTGATATATACAGCTAAAAGTGGCTATAGATGGCTCATTACAGATGGGGGTACAAGATTAAATAATGAAATCCCTACTACTTTCTTTACAAGGCTTTGGGAGCTCAAAATTCCAAGCAAAATACGAATTTTTCTATGGAGAATTGCTAATGACTTTCTACCTACTCTACATAATCTAAAAGCCCGAAATTTGGTTGTCAACACTTGGTGTCCGATGTGTCAAACTGAAGAGGAATCGGCGGATCACCTTTTTAGACGTTGCTTATTCACGCAGCAAGTCTTGCGGGGTTTGGGAATGGCAGTCCCAACATGCAACAGAGAGAACAGTTGGAAGAAGTGGTTAGCAACAGAATTTGAAAACCAGAGCCTAGATGCATGTAAAATTAGAGCTATTACATTTTGGGCAATCTAGCATAATCGTAAGAAGCTTTATCATGATGGAGTACGAGAGTCAGTTACTGAAGTTGTGGGATTTATTAAGGCCTACTATGCAGAGACAAATGTTGAGAGGGAGAGATTAAAGAACTCATGTGACGTTGGACATTTAGTTTGGGAACCACCGGTTAATGACACCATAAAAATAAACTTTGACTCTTCCTTTAATCAAATAACAAAATGTTCTATCTCAGGGATCATAGTACGAAAAAAAGAAGGTCTAATAATGGCAGCGTGTACCTACCCATGGGAAAATATTGCAGATCCAGTGATGGCTGAGGCGAGGGCGTGTCTGCAAGCCGTTATTTTGGCTGAAGATATGGGGTTCCAGGAAGTTTGCATTGAAGGGGATGCGTTAACCATAATACGTAAACTGAACTCTGTGGATGAAGATAGATCGTGTATTAGCAGCTTGATTAAAGAAATTAAGGGAAGAAGTTATAGATTTAAAAGAATGTGTTTCAAGCATATACCTAGGGAGGCCAACAAAGCGGCTCATACGATGGCGAAAGAAGGAGGGCGCCACGAGCATCCTCGATTTGGATAGAGGAAGCACCGCATGCAGTGGAGATTTTGATAAATCATGAGAGAAGAAACAACATTCATGATGGTTAGAGGGAAAGGCAGAGTCCGGGTCTGTGATGTTTTGAGCCCGATGAACTCGCATTTCAGAAAGAGACTGTGATCTTAGTAAGATACGATCGTGGGAGAAAATATGTCTCTAGTACGGCTGATATAGAGGTTTCATGCTCAACAGAAGTAGAAGAAGGAAGGAGAAGGGTTGTTTAGATTTTTTTTTTCTTTTTTTGGCGTTTCAGGTGTCCTAGACACAGCTTTTATTTTCAGTTTTGGTTTTCAAGGCACCGTTTGGGTGGCCATTCATTTTTTGACTTTTCATTTTATTGTTTTTAAGTCTGTAACAGGTGTTTCCTTCTCCTTTTATTTAATAGTATCAGCAGATCTCTTTTCAAAAAAAAAACAATGAACTTAAGTTTTTTTATTTATTCTGAAATAGCTTTTTTTTCTTAATTAAAAAAATAATGATAAGTGCAAAGCAGAACATGTAAATATACATATAGAAATCAAATTTTTAAAATTAATATTACAATATATATATATACACATACATGCTTACCGATGGTTCCTTCCAACACAAACTTTTCTCTCAAAAATACTAAATTGTTTTTTCATAAAAAAATAAACATTATTATTATATTCATCGAAAATATTATTTTCTTATACATAACAAAAAAAATATCATCAAATAACATATATATCAAACAATATAACTCTAAATATGTTCCTTTCAACATATATCTATAATATATTCAAATAACATCACAATAAATTTTCAACACAGAAAATATTAATAATATAAAAAAATTAATGCTACAAAACTCAAACAAATAATAATTAAAAAACCCTTGAAAACCTCAAACATACCATTTCAGTATTTAATTAGTTTTTTTATACTAATTAAGTAAGAAGCATACAAATAAATAATAATTCAAAAAAATCTCAAATATACCATTTCAATATTTATTTAGTTTTTTTTATACTAATTAAGTTACAAACATACAAATAAATAATACTACAAAAAAAATTAAAACCCTAAACACAAATGTTGCCTCCTCTTCCTTTCAACCTCAATAGCTTTTTTCTTTCTTTCTCAAATAGTAGTTGATCCCCGTCCCAGCTTGTTTTATATAGGGATAAGGGGAGGGGAGAGGAGGGGTTTGGGAATGAAAAAAAGAGACCCTTCGTGACTGTCTGGTCATGTTTGCCATAGGCGGTCAAATCGGTGCTGCCTGACAAACAGTCATGGGGGTCTCTTTTTTTATTCCCAAAGTGATGCCGCTAGTGAACTACCCTCCACTGATTAAAAAAATATTTTTTAACCTGTATAAAACTTGTATTTTGACATTGTTTAACCCGTTAAATTATATTGGTGTCGTCATATATGACCCCTCCACCATTTAAATATTATTTTTTAAAAAATAAATTATGGGCTAATGATGGTTAAATGATTTGGCAAAAAAAAATGTGTGGCACCACCCTTTAGTACTGTTCACTTCAACCCATTTTGGTAAATAATGCTAAAGGAATACTATTTTGGTTTTTTTTTTGTATTATCAGGGTAAAAAAGCTTTAAAATTTTATAAATCTTATTTTAAAAAATAATATAAATGGTTAAACCAATAATTTATACTTTTTACAATGTATCAATAGAAGCAATCTTTAATTCAATTTCATACAAAATACATATGGATTTCGATTTATAAATCAATGAGGTAGAGATTGGACTGGACTAAAAACTGATTAGTATACCAATTCGGAACAGGGGAAAGAACTGATTGATGTATGAAATCGTACAAATCAACTAAATCGAGACAAAAATCGATTAAAATTTAACACTGAATCAGTCGGATCAGAAATAAATAATCCAACTAATTTGATCACCAATTCGATTTCAAAAATCATGTTATAACTACTAAATAATTATATTTAAATTCAAGATCTGACTACTTCAATTGTCAGGAATTCATTGTAAAGAAGGGTTATAATTAGAAACATAATAAATTCACCAGTATGAGCTTAAGCTCTTAGGAATATACACAAATAAAGTTTTGGTCTTAAAAATTTAATTTGAATTGTTCAAAATTTAAATTAAAGAAAAAAATAAGTATAGTAGTAAAAAACTATAATCGAGGAAGGTTAAATTAATGAAATATGCCATTTTTGTATAAAATTTAAGAAATTGGGCTGTTTTTTTTTTATATTTACCAATATAGGTTGTTTTTGGAAAAATATTTTTTCCTTTTTTTCGGTTGGAAATTAGAGTTTATGGATTTATTTTTTTCTATGTTTGAGATAGAAAAATTTCACCTAGGATGTGAGTATGAAGTCATCACCTGAGAAGTCGGATCGCGTTGCAACTCAAGGTCCCAGTTGGCAGTGATTATACGATTACAAGTTGAAGTGTAACTAAGGTTTCAAGTTTACAAAGGTTATGCTATCAATGGATGAAGCATATCTAGGGCTCATAGTTGATAGTGGTTATGCAGCATGACAACGAGATTCACCTCATTAGAGGAGGATGCTTTATAAAACCCATACAAAAGTCTAAGACGAAAAACATAAGGGCCTTCTAGTATAATCAAGTTATTTGTTTTATCCATCTCTGCCAAAGGTGGTGAGTCTGTTACTATAACTTGTGATGAATTTAGGGGCAATAAGATTTCCAGTGGGGACGAGTTATTGTGTGGTGCAGAAAAGATGAAGCGTGAAACAACCGTTGTCGCCCCGATTCACGTTTAATCTTTTCTACATTGCATAATAACTCGTTCCTGCTGGAGATATTTTTTGTCCTCAACTCTATCACAAGTTATAATAACAGGGTTACTGCCTTTAATAGAGATGGATAAAATGAATTACTTAATTATACTGGAAGGTCCCTGTGTTTTTCTTCTTAGACTTCTATATGGAATTTATAAAGCATCCTCATCTGAAGAGGTGAAACTCGTTGTCGTGCCTGCAAAACCACTTTCAATTAAGGCCACAATTTTGCTCCATTCCTTGACAGCATAACCTTTGTAAACTTGGATCCTTAGTTACACTTCAATCCATGATTGTATAATCACCATTAACTGGGACCTTGAATTGCAATGCTATGTCGGTTTCTCAAGTGATGGCTCCATTCTCACATGGTAGATTAAATTTGTAGGTCACCGAGCTCCATAATATCACTATGAACCTAAACAAAACTTAAAATTATGACTATGTCTCCCTCAAAGAAAAAGAGAAATAAATCTTTAAACCCAGAAAATTCAACACGTAAGAAAAAAAGAAAAACAATTTAAAGAAGATGGTGGGCGATAGAGATGATGGAGTAGGAGGATTGAAACTCCCATTTATATAAGCAATGAGGCGGGAAGAAAAAAAATTTGGCATGCAATTTTATCCCATGATTCTCGAGTTTCAGTGTTTGAAAATTATCCTAGGATTCTCAGGTTCTAACGTACATTGTCAAATAGGTCAGTTGAAAACGCATCCTATAAGGCACGTTTTCACTACCATGTCAGTTGAAAATGCGCACTGTGAGGAGCGTTTTCTCCCTAACCATTTTCAATCACAACCCTAACCCTAATGTAACTCAAAACTCAAGAATCCCGAGTAACATGTGTTAAACATGAAATCATTTCATAGGTGGGTGGGATGTAAAATAAAGAATACAATAAAAGTGGAACAAGTACATTATGGGTGGAAACATTTATTACAACACAAATTAAATTTAACAAACTAAAGAATAAAATATTTGAGAAAAATTACATATAACATAATCATTAGCATCTCAAATGTATGCCACAATCGGGCGGGCATCGTGTACACCTAGGGTTTTGTTGAACAAGTTTGGGTGGCAACTCCTCATCTTCTTCATCTTTATCTTCACGTTCACCTCAACCTCGATGTTGATCTCCATCTTCATCTCCTTCCTGCGTTGTTGAGTATGTTTGGGTCCTAGGCACCTATCATACATCCCCCGTTGTATTAATAAGCGATTACAAAGATGACCCACCTCGGTAGAACAACTATGTTGGGGGTGTTTGTGACACTATTAGTGGATAATTGTATGGTGTCGCATAACCCGATTGTGGATAAAAGGTGGAAATTTTCAGTGATATCGAATACACGGGTGTTGCTAGTGGCATCAGTGTGTAACATAGTGCGGTAGGTGGTAGTGGTGAGAAAATACACTTAGAGAAGGTGTTGATGTGGTGAATGATGATGCATGTTGTGGTGCTTGCGTAAAAAAAATTGGGTTAGCACAAAAAATATGAACCATACTGGTCAGAAGGTTGCACACCCATCGGGCCCTCGTGTGGAGTTAGAGCAAATTAATTTTCGATAGATGAAAAATATTACTTCATGAAAGATTTTTAAGAAACTAAGTAATTTATAAAACATGAAAGAGTTCTAAAAAATTAATTTATGATTCAAGAAAGAATTACTTAAAACATAAAAAGATTTCAAAGAAATTTTGTAATTCATAAAAGAATTAATTAAAATATGAAAAGGTTTTAAGAGATTAAGTAATTTGCAATAGATTAAAGAATTGTTTAAAGCCTAAAAGTATTTTAAGAAATTAAATATTTCATAATAGTTGAAAAAATTACATAAAACATGAAAATATTCCTAAAAAATTAGGTAAATTGTAAAACTTGAAAGAGTTCTAAAAATTAACTTATGATGCATGAATGAATTACATAAAATATTAAAAAAAAGTTTCTAAGAAATTAACTCTAATATTAATTAAGTGATAATTAAGATACTTAAAATTCTATTCAAGTAATACTTTAACAAAATTAGCACAACTTTTTTTGTACGTCTAAAATTTTAAATTATAATTATCACAATTTTTTATATTTATATTATACTATGATGCTAAAATAGTAATAATATTTTTTATGTTTGTTAATTAGAGTTAAAAGATAAGTCTAATGAAAGTCAATTAAATGTTTATAAATATATTATATTATTATACCTAAAAGTTATTATTATAAATTTTAATCTAAATTAAGTTCTTTTAAAAAGATATTTTTTTGGGCAAATTACTAAAATAGTCATTTTTGTTTACCTCAGTTACATTTTAGTCACTTATGTTTGAAATGTTATGTTTTAGTCACTTACGTTATTGTGTTGTAACATTTTAATCACTGAGTCATTAGTCACCGCTAACGGTGTAACAATAAGCTAACGTGACACGTTAAATCATAATTTCAAACAAAAAATTTAGGTTAATTTATACAAACAGTCCCCAAATTTTTTTGTTTTGAGCAATTTAATTTTTTCTTTTATGTTTTTTTTAACTTTCTTTTTTTTTCCATTCTTTTCTACTTCTCCCTCTGTTTTTCTCTTTTCTCCATTTCTTTTAATGTAGTTTTTCTATATTTTTCATTTGTTAAAATTAGTCCCTATATTTTTATTTTTTTAGACAGTTTAATTTTTTGAGTGAGGTGAGTTTGTGGACTAGTTTTAACAAATGGAAAACATAGAAAAACTATGTTAAAATAAATGAAGACGGGAGGAAAACATGTGGAGAAGCATAAGAGAATGGAGAATAAAGAAAAGGTTATAAGAACATAAAAGAAAAAAATTAAATTTCTCAAAATGAAAAAAAATATAGGGACCAATTGTAGAATTTAACCTAAAATTTTTGTTTAAAATGATGATTTAATGTTCCACGTCAACTTACCATTTTACCGTTAATGGCAATTAACGACTTAGTGACTAAAATGTTACAACACGATAACGTAAGTGATTAAAATGTAACATTTCAAACATAAGAGACTAAAATGTAACCTGAGACAAATAAAAGTGACTGTATTAATAGTTTACCCTATTAATTTTTTTACAAGTCAGTACATTAGTGATACCTGTATATATATAAATTTTGCTATTTTTATTCATTTATACTATTTTATTGTTAAAAGCTATAAAATAAAGGAATTGCGCTGACCGGTTGATTGGGGGAGACCTACCACCCACAGTGGAATAATTTAAAGATTCGCATCTATTTTTCATAGGGCCACTGGGCAACGCACATGTTTGATGACACACATTCATGTTCCATCCAACCTTGAAATAGCCACTAAATCCCTCCATTATACAAACTACATCAAATAAGTGAATTAATTTAATCTATTTATTTAAAAAATGAAATAAAAATAAATTAAACAGAGTTAACATTTATTAATTAAAAAGTAGCATAAAAATTATTTTTTCATTTACAGTTCAATTCTAGAATCATAGGAAAGTTTCAAAATATAACTCTGTTAAATAATAAATGACATTTTTAAATAGTAAATATTAACTTAATTTAACTTTGACTTTATTTGATTCTTTTTAGGGTAAATTACAAAAATAGTTACCGAACAATGCTTTGGTTCTGTTTTGGTCATTCAACTATTGATTTTTTCGATTTAATTAATAAACTTTTTTAAATTAAAAATTTTAGTCACTCTCATGTTAATTGCCATTAGATGAGTGAGGGAAAGCTGATGTGGGTTATTTTTATTGGTCTAATAACAAAATTAATTCTTTAATGTTTATATATTTTATCAATTTGATCCTAAATATAAAAAAAATCAACAAAAAGTTATCATTTTAGTTTAAATTATAAAAAAATTTAATAAAATTTTCATATCAAAACTATGAAAAGCTCTGGCAAGAAAATTTCATTTTCCAAGTTTCAAATATGATAACGCAGCCTTTATTGAGTGATTTAGTCCTTCAATTGTCACGTTTTCGCATAACTGGGGTTGCATTTACTTGAAAACTCGAGATAAGTTGTTGAATACAAGTATATATTACTTAGATTTTTTTTATAGAATTATATCCAAATATATGATGGGAAGTCCATACCATTAATATCATGCATTTCTAGAAAGGTTTTAAGCAAATATGCAATATAGAAGCAAAGTAAGTTTTGAAATTTGGAGTTCAAGTCTGCAATTAATCTGAAAAGTTTAGTGACTAAATAAAAAATTAATAGTTAAGTGATCAAAATAAAATTAACGGCATAATTTAATTACTATTTTCATTGTTTACTCTTTTTTAATTGTACAAATATTAAATTAATCTATTTAATAGTAAAAGAATTTATGTGATTTAGTCCCTATAATAGAGGACTTGCTAATTTCATTCACCTTATGCTTTACAAGATTTAACCTTTGAATAAGAGTATAACTAGATATTAATATTCATAAATTATTTGCATTTAAAAAAAATTAAATTTAAATTTAAATTTAAATTCGAATTATCAATTGAATTGAATTCAACAAGTTTGTGAAAGGCATATCTCTTCCGTAAATCCCATATTCTACTTTTCTCTACTTGCTTCTACAAGACTAAAGCTTCCCTCACCCACAAGAGCAGGAATGCATATCTTTTGCTAAAGCTTTTTTAGTAATTTCTAGAAAAATTAATATTCCCATCCAAGTCCAACCCACCACTATAGCTTTCTTTCCTCTTTGCTGTTGGAGAAATAAACATGAAAGAGATAAAATAATGTGTAGGAAAGTTGCTCACTTATTAATGAATTCTGAATGCATAAAAACAAAGCATAAATGCCTATATTTATATGCTTACATAGAAACTAACTTGACACAAAAATAGCTAACAACTTATTTGACCAAACTAAAAATTCTGAAACTACCAAGATACTACAAAGATTTTCTAAACATCCCACTAATCTGTTATTTTGAATTAATTCTCAACACTCCCATTTAGTTCAAAGTTGCAGACACCAAGTAAACTTCTAAAATAGCAAAACTTCTCTTTTGATAATGCTTTTGTTAACACATCTACCAGCTGCTCTTCAGTGTTGCAATACCCCAAAGATATCTCCTCTTTTGCTACCAAATCACGAATGAAATGATAACGAATATCTATGTGCTTTGTTCTACTATGAAATGTTGGATTCATTGCCATGGAGATCGTGGATTTGTTGTCACAAAATATGGTCGTTGCACACTTTTGCTCTTGTTGGAGATCGGTTAACATTCTCCTTAGCCAAATGGCTTGACAAGCTGTTGCAGTTGCTGCTACATATTCAGCCTCTGAGGTTGACAATGCTGTTGTAGCTTGCTTCTTAGAACTCCAAGTGATCACCCCAGAACCTAGAGTAAAAACAAATGCTGTTACACTTCTTTTGTCATCTAGAGAATTTGACTGTTTGTGAACCCACACAATCTGAAATATGAAGTTTTTGAGTACCAAATATGAAGTTTTTGAGTACTAAATGCCATACTCCAAAGTTCCAGCAATGTATCGCAAGACTCGTTTTGCTGTTCCATAATGAACCTTTGAAGGTTGCTGCATAAACTTGGAAATAACACTAACAGGAAATGCAATATCGGGTCTAGTGTGAGTCAAATAGATTAAACCTCCAACCAAGCTTCTAAACCTCCTTGCATCTGCCATTTCTTCTCCATCCTCTTGCTGCAATTTTTCATTGATATTCATGGGTGTAGCTGCAGGCTTGCAATTAAGCATACTAAATTTACTGAGAAGGTCATTGGCATTTTTCTTTGTGAGATAAAAATTCCATCGTCAGCTTGATGAATTTTAAGATCGAGGAAATACTGCAATAAACCCATATCGGACATCTCAAATTCATTCATCATTTGAGACTTAAATTCATCAACAAGTAAGTTAGAGGAACTAGTATAAACGATATCATCAACGTAAACACAAATAATGATGAAATCATTTTTACCTTCCTTTTTCACGTACAAGGTGGGCTCATTCTCACTTCTCATGTACCCTTTCTTCTGAAAATACCTATCGATCTTGTTGTACCATGCTCGAGGGGCTTGCTTCAATCCGTCCAACGCCTTTTTCAGCTTGTAAACCTTTGTTTCGTTTCCTTTCTCTATGAAACCTTCTGGTTGTGTTACATAAACCTCCTCTTGTAGATTTCCATTGAGGAATGCTGATTTGACATCAAATTGGTAAACAGGCCATTTCAATTGTACAGCCATTGCTAGAATAAGCCTTACCGTTTCGAACCGATCTACTGGAGAGAAAGTTTCTTCGAAATCAATACCATATTGCTGTGCATAACCTTTCGCTACAAGACGAGCTTTGTGCTTTTGGGTGCTTCCATTTGCACCAAATTTTGTCTTGAACACCCACTTCAAACCAATTGCACTTTTATCTTCCGGCAAGTAGACCATCTCCCAAGTTCCATTCTTTTCGATGGATTGTATCTCCTCCATCATTGCCTTTTTTCCATTCTTCCTTATTAGCAACTTCTTCATAATACAAAGGATCTGAAACGGCTAAAGCAAATTGACAGGATGTATAAGTGTCATTAGCATATTTCAGATTCGGCTTTTTGACCCTTGTTGATCTCCTTGGTGGAATTGGCTCGTTAGAAGATTCTTCAAGTGTTGTAGATGTTGCTGATGCAGGCTCCTCTTTTTATCTATAGACTCTTCGATGGGAGAAGAAATCTCCTATTGTACCTACTCTACAGTCATATCCCAACTTGCATTTCATCAAACACTACATCTCTTCTACTTGTAAATTTTCCACTATAAGGGTTATACAATCTATATGCTTTGGATTGAGTACAATAACCAGTAAAAATGCATTTTTTAGACTTTTCATCAAGCTTTTTACGAGCATGAGAATTTACCAAAGCATATGCAACACACCCAAAAATTCTTAAATGACTTATATTGGGTTTCCTACCACACCAAGCTTCATATGGAATTTTGTTCATGACAACCCTTGTTGGTGAGAGATTCAGTAAATAGACGAATGTTGCCGCAGCTTCCGCCCAGAACTGATTTGAGAGTCCTTTCGCTTGTAGCATGCTTCTCGCCATCTCCACAATAGTTCGATTCTTTTGCTCAGCGACACCGTTTTGTTCAGGAGTGTAAGGAATTGTTAACTCCCTATGGATGCCACTGTCCTCACAAAACAAATTGAACTCTTTGGACACGAACTCTGTACCTTGATCTGTGCGAAGAACTTTGATATGGCAGCCACTTTGATTCTCTACCATAACCTTGAATTTCTAGAACTTTTCAAAAGTTTCTGACTTGTTTTCCAAAAAATACACCCAGCTCATACGACTATAATCATCACTGAACAGCAAAAAGCAACAGCTCCCACCCAAGGACTTGGTTTGCATAGGATCACATAGATCATCATGAATCAATTCTAAGTATTCAGTAGCTCTCCATGCTTTTCCAACAGGAAATGGCTTCCTAGTTTGCTTTCTATAAATTCACCCTTCACATAAATTAAGAGAGCCAATTTTCGGTAGTCCAAGAACCATACCTTTATCACTCAATAATTTCAAGCCTTTAATATTGAGATGACCATACCTCAAATGCCATGGCTTCAAGTCATCCTTTGCACTTGCAGCAAGAACAAAGTTCTCCATGTTTGAAACATCCAACGGGAACATCTTGTTTGATGTCATGTTGACATGGTCTTGTTTGCCTGATTTTTTATTTTTGATGATACATGCATCATCATCAAATACGACAGCATATCCACCAGCCATTAGTTGTCCAATGCTCAATAAATTGTATCCTAAATCAGGAACAAACTAAACATTGTCCAACATTTTTCCTTCTCCATGGCTATTAACGATTTCTACAATGCTTTTTCCTTCAACTTGCATCTCCCTTTTGTTCCCAAGCTGCACTTTTATCTTTTATGACTCGTCAAGCTCCTTGAACAAGGATTTGGTGCCCGTCATGTGATTCGAACAACCACTGTCCACAAACCACAAACCACAAATCACTTGGTTTATGGGTAGTATCAATACAAGCCATAAAAATCTTGTTTTCTTCCTCATTTTTTGATACAAAATTCATTTTTTGGTCTTTAAACCAACAATCAGCTCTTACATGCCCATATCTATTGCAATGGTAACATTGAATGCCATTTGTTGTGTTACCTTGCTCATTCGATTGCCTTTGTCCATTATACGTTCCTCTGCCTCTGCTTCTCCCATAACAACCTCCACGAAATCCTCCTCTTCCTCGACCTCTATTTGTTGAACGGTTATTGTTGCCTTTCACTTGAAATGTCTCTCTTTAATCTTTTATGTTGATCTATTGATTCTCGCCTCATGAGATTGAAAAGATCCCATCAGTTCATCAACGAAAGAACTGACAGATCTTTGGACTCTTCTAGAGCAGCCACAATATGATCAAATTTTTTTGCCAAGCTTCACAAGACTTACACTACAATTGTCTTGTCTAAAATTTTCTCGCCGTATGAGCACAATTGACCGACTATTGTCCTTGTTCGTGATAAAAAATAGTAATTGATTCACCATTTTTCATCATCAAGGTCTCAAAATCATGTCGTAGTGATTGTAATTTCACCACTATGACTTTTGAATCACCTTGATACTCTTTCTGCAAGATTGACCATGCTTCATTTGATGTGGTTGCTGCTGCAATTCGAGAGAAAATAGAGTCATGAACTGCTTTTTGGATAATGAACAATGCCTTAGCATCATTTTTCTTGACTTTTTTCAACCTCCTCTCTTCTTCTTCATCAAGTTCAAGTACGTCAAAAAACCCGTACTCCACCAAGTCCTATAGCTCTTGCGATCTGAGTAATGTCCTCACATTGATGCTCCACCACTCATGTTTCTCACCATTGAAAATGGGTATGAGTGGTTGAGAGGAAGAAAAACCAGCTGGTACCATTCCAAAAACACTCATTCTCTTCTCTCGTGTTTCCCAAAGACCCCAAACAAAGTGTTTCTCTCAAATCCCTAATCGACCCAAACCTCACTTTCACTCAATTGCCTACAGGATCCAACCTGGCTCCGATGCCAAACTTGTTGGAGAAATAAACGTGAAAGAGATAACATAATATGTAGGAAAGTTGCTCACTTATTAATGAATTCTGAATGCATAAAAACAAAGCATAAATGCCTATATTTATAGGCTTACATAGAAACTAACTTGACACAAAAATAGCTAACAACTTATTTGACCAAACTAAAAATTCTGAAACTACCAAGATTTTCTAAACATCCCACTAATCTGTTATTTTGACTTAATTCTCAACATTTGCTTCTCATGCCTTGCAAAATTATTACAATATTTTCCTTTGTCTTTAATTTACAAACTCAACCCCCCTAAAAAACACACACATACACACATCTGATCCCCACAAGAACATTCAGATCAACAAAATATTCAGTTTATTTTAACCTGGTAGTCTATTTAGATTTAGATTTCTTTCAAGATTTTCGAATAGTTTCACTATTTGTGAAAGCTTTTCTTTTTCTTGTTTTTCTAGTGCTTTGTGATTAAATAGAAGTGAAGGAACCAAGTGGATCCATATGTATTGTGAATTGTGAATTATTCTCCTGTGTTATTGTTGTATCTTGTGAAAGCTGATACTTGTTATATGAAATGGATTTTGGGCTCCAAGTTTGAATTAAATAGTAGAGTATATATTTTTAACCACTCTTCGATACTTACATTAGTAAAGGTTTTCTAAAAAAAAAGAATAATAGGAAGCAATTGAAATTATTAAACCATTGCTAGTGATTAAACTAAGTACTTGGAAGAAGACTTGGAAGGAGTGATAGGTAAGTAGACACTTTTTTGGCACCAAATTTGGAAACTAAAAACACAAAGAACACAAAAGAATTGTTTACGCAATACGGTTTCCCTATGTTAGTAGAGCCTAGCTTAGTGAGAAATATCCACTCTTTTCAACAATTAAAACAAGTAAGCCTAATCTATCGCACACCCCGTGATGATTCTCCTCACTTTCGAACCTTGAAGAACAATACTCTCACCACTAATGTAACACCCTTTAACCCCATATTATCGCCGAAATAGGGTTACGAGACATTACCGAACATATCAGATAATTTACGATTAAATTCACAAATAAATAACATACATATTATAATTTATTGATTTAGTCCCTTTCATGGACCTTCGAGGCCCACATTACGTATTAGAAGTGAATCGAGACTTGTTCGAGTACTCCAAATTTTTTTCTAAAAAAAATCAATATAACCCCTTTATAATTATCTAAATTTCCCTGCAATTTCAAACCACAACCAATTTGCAACCAACATAACAACATATACATCTCCACACTCAAACATGCCTAATTATGCCTACAACATTAATTTAACAATTTATCTACTTGATCATTCATAAATAAATTTTTTAATTGAACTAATAATTTCATTTATTTCCATTTTTAAATTTCATGCCACATTTACCAATTATGTCATATTATTTCATTTCATACTTATAATCCATATTAGACATCATTTTACAACCAAAGTTACAAGACTTAAGTACATAATCTATATAATACCTAAGTACATGCCACTTTTACCAAAAGAAAGATTAAATCACCAGATTGTATCTAAAGTCAGGATTGATTTGGATGCTGAACTGGGACCTTTGATTTCTACTGACCTGTAACAGTTCGATTTTGACCCTATTCAGAACGGTGGTTTTTGGACCATGAATTCGAGTTAGAAAAATATTTTAAAAATTATTTTATGTGTTTATTATGTATGAATTTGTGTGTGCTAAATTTTTGTTTAAAATTTTCATCGTTTGGATGCTCGATTTAATAAAAGGACTAAATCGCATAAAATGTAAAAATGGCTTTCTAATTGTTAAAGGTGTTTAATGGCTATTAAATGAAAATGTGGGGCACTTGCATGTCAATTATACCATTTATATTAGTCGTGCACAATATTGGACAAGGTTAGGTGAATTTTTATATTATGTTAACAAGGTTAAAATGGTAAAAAGTATAATAAAATGTAATTAAATAAAAACAAACATAAAATAGCCATGCAATTGTGTTCATCTCAGCCTAATGTTGAAAGAAAAAGAAAAAGAAAAAAAAGAGTTATTAGGTTCAGCCTTGTCTAAGTTCAATTAAGGTATGTATTTAGCTCGGTTTTTGATGATTTTTACGTTTTTGAGATCGTTGCTATGTAAACTAGCAAGCCCATATTTCAATTTTTGAATTTGATGATGATTTTGTGTTTTGTAATTGTTGAAAGCTTGATGAATCTTGTTTGATGATAGAAAATAAATATATGTTGTTAGATTAATATGTTTTGTATTTGAATTTTTGGTGAATTTGAGTAATTTGGGCTAAATTGTGAAAATAATAAATTGAGGGACTAAAATGTGAAATATGTGAAATGTGAGGACTTATATAAGCTTAGTGAATATTCGGCCAAGTATGGTGTGATGAAATTTTGTTTATCTTGTATTTTGTGAAATAGGAACTAATTTGTGAAAATGTGAAATGTTAGGGGCAAAAGTGTAATTTGCCTATATATGTGTTTTTGGATGAATTTAATTGAATATGTGCTTAAATAAGTTTAAATGTTACTAATTTAGATCAAGAAAAGGGGAAAACAGAAATGGATCGGGAGAAATCTAAAGTTGTTGAATAGTCGTCCCGGTTCGTTCGTCTTCGTCCGAGGTAAGTCTATAAGCACACAAAAGTTGTTAAATTTAAATATTTGTGAATTTTAAATGCTGAATTGAATTTATGCGTATTTATATAAGATAGCCGAAAGTATATGTATATAGAAACAATGTATATAATTTGGATTTGATCGAAATACGACGTACGAAAGTCCTGAGTGAACCAAAGGAATTTCGATAAGTGTTATTGTGTAAGACCTCGTGTGGGACAGTGGCATCAATTTATAATTGTGAGTAAGACCCTGTGTGGGACAGCGGCATCACTACGTGATTACATGTAAGACCACGTGTGGGATGTTGGTATTATACGATAAACATAATTATTTGAGCATCCTATTCAGTTCCGATTGGTTCAATGGGCATTATTATGTTGTGAATTGAATGTGAAATCGAGATAAAAGGGTTAGGTAAGTGCTAAGTTCAATATATGAAAATAAGGTAAGCTTAGTATTTGAAATGATTATATAAATTATATATGTTATATAGAGAATAATATGTATTTATATGAATGCTCATATTCAACCAAATAAGGTATTTGTGATATTTAAAAGTTTGAGTTATGTGTGCTTATGAGTATATGTGCATTCGGCCAAGTGATGTTTAATTGCTAATATATTTTTGTGAAGTTATATGACATGGATACTATGATAAATGTATATGTGAATAAAGGTTGCTTGATTCGGCTTAGTTAAATTATATTATAAATGTTTGTTTTTTGTAAAATGATTTATTTGCTTATGACTTACTAAGCTATTCAAGCTTACTGTGCGTCTGTTTATTCGTTGTTTTATAGATCTTGGAATCAAGTTACGAGCTCGGGGATCGTCAGAGTAATCAGTCATACTATCGATCACTATTTTGGTATTTTTTTTCAAAAGTTGAACTTTACTCTCATGGCATGTATAGGCTAGCTTGTGTTTTGGGTTAGTTTTGAATTTGTAAATAGTAAGCCATGCGAAAATGGCTAGATATGATGCCTAAGTTTATGCAAATTTTGGTCATGATATATATATGTGTGATGCGTTTGGTACATTATTAATGGTTGTGTAATTTAGTTAGGGTTTAAGCCTATTTCGAAAGCAATATATATTATATGTATATGACGTATTTGATATATGCATGATGATATAGTCTTGAAAGTTGGCATGTTTAAATTTGACTATTAAACTTAGAAAAATGGTAAAGGAGAGTCAAGTGGGTAGTGTATGAATTGGTTAGTTTTACAATTGAAATTCGATCATTTAGAAATGCTTGTACGTATTCGTATAATTTTTGTCCATGTTGTCGTGTGGGACGGTTCAACTTAAATTTTTATGCACGTGTACAAAGCTCATAAATAATTTAAATTGATATTAATTAATGTTATGATTTGATATGGTAATTGTGATTTAAATATGCGCAAATGGGTAAATTTATATAATGAATGCGTTGATGTAAGTTGAGTATATAATCGATGTTTACTTAAGTGTTCAAATGCCTTATCTTTTTTATCCACAAGTTTCAGCTAATGGGATTATAATAAATATTATGATATGATGTTTTATATTAGTAAGATATGTTTGGTTAATAGATTAAATGGCACACATGTATGATTATTATATCTTTATAACATATGGTTTGAATTTGGTTTTCGTGTGTTAAATAGATTAAACATTTGATGTGTTTTGGTTACGGATTGTTAATGATAATTTTTTTCTTTGGATTGACAATGGTAAATTAATCATGTGGATAATTATTTAATTATGTGTAATATTGACATTGATTCGTATATGAATATTCATCGCTTATGATTATATGTTATTAAGATTGATTTATATAGGGATATAAGTTGCCGAATTTGACTTGTGAAATAATGTATATTGGTTGAGTCAAGTAGATGATTAAATAAATAGTATTGATGTGTTTAATTTTTTTTAAAGCATGAATTGTTTATGTATTATAAGTAGTAAAGCAAGTTTGGATTTTAGTTAGTTAAGTGATCCATTTGTGCGAATGTAATTATTAATATTGGCTGCTAGTTACTATTCGAATTTTAAAATTTCTCGTGATTGAGTTATTAAAATTAGTACATAATATGAATTGAAAGTTTTTTTTTCAGTTGAATTTTTGGTCGGTAATGCCTCGTAACCCTAATCTGGCAACAGATACGGGTTAGGGGTGTTACATGACCTACGCATGGAAACAACTGTACGCTAAATATTTCATACTCAGTGGTATTACCATAATTCAAACTATATAATTTTAATGAATTATAAATATTAATCATATAACATTAAACATGTAAAACTTATAACTCATAAGAACTAATTTACATTCAGTTTCATATTTCATATTTAATAATTCTTCAACAATGTCATATATTAATAATTTGAATTTGATCAATTCATGAACCTTAGGTTCATGTTTTCAAATCTCACAATTCGACTAACAATTTCTTTCTTATATTTTCAGTCGTACGATCAATCAAATTTATTCAATTCTCACATTTCGATTATTCACCCTATTAACAAACCCAGACCTTGGCAGATACACGGATTCCAACCAAACACACAAGTACGGCACATTGTGCCTAAAACGATACTCAGTACCTGATCAACATATCAGAAGCAGTATACAACACATAAAGTGCCTGAAATGACACACGTGGTGCCTAATACGGCACATATAGTGCCTGATCGGCAAGGCCGATAAATTTCTGTACTCTTCCAATCCTATGACATGCCAATTATATTCGACTAAGCTCGATTAGTTAATAGGGTATTCAAATCACTTTCTCAATTTCAATTTCACTTTCAATGTACAATTCAATTCGATACAATTTTCCACTTTCCAACAATATACTATCAAGTATACATACATAATCATACTTCATCCCAATTTCATTCTTTTCAATATTGATATCTACTTTAAAATTTTACTTACCATACACATAAATTTAAATATAACATTTCATAAATAGTAGTTTGAATTATAGTAATACAAACCCGGATTTGTTCGATTACTCATCGACAACTTTTTCCTTTCCTTTTGGTACCGATGCCCCGGGTTCTTTGCTAGCTACATAAATTAAAAGAATTATACTATTAATTACAACACTAATTAATAATAATAATTGAATTTTTATCCAATTTATACCCTAATTCCAATTTAATCCTAATTGACTCATTTACTTTTCTAACTCAATTCATACTTTATTTCTATTCAATTTCCTTCCATATTCTACTTAACTATCTAATGTTCATAATAAAACCCTAATTTAAAAATTCTTTCAATTTAATCCCTACAACACAAAACTTATAGCCTAGTTTACAATTTAATCCTTTAATCAATTCAAACTTAAAATTCATTCAATTAAACCCCTAATTCATTATTTTGTTCAACATGAACTATGTTCAAAAACCTAAAAAACTTCCAAAACCTCAACTTAATTTCAACAAAACTTTATTCTAAAGCTTCTAAAACATCAAATTTAAGTAAAAAAGACTTAATTGACTTACCAATTAAAGCTTAAAGCTTCCAAACCCTAGTTTTTCTTTTTTCTTTCTTTTCTTCTTTTTCCCTTGGTACTTTCGAATAGCCTATTTTATTTTGGTTTCCTTCTTTGTTTTATTTCCTTTTGTTTTTATACTTTATTTGTTTAATAATAATATAATAACTTAGTAAATATCTATTTAATAATCAATATATTTATTACAAGTGTAATATTACTTATATTTACACATGTACTATATCATCATCATACATTTGTCATGTTTTAATTTATTTATCACATAAAAATCTTATAATATAATTATTTAATTAATAAATATCTTTTACTTAATAATAAATAATAAATATCTATTTACTTAAATAATAAGTAATTTAAATCCATGAATTATAATTGTATGCTTATTTTTATTACACATGTATATTTTATTACCATACATTTGACTTTAATTTATATATATATTTCATTAATTTAATAAGATAATATCAATTAAATAATAATTTATACTATTATATTCTAATATTAATTAATAATAACTTCAATCATTAAAAATCTTTAGATTTTTCTCATTGTTTTGCCACCTCAACTATTACTTAATGGCATATTTGCCATTTTGGTCTTTTATATTTTCTTTTAATCTATAATTCAACTTTTACCCCTTATTCAATCTAGTCATTCTTCCTATTTTCTCTTAATTAAGATAAATTCATTAAAACCTAATTAAACACACTACTAGACTCATAAGTATTTCTAATAATTATTTACAAACCCATTTCGTTAAGACGAAGGCTCGATAATGTAATTTTTCGATGCCCGTGAATTTTGGGTCTTTACAACTAAGTTCACCTTGTGAACTCAACAAGTAAAACCACAACAGAAACGATTTTACTAGCAATTTGCTCTTTAAAAAAAGTTCCTTAACTCAATACAAAAACCTATACAAGTCTCTCCTCTAAATAGATTTGTTCGAGACTTGCTAACATAGAAGATCTATAACAATCCCATTAAAACAATAATACACCTAACTATTTACAATATAATGATAAAGAATAAAACAAACATAGACCCTTGAATGTTGGTTCCTTCTTGATATTCCATTTCTTTTTTCTCCTATTTGGGTCCTGGTTCCTAAATGTTTGTTGTGAAGTCACTATTCTTTAAAGGGCTTGTAGTGGTTGAGGATGAATCAACAGTAGAATTATCAATAGGGTTGGGGTTGGTTTTTGGTATCTCCCTCTGGGCAGGTAAGGCTTGTATCAGATCATCAATGATCGTTTCTTGATTGGTTTGAGGGTTTACAAATGAGGGTGAAGCTGTTTTAGTTGTTGGTTTGGGAAGCAAGACATTGGATCGAGCAATAGAAATTAGATCTTTTTATGGTTCCAAGGATTGAGGTTTCATCAATCTCAAGGTGTTTTTGTAGTTGAAGAATGTATGAGATGTTTCCAGGATCAATAGGATGGAATTTGGATGGTTGAGGTGAGTAGGGTAATGCCAAAGTCTTCTAACATTTACCTCATCCATAATAACTGAGCACAACAACTTCTAACTGCAATGTATTCTACTTTAGCATTGGAGAGTGAAATTGACCCTTGCTTCTTACTATACCATGACACAAGATTGCCTCCTAAGTAAAAAACCCTCCTGAAGTGCCTTTGTGATCATCCATGCTCCCAGCCCAATCAACACCACTGTATCCAACTAAGCATAACGAACTGTCTTTAGTAAGCCAAATGCAAATTCTTGGGTTCCATGAACATACTTGAGGATTCTTTTAACTATTTGGACATCTGATTATTTTGGATTGATTTGGTATCTTACACAAATACCCACATTAAAACTCAAATATAAACAAGTTGTAGTAAGATATAAGGGACTTCTAATCATGCTCTTGTAAGTGGTTTGGGCAGTGGGCACTCCTTCAGTGTCTAAGCACAATTTTTCACTTACAAGCATAAGTGTTCTAGTTGGCTTTGATTGCTCTAAACAAAAATTTTCATGAGACTCCTAGCATATTTATCTTGCGACAGAAAGGTTTTATTCTCTAATTTCTTGATTTGGAACCCAATGAAGTAAGGTAGATCTCCAACCATACTCATTTTAAACTCACTTTGTATTATTTTTACAAATGAGTCTTTAGCTACAATGGTGGGAGCACTAAAGATTATGTCATCCACATATATATGTACTATGATAGTAGTCCATTTTTATCTCATTATAAACAAGGTATTGTCTACAGAGCCTCTTTCAAACCTCTTCCCAATCAAATATTGTGACAACCTCTCAGATTATACTCAAGGGGCTTATTTCAAACCATAAAGTATCTTTTTCAGTTTGTAAACATATTCTGGATATGTTGGATCTTCAAATATTTTAGGTTGAGCTATGTACACCTCGTCCTTTAAGAATCCATTCAAGAAACATTTATAACATCCATCTGGAATAGTTTATGTTAAGATGTGCAGCCACTATAAGTAGCAAATGGATAGCCTCGAGTCTAGATACTAGAGCAAATATTTTTTTAAAGTCGATACCCTCTACTTGAGTATAGCCCTAAGTTACAAGTCTAGCTTTATTTCTTGTAATATTTCTTTGTTCATCTATCTTATTTCTAAAAAAATCACTTTGTACCAATCACATTATAGCCAAATAGTTTAGGAACCAAATCCAACACTTCATTTCTCTCAAATTGTTATTGCTCTTCTTACATTACATGTATCCAATTAGCATTTTGTAAGGCTTCTTCAACTCATTTTGGTTCAATTTAAGAAGTGTAACATGCCAAATGAACCATATCCTGATAGTTCTGCCTTGGTTTACTTATCGTTTTGATCCCATCATGTACACTGCCAAGAACATTAGTTGTTGAATAGTTCTTTTTTACCCTTGCTGAAGGTTGAAGTGATTCATCATCATTGAACTATTCTTTGGATTTATCACTAACTCCACGTTCCTGGTTTTCACCTTCTATTTTTTCTTCAAACTTTGCAATGCCTAGCACTGCCTCAGGCACTAGATTAGAATTTGTATCTTTATCCTCATCACCATGTATTTTATAAACTCCATTATTATCTACCACCACATTTAGTGACTCTATGACTTTCTTAGCACACTTTTAAAATACTTTATAGCCCTGTTGTTCACTGCATACCCAATGAAGATACCTTCATCAGATTTTGAATCAAACTTACATTGGTGTTCCCTATCTCTTAAGGTGTAACACGTAATTTCAAAGACATGAAAGTGCTTCACAATAGGTCTATTTCCTTTTCATGGTTCATATGGAATTGCTTGAGCCTTAGGTCTAATCATAACTCTGTTGACATGTATGTGGTTATGTTAACAGCCTCGACCCAAAAATGATGTGAGATGTTTTTGTTGTTGAGCATAAATCTTGTCGTTTCCTATATATTTCTATTCTTGCGTTTCACTACTCCATTTTGTTGAAGAGCTTTGGGAGTTGAGAACTCATGTTTTGTCCTTTCTTCATCACAAAATTGCCCGAACTCTTTATTCTTAAATTCACATCCATAATCACTATGTATCCTTCTTAGTAACCCAATGAGTATTCCTTGTTTATTCATAAGCCTCTTGCATAATGATTTAAATTAATCAAATGCTTTTAATTTTTCTTTGAGGTTTCTTACCCATGTAAACCCGGAGTAGTCATCAACACATACAAGGACATCTTTTTCCTCTAAGGTTTTTTATTTAAACAGAACCAAACATGTCAATATGCAAGAGCCAAGTGGAGCTTTAGTCTATATGTGAGTCAACTTATGGTCCTTCTCACGGTGTTGTTTGCCTTTTACACAATTTCTTCAAACTTTAGGGATGGCCTTTGTAAGTTTAAGAATGCCTCAAGATGCCTCACCTCTAATTAGCCTTTACAATCCATCAAAATGAATTTGACCAAGCTTCTTATGCCATAGTTCTAAATATGATGTTCTAGAAGTATTTTAGCCTATCACATACATGACTTCATAACAATTATCAAAGGTTCGACCTCCTTTCATGACCATCTATAAAAAAGATGCATACCTTGATCACAAAGTTAACTAATACTCACTATATTTGCTTTGAGATCATCTACAAACAACACATTCTTCAAATGAGGCATGCTTGGAACATTCAAAGTTCCCTTACCAAGTATTTGTCCCTTCTTACCATCACAAAAATTTATTTTTCCACCAAGAAAATCTTTAAAATCAATGGGATATGTCTGATTACTTGTCATGTGTCGTGAACAACCACTGTCAAAATATCGAATTCTATCTATGGTAGTCTTCAAAGACTGATGAGCAACTAGAAAACATTTGACCTCTTTCTTTACCCAAATCTATTTTTACTCTTTTCCAACTATAGTGCCACAAGAAGTGGGCACTACACTAGGTATTGAATATTTCCATCCCAGGTCATGAAGCATTTTGAAACAACATGACCTTATGTGACCAGGAGCACCATAATAGTGGCAAAGCACTTTATGAGGATGTCTAATCTTTTGTATAGGCTTGACAATTATTAGCTTCGAGCTTTCCCCCGTTTCCTTTAAACTAGAAGCTTTAACAAACACCACGGGTTGTTCTTCTACAACTTTACCTCTATCCTCAAAGCCTAAGCCCCATCTACCTTTATCTTTCTTACCAGCTATTAACACCTCATCAAGCTTACTATTGCTAATTATAAATTATTCAAGCATTAGTTTGGTCTTAACCAGTTCCTTTTAACCTGAACAGAGTTTTCAAGTTCTTCTACAAGAAATATTTCTTTAGTTGCTATCTGTTTGATTACCAAGACATTCTTATCTTTCAACAACTTGATCTCATAAGACAATTGAGTGTTGACTTCACACACCATGCCTCATTTACCCAATAAGTCTCTATAAGTTTTTAGAAAATCCTCATCACTCTTAGTATCAAGCTCATCTTTAAACTCATCATTTTACATTGGAAATGAAGGCAATAAAATTTTGACGATTCTCTTTAGAATCAGACCCACTAGATGAGTTTTCATCACTCCAGGTAACACAAAGTGGCTTCGTCTTTTTCTTTAAATTGTTAGTATACTTAGATTGAATGTGGCCATACCTTTGACACTTATAGAACTGAACTCATTTCTTCTTTGTCCCTCTCTAGCTCATCCTTGATGACAATTCACTTAGTCTTATTTTTTGAAGCATTTGAACTAACTTCAAATTTTTTGAACTTCTTAACTTGTTTCTTGAAGGCCTTACTAAGTTTCTAAGTTAACAGGGCAACCTGTTCTTAAAGATCTTCAATAGTTATATTTGAGGAAGTAGGCGCTACTTTAGTGGCTTGAAAAGCTAAGTTCTTATCTCATTTATTCCTGCCTTATTTTGAATCATCAAGATTCATTTCAAAAGTTTTTAATGAACCAATAAGTTCATCATGACCAACCTCTCCAGATCCTTGGCCTCTTTGATAGCAGTTGTAACAACCCAATTTTTAGT
Organism: Gossypium hirsutum; assembly: GCF_007990345.1. Classification (NCBI taxonomy): domain Eukaryota; kingdom Viridiplantae; phylum Streptophyta; class Magnoliopsida; order Malvales; family Malvaceae; genus Gossypium; species Gossypium hirsutum. The sequence goes on along the minus strand of NC_053439.1, from coordinate 5,627,780 downwards.
AGTGTTGGAAACAGTGATTTGAGGCCACCAAATATGACGAGTAAGCTCATAAATTTTATCTTTTAGCATTTACGAGTCAAATGTGGTTTTAGAATGATTTTTGAATAGGGAATTTATGTTTTATAATGAACTATTAAGTTTGAGTGGTAAAATACTAGGTCAAGTAGTTTTAGAAAATGAGGTATCGAGACCTCATTTTTATAAACCGAGCTGTGATTATTTTTATAAATATTTACGGAGTGTCATTAAAGTATTATTAAAGTTTCGTAGGAAAATTTTATCATTTTGGTAGTTAATTAATTAAAAAGGACTAAATTGAAAAAGGTGAAAAACTTGTTAATTATAAGAAACAAGTGATTAAATGGCTTAATTAGTGAACAATGGAGGACTTAAAGAGTAAATATGCCTAAAATAAAAGCTGAGGCGGCATAAGAAAGAAAAATAATAATAAAATAAAACCATTAATGGTAAAATTGTAAATAAAGTGAAATTAAACATACAAATTAGAAATTAAAAGAGTTTCTAGGCAATTCTTCTTTAATTTTCTATCCAAAAACATCATAGGAGAGCCCTTAAGCTTTTTTTTTCATATTTTGCTTCATGTGAGTTCAATTATTACTCTTTTCTTGTAATTTTTATGTTTTTGAGATTTTTACAATTAGGTACAACTAAATATTACCTTAGTTTTTTTTATTTTATTAGAAAATTTGAAAGTTACCATTGATGAATAATAGATTTTTTGATGAATAACATGGATTTAGAGCTTTAATTTTGTTGTATGATGATTTTATAAAATGATTTTGTTAAATATTGATTTAGGATCAAACTGTGAAAATGTTAAAATATTAGGGTTTGATATTAAATTTTAGTTTTATTAAGGGTTGTATGATGGCCTAAAATATTTAGATCCTTGGCCTCTTCAATAGCAGTAACCTTTATTGAGAACCTCTCAAGCAGAGATCTCAGAACCTTTCTAACCAACTTTGTATTAGAGTGCTACTCTCTAATATATATGCATGATTTGAAAGATCACACAAATTAGTCTAGAATTCATCAATTGTTTATGATTCTTGCATTCTAAGACTTTCAAATCTGGATGCTAACATTTGCATATTTGATTGTTTGATAATTGTAATGCCTTCATGAGCAGTCACCAATATATCTCAGACTAATTTTGCCATAATGCATTTGAGAGTTCTTTTGAATTCTTGAAGATCAACTCTACAAAAAACTAGCATATAAAGCTTTATTATTAACATTGGCTAGTTTTTCTTCATTAGCAGTCCACTGAACCTTGAAGAAAAGTACTCTCACTAGTAAGTTATCACAAAAAGTGAACCTAACTTATCACACACCCCGTGATGATTCTCCTCACTTTCGAACCTTGAAGAACAATACTCTTACTACTAAGTTCACCCTTGTGAACTTAGCAAGTAAAACCACAACACAAATAATTTTACTAACAATTTGCAGTCTAAGAAGAGTTCCTTAACTTGAACAAGATAAGTGCTAAAAACTCTCAGTACAAAAACCTATACAAGTCTCTCCCTTAAATAGATTTATGTTCGAGACTTACAAATATAGAAGATCTATAACAATCCCATTAAAACAATAATACAAAAAACTTTTTACAATATAATAATAGAGAATAAAACAAATATAGACGCTTGACAACTTATCACAAAGATTTCCAATTTAATTCAAGTGTTCATGTTCCAAGAGATTGACTTGGGTGATTTAATTTGATCCTATCTTTAAGATGAGATTCCCAAGTAATATGATCTTCATTGTTGGGCTAAATATCCTCCAAATAATTAGCACAACTCATTCAAACCGTTCAATAAATTGTCAATACTCAAATATAGAAACTATCACTCAACAACTCTAGTGCTAGGGAAGTGCACTTCCTTGGCACTTAAAGGCTAGTTTAATATTTTTGCACAGCTGCAAAGATGGATAATTGAGAAGATAATGAATCTTAGGAAATAGCTTCGATTATACTTCACTTGAGTTATCGACTTAAAGCTTAAGTCTCATTAGAATTGGCTCACTTTCATTGTCCTATCTCGACAACCTTAATTTGCAACGGCAGAGTGCAAGTTTGGGCATTGTTAATCCTTATCTATGTACGTTCATGTGTTGAAAGTAGAGTTGTTCATGGGCCAACCCGGGTCAAGTCCAGATTTGGCTTAAGTATGATGTTAACGCACTTTATGCTTGCTCAAGTCCGGCCCGACTCTAAATATGGTCTAAAATTTTGCTCAAACTCTCCCATATTTGTAAAGGGCTAACCCAAACCCATTTTAGGTTCGCCCGTACGGTTTTTAAAATTTTTGGGGAAAATATATTATTTTTAATTTAATATTTAATAAATTTATATGTTTTCATTTATTAAATTTATATATACAAGCAACTTAATATTTTTTTAATATTTACATTCTAGTATTATTACTATAGATTTAAGTTTTCTATGTTACAAATAACATCATATATAAAAATAAGGTAAACCACACTAATAGTCACCCAAATATTAGTAAATTTCTTTTTTGGTAATCCAACTATGAAAAGTTACAAAATATTGAGGGTTAAAGTTGCTATTATGCCAATTTTAAAAGCTACCATCGTTAGGCAACTGGTGACAAATAAGACAAAATTGAATAGTTAGGTGACCATTTAGTAACTTTTAATAGTTAGGTGACCAAATAAATTTTTTATCAATAATTGGGTAACCATTTTGTAACTTTTTATAATTGAGTGACCAAAAAAGAAATAATCTAATAGTTGGGTGACTACTAGTGTAGTTTACCCATAAAAATGAGAAAAATATAATATATTACAAATTAAGAAAATGAGTTAGGTCAGACTTGGGCCTTAAATGTTTTCGGTCTATATTTTAAACGAGTCTAAGTTTATTGTTTAATTTAATTTTTCAGACCTTATTTTTTTTATAAAATCTTTCCAAATTTTAAATACACATTTTAAATTAGATAAATAAAACAACCTTTAAACAAGTTTAATTTAGAGATATAAATTAGTTCATGGTTTGTTGTTAGAACCGTTTTAGGCAATGATTATATATAGGCTGGTATAGCAATATTAAATATTTATTTCTATTCCCACCTTACTATTTTATTGGTTTTGAATACAAAACAAATTAATTTTACCATTATATTTCATTGCTACTATTACTTTTAAATTTCACCAAACATCTAAATTGAACTTTGATAAAAACATTTTCAAACGCAAAATATACAGTAAAAATATGTAAATATGTTAAAATTAATAAAATAAAATAATTATTATATCAAAATTTAAATATATAATACTATAAACGTATGTATAACATGAAATAAAAAAAAACATAATAAAAATATTAAAATAGTAAAAGATTTAAATAGAACATGGACTCATCAGGTGGGGTGAGGTAGGTTATGGGTCGAGTTCAATAAAAAATTAGGCCTATTTGTTATGTTTAGATTCGACTCGGCTTGAAAAATGGGCTTAAATTTTTGTTTAAGTTCGACTTGAATAAAAATGCTAAAATCTCGACCCAGCTTGGTCTATCCATATTAATTTTTATACACTTTTAAATATATATATAATGCATCAAAAATACTAATAACATTAAAATAAATGTTTCTCAACAAATTAAAAATAAATTTTTTAAAAAGATGTATACTTAAATAACACTAAGATATGTGCAACTTAACAAGTAAATGCCTCTAAACTAGTAACAAAATTAACAATAAAACAAGAGTTATACAATAACAATAAAATAGTAGCAACATAATTGTGAAATGGTAGCAGAATAGTGAAAAAAAAAGAAAATAGCAACAAAATAATAATAAAAAATTGTAGTTTTAATTTTTTTTATTTTGTATATTCGGGCCGGGGAAAAAGTCTTACTTGAGGCTCTAAACGAGTCTTTTTTTTTTTGCCCAAACCCATTTTTTAGACCTAGATTTTTACCTAAACCCTCTCATTTTTTAGGCAGGCCTTCGGGCCAGGTCAGGTAATCCGGCCCATGGACAAGTCTAGTTCCACATGCTTTTTCTTATTCTAATTTTCTCCTCTAAACCACGGGGGCTAAAACACAATTATATAAAAAAAAATAAGTATGTATATGGTTAGGCCTGGTCTGGGCTTGAATCATTGGTGAGGGTTTAGTGGTTCTCTAGCATATCAAGCACTTCACCTACTTCAAATTAGCTTTGGCAAACTCGACAACAACCTTTTGCATTTTGGGCCATTAGGGCTAGCCCTTATTAAGTTAAGGGATGGGGAACATTCATATATGGACCAATTGATTATATACATGGTGAAGGCAACTGCTAAGTCCTATTATTATAGGAAATTGAAAAAGAGATTCATTTGTAGAATCATAATTTTAAAAAAAATTAATTTTGTTAATAATAAATAATATTTTTTAAATCATAAATATTAATTCTATTTAATAACATTTACATTAAATTGAATCATTTAATAATACAGAAAGTAGTTTGATCGAGTCTTTATAATAAAGACTTATCACATACATTCACCTTGTATATATAGTGAGAGGGGATTTGAGGATAACCCCAAAACATACATCATCTTTATTCAACCAAAATCATTATTCATCACTCACCTTAAAACTTAAGTCATCAAATACTAAATTCATTGTCACTCAAACTGCTTGCTAAGCACCTCAAACAAATTCGATCATCATCACACTTTAAGCTCCACGTTTCCTTAATAAAGAAACCAAAATAACAAAAAAAAATCTATATTCTTTTATAAATTTGAATAATTTTATATTATTTTCTATAACTTTTTTTATAATATTTTTATATTTTTTTATACTTGCTAAATTTTTAGGCTTAATAAAAAATCCTCATAAATAATTAAAAAAACAATTAATTCATTGCATTAGTTACCACATTATCATTTCCACATCAAACACCATATTAGCCCTATATCATCATTTTCTACATCAACTATCACGTCATCACTTAATGGCTCTTCGAAGGTTTTAATAGGAAATTATATTTTAAAGGTTTAATTGAGTACAATTTACAAATTAAAAGGCTTAATTGAATGATTTTTCTATAAAAAAATTAAATGATTTTTTTGACATTTAAACCTTGTTTTTAAAGTTATATAAAAAGACTCTCAAATTTAGATTGAGTAAAGAGAAGGAATATATTTACATAGTACTTCCATAACAACATAATAACTCATCCTAATTCAAAGTGCACATGAACTATACAAGTTAATGAAACAATGAAATGTGATATGTTAATCTTGCGAGATTACATCTCATTATAGGTTTTGATCATATTTGATACTCTAATTATTCATAGCCCCTCCCAACCCACAAATACGAAGATAATGCGCTTCAACGCACTTGAACCCACATCCTCCTATATTGACAATAATATACATGTCAATTGAGTTAAGACTCAATCAACGATACCCAACAAATTTTAATACTTTTATTAAATGGTATTAGGATATGGTAGTTACAAGGTATAACTCTTTGATGAAATATGTGAAAGGAAAATTGGTTGGACTTAGGAATCAAACTCCAACCGACATTGCATCTAAAATAAAACAAGTAATTAATTCATCCAACAACCTTCACTTTCATTGTATGCTACTAATGGTGTCCAATGGAAAGGATCATTTATACGTCAATGCCCAAGATTAGACCACGAAGTCAAAGGACAGAAGACCACCAGACTTTGCCATCTTCTTCAACTTGGATTTGGTCCATTAATTAGCCCAACACAATCAATTACCAGGGGTAGCACGTGTTGCCATTTATTACCTCTTTTTACCAACCGATTAAACTAAAATTTGAGATTAAGATATAACTTTCTTAACTTATAATGACTGAATTGATAATTAATTTGAATAATTAATTAAAGAGAATTCACATATTTTATATAAAGTAAGATTCCAACAAAAAGTTTTGCAAGCTAAATGACAGATATATTACCTATGGCTATTTCACTTAGAAGAAGCCAAAATTTTGTGTTAGGAAAGTCAAAATAAAATTAAAAAGTTTTGAAGGATCAATAGCATAAATTTTGCATCAAAAGACTTAAATTATACATTTTATTTAAATATCAAAAAGCAATTTAATCTTTTCAACCAAGAGGGACAAGGCTTCTATCATTTGGGGTCAAATCTAACTTAATCCAAATCAATTTAAGCCAAATTTAAGAAAGAGAAATTAATCATACTCGTCATTTCTTTCCTTTTCTTTTTATTTTTTTTGAGTAAATTACATCTAAATTCCTTAATCTATTAATAAATTTATATTTTAATTAACTGAACTTTAAAAAAATTATAAAACGGTCAATGTTTTATTCATTAGTTTTCATGTAAATTATTAAACCATTCAAAAGTTTTTATTTAAGTCACTAGGTTGTTGAGTATTTTTTTAAAAAAAGTTCAACTAGCGAGCTCTAATTGACGATTTAACAATCAATACGGTGGTTTAGTACCCATTGACAAGTAGAAGAACATACCTTAGATCCAAATTGATCTGACGGTCAGTGTCAGATATTGGAGAAGAAAGTTGTTTGGATTTGGTTCATAGATTTGTGATGTCCAATATTGTTTCATGAAAAAAAAAACTGTAAGATAGAAGGGGAATGAGAGTTTTCAATTGGTGTAGGCGGTAAAAACAGAATAAGTCATACAACAACGATTTTAACATATCATTAATTTAAATAAAAATTTTTGAATGATTTAGTAACAATTTTATAATTTTTTAAAGTTGATTGACTAAAACATAAATTTACTAATAGTTTAATCCTCCTCTAATTTACTCTCTCTTTTTTTCCACATCATGAATCTTTTGGACTCCAACACATTTTTCGATTGCCTATTCCCATTTTATATGTTCAACGGACATCTTAAAAAGCCTTTTTTCAATCCAATCCATTGGACCAAAAATTCCCTCGATTTGACCATGTTAATGACCACTTGGTGTCCAAACAGAGAGCATGTGGCATCCCACACATTATGAGTTGCAAAAATTGGAAGGTGGATTGGAGGAGAGAGATGGGTTTTTAATGGTAATGAAGTGGCATAGTCGTTTCAACTATAAATTGAAAGGCTAAAAAAGAAAAAGGGTATTAATCTACCTCCGACCATGTAAGGTGCAAAAGCCAAAACTTCTTTCTTTAACTTTTTTCAGATTCCTCATTTCAATTTTCATTGCTTTCCAAAAGGTAACATAAACAATCCAAACGAATCTTAATAGGACCCTCTCCTCTCTCTCTCCTTTTCTTTATACCTTTGCCTTCCCTTGTTCTGTCTCATATGCATATCTAGGGACCCAATCTCTGTCACATTTTTCACCCACTTCTACTTACATTTCTTTTACACGACGCATATTAGAAGTGTTGATGAGTTGAATTATCATCATACATATATAATTGTTTAATTTTAATTTAATTTGAAATATGAATATTAAATTTTACTGAAATCTATTCATATTTGTAAAATTAAATAAAATTATAAATTTTGAAATTCGAATGGAAGACAAATTCTTAAAAATTGTTTCGCTTTGAATTCATTCTTTTAATCTTTTGGGGGGTTATTACAACAAATGTTTTGATTTTGATTCATCAATGCATAACGACATGTATTTGTAAGATTAATTTATTTATCTATACTAATTATATTAAGGTTTTGTTTATGTTGATGTCACTAGTTGATCGGATATTAATTTAATTTAAAAATTATTACAATATCTTTACTTTTATAAAGTAATAAATATTAATATGAGGATATTTTTATCTTTTCGTATTTTTAATAAAATAATAATATAATATGATTCAAACTAAACATTTCAACTAAACATTTTTTGGTTTTAATATACAATTTTTATAAATATATTTTTACATAGGTTTTTTTTTTCTTACCTTGATTGTACCATAAAACTAATTATAATATTAAGACTAATTTTTTTTAAAAGTTTAAAAGTATAGTACAATCAAAATACAAATTACATGTCTGATTTGGAGTGTAGTATCAAACTACTACAACGCAAACGAGTTAAGGACTAGAATAAAAAAATCAAACTATTATAGCTTAAACCAATTATGAATAGACTACAAATTGACTAGTTGGACTAAAACTCACACATCACAACAACTCATGATGAGACTAAGAGACCTATATATTTAATTGTGCATGGTGGATCTCGAATATAAATATTTAGGACTCAGGGTCTTTGACTTTGACAGTTGTACCAAATGCTCATTAGCATTAAGAATATAGTTAAGTATGTTTTTTTTAAAGTATACTTAAGTATGTGTTGAATTGAAAGATTTCGTATATACATATTTTATTAATAAAATATGGAAGGTGAGGTGAATGACATGTTTTGATACTTTCAGTTATATCATTTAAATGCTTAAAGAGAGTTTAAACTACTATTCCATACTAAAGTTAGATAAATAAAATTGTTAAATTTTAAAAAAAGAATTAACATAAGACATATAAGAAAAAAATATTTGATAAACTCATATTACACTTCACACTTCACAAGTGAAATTCTAAAGATAATATATGTCCATTTTGGGTTTACAAAATAAAAATTCAATAATTAAAAAAAAGGATGTGACAACATTTAAAAATTGTTTATGGAATTAAAATATTCCATTTACATTATACTAAATACTAATCTAACATAATAAAGTTCATGTTTTTTAAGTTCTAATAATGGCGACTCTTAAAAGATCAATCTTCCCTTTATAAACCCTAATGAAAATTGATGTTGGCGTTAATGACGAGTGTTACGCTTTCTACGGTGGAACTCATAACTGGTGTTAATAGTTCAGGATCTAATAGTGGGTTGGCAGGGCTACGAAAAAAGTACGCACCGTATCGGAGCTACATTTAGACAAAGATGACCTGACTGTGGACAGAAATGAACAAACAGTTCAAGGTCTGGGTGTTTCCAAAGCATCGTACAAGTCAACCCTGTTAGGAGCATCACTGGAGAAGGAACATAATGTATTCATGGAGGAAGATTTTCCCTAACTAAAGGGGATGTGTTAACTGAAATGGTTGAAGGTGTCCCGTCGATTACGTTTTCAGATAGGGTGCAATAACATGTTGAACGTCAAATGGCTAGACCTATTATTATTAAATTGCTGGGGGAAAAGATTGGATTTAATGTCCTTTTGAACAATATTACCTTATTATGGAATCCAAAATGCCCAATTCAACTAATGGATCTTGAAAATGACTTCTTCCTGGTTAGATTTTAGGATGAGAACAACTACAACAAGGCTTTAATTGGGGGGCCATGGGTAATTTTTGGAAGATATCTAATTGTTTGGCCTTGGTCACCAGATTTCTCAACATCGCAGAATAGGATTGAATTACAGGTCGTTTGGATACGGCTTTCGAGATTACCTGAAGGGTATTATTCGAATTGTCTTCTCAAGGCGATCGGTCAAACAGTTAGATAGGTGGTTAAGTTGGATGTATACATGGATTGTGCTTACAAGGGAAGGTTTGCGCGACTGGCGGTCTATGTTAATTTGAGGAAGCCACTAGTGTCTAAGGTTAGAATCAATAGCTGCCTTTAACGAGTCGAATGTGAAGCTTTGCCTAACATTTGTTTCAAGTGTGGACTTTATGGGCATAGAGCAGACTTATGCTCGGGAGTTAAAATGAAATCACTAGTGGTTGATTCTGATTGAGCTAGTCCGTTGATGGAAAAGCCGAGGCTTGAACGGAGGGTGGAGGAGGAATTTTTTGGCTCTTGAATGGTGGTGGAACGATGGAGAGGGAGAAGTCGAGTCACAGGGAAGGAGAGGAATGATGATTCCGACAGTACTTTTGGGGGTTCGCGGCGTTTGGAGATATTAGAGGAGAAAATCTCGGCAATGTTAATGGGAAGATTGACGATAAAATGGAGGATAGAAATCGGGAACAAATTAAGAGTGTAGGTGACAATGGGGTTTTAAGGCTCCAAGTAACTAAGAGCAAATATATGGATGCCAAGGCTAAAAATCAGGCTAAAGGAAAAGGGGTAATGATAGGTGTTGGGCCAAAATCTGGTCCGTCAGCACTAAGGCCCAATAATGGCAGATTTGGAGTTAAGGCTATTGTTAGGCATGGGTTTTTTTATGATGGATCAAAGGTGGGACTTATGGGTGCTTCTGATTAGGGAAAAAATATAGTCATACAACTAGTAAATGTGTCACTGAATTTGAATAGAGAGAAGCACACTGCAGTAAAGGAAAAGTATGGCTTCGTTTAACGATAAAGAAAATGAGATGTCTAGATTCAGTGAAAAAAGTGGTGCCTCTCAAGAGTTGCAGTCGAGAGTTCATAATATAATTTTTGGGCAACAAGAGAGACCACCGGATGAGATGATGGGGATTCATTTGCATGAGTCGGTTGAGTTGAAGTTGGCAATGGAAGGGTTGGTTTGTGACCTTGAAAGGACCCTAGAGCTTAGTGGAATTAAGGTTATTACATCAATTGCTGAGGTGAAGATGAGAGGTTCGTGTTCGACATATTCCGAGGGATCAAAATGGGGTTGCATATCACATGGCTAAATGTGTTGATACAGGGGACTGTTTGCTCCATTTATTTGCAGGTTCCGTCAGTTTCGGTTAGAGATTTGTTGGTTGCAGATCATAAGGGGTCTAGATCTTTTTAATTTATGAATTGGTTACTGTAATTACCTAGTGCTATCTCTTTTCTACCAAAAAAAAAAGAAATACTAATATAACGTAATAGTCTCTCAATCACTTGTAAAATTAAAAAGTTGTTATCAAAATCAAAATCAAACACACACAAATATATATATATAAGGAGGAGTTCACATTTTTTCTATGTTTAATATTTTAACGGTCTAATCATAGAATTTATGGATATAATTATACTAGTCATGCATGTAAATTTTCCAACCGATTTGATATCATTATCATATTAATCTAAAATACTGTATACAAAAATACTTATTGAACGATTGAAATTTCTTTACATAAAGTAAATAGTTAAAAATTTTTAATTTATGTCAAATTTGACATGCATGATTGATATGAATGGAGTAAAAAATATAATGGTTAGATCGTTAAAACTTTAGTGATTTTATACTCTTTCGTATATTTTTATGCAATTAATATTTTAATGATTGTTAAAGAATCATACATAATAAAATTAATAAGTAAATACAATATATAATAAGTCAACTAAAAAATTAATAAGTTAAAAAATAGAGTGAAATAATAACGTAGATTTATTTAGAAAATATTATTTCGTTAAAATTATATTTTTAGAAAACTATTTTGTATGAAATTTAGAAAAAAGAATTATTTAGTTTAAATTAACAATATTAAAAACCCATCAATAGTTTAAATATTAAAGTTATTAATTTTTTTTCTAATAACAAATATTTTGTAATATTAAAAATATTCTTTAAAACATATAAAAAATGTTAAAAAGTTTTTTACACTAATATTTGTTTAAAATTTAAAATTTTATAAAGTTATTTATTTTGCAACGACTATTAAATTGATTTTAAATTATTTATATGCTGTTTTATTTTACAACTACTAATAATTTTTATTTAACTAAATATATAACTTTTAAATAATATTATATTCATTCTAATACCAATTATAATTTTTGAAAATTTATTTTTGTTTTAATTATTAAATAGTATGTTCCATAATAAGAAATTAATATAAATATTATGAATAAAATATGAAAGGTGAGGAGAATGGTATGGCTTAAATTCGTGTCATTTAAGTGCTTAAAGTGAGTTTAAATCACAATGCATATACTAAAATTGTGACATGTGGTACACTTATATTCTTTATTTAATTTAATTTAAATACAAATTTACTCATTTGATTTAACTTAAATGTGATGGCTCAGAAACTTTAGGGAAATTGGTGCAAAAGATGGAAAGAGCATGCTATCCCTTTACTCTTTAAATGTTTTGGGCTATTTACACATTTAGTGTTTTCTTTTTAGCTAAAATGGCTAATATTAAGAATTTATTTATTATTAATATCCATTTTAGTCCATCAATATTGTTTAGTATTTATTTTCATATACTATAAGATTATATGTTTTTAATTATTACATAATTGCCATAACGAGTACAACTTGCAATGGTAAAGAAATGGATAAATGATTTCAACAGTCATAACTTTCACGCCCTTACATTATTTACACACAATAATACACCATTTCTAATATTTTCCAGAATTATTTTATTTTAAAAACAACTTTTATTGCAGACACTAAAGATATGGAATATTGACAAAGTTTATTTTTTATTTAAAAAAAAAACATGTAACAATTTAAACATTGCTTAAGAAATTAAAATATTTCACTCACACCAGCGTGAAATCAGAATTTTTTTTAGTGATCGAAATTAAATTATAACTTTTACAATAATAAAAATACAATTTCACCATTTTAATAACCTATATTTTTATAATTTTTAAAGGATTAAATTAAATTTTTATTATTTTAAGTGGGCTAAAGTACAATTTTACTTTTACTAATTTAAAATATTAAAAATTTAAAAGACCTAAATAAAAAAAAATTCATTTTAAGAGTACTGATAGAGATTACGCCCTGATTCACACTATATCAAACCTTATATATATATATATAAATTTACATTTAATAGATTAACAATATTTTTTTTTCATTCCACAAATAAAATTAGAAAATTATCATATATCCATATAATATATATATATATATATATATATATATTACAACCATATTTCTCTTACTCAACCTTGTACAATTTTAGAACACTCTTATCGATGAACAAAAAAATACTCAACCTTTAACTTGTATCTATATTTTAAATATGTATGTTCCACGTGCATATACTTGTGATAAAATTTTTAATATATATTAATCATTTTATTTAGAGACGTTTATATTTATATAATGTTGAAGTAGAAATTGATAGTGTTAATGAGATTAGAAATAAGCCTATTTTTAAAGGTAAAAAAATCTCTTCGATTTTTTCTCAAATTTAAAATTTAACAAATTGGTCTCTCTAAAAAAACCAAAGCAATTTAATTCTTATCAATTTTAAAAGTGAGCAACTAAAGATTATTAATCACAACTAATGTTTTCCATCAATTGTACATTATTTTAATTGGTATAATAATAATTTTAACCTCAAAGTTTACAATTTTTATCAATTTGGTCCTAATTTAACAAATTTGTCTCGTAACATTTGTGTAAATGTGTAAATATTGAGGCTGAATTTGTTGAATTTTTTAGAATCAAAGCCAAAATGACAAAAAATATAAACATCGAAAGCTAAATTTGTCACCATTCTGATCAAAATTATGTACAATTGATGGGAGAAATTAATGTCATGATTAATTGCCCTTAGTTGCATAGTTTCACAATTGATAGGGATTAAATTACTCTAATTTTTTTGAGAGTGACCAATTTGCTAAAATTTGAAATTTAGAGGGAATGGAGAGGCATTTTTACCCTTTTTATATGTCGTTCCCTCAATTAATATGTGTTGTTACAATGGTTTAATTGCTGATAAGAAACTATACTCAATATTAAATTTTGTTGCCCGTTACATTGGAGACATCAGATGAATACATAGAGGGCCAGCAGTCGTGTCTCAGAGTCGCGTCTCAATTAATGTAGAAAGTTAATAATTAAATTAAATTACTACTTATAATAATATTCCCTATTAAATGCAATGTTTTATATTTTTAATATTTTTATTTAAAAATTTATGAAATTTTAATAATTTATTTGATTAGAATCCAACAAGTAATATTAATACTTAATTTATTGAAATTTAATGTTTTAAAAAACAAGGTTATTATTTTGTTCTACAAGTAGGGTTAAACGGATGATATATACCTATTTTGGTTTTTTTTTTAATATTATCTTAATACACATGGTAATGTATTGTGCACTTCTTTAAAAATCCCAAATTGTACGAGTAAAATTATTTAAGATTAATGTGAATCGAAAAATTCAACATAAATCTCTCACACATATAAATAAGAAATATTAATTTAGAATAATACACGAGATAAAGGAGAAACTAAGCACTGCCAGAGGATTCAAATCCATCACTGAGTATTTGCATAAGATGAATTAGCTTTAATTGATTAAGTTATAGATAGTGTAGGATCTGAGTTTCATTAAATAAAGACAACCATATGTGCCCATGACACTTCGATTTCATTCAGGGAGTTACATGACAAGTTTGTTGACTATAAAGCTGGGTAAACGCCAGAATCTGATCACCATTCAATCACTGTCAGTCATACTCGTCGCTCACAATACAATGAAAATCAATCTAGCCATGAAAACTTTAGTTTAGGCCATAAATCGAGTTATCATGGACGTGGTGGCTCAAACTTTTCTCTTTCGAGCTCAAATTCCATTATTTGTCAATTTTGTGATCCTCCTAGGCATCTGGTAAAGCAATGTTAACGTACAAGGTTTATAATGTTGGAAAAGTTGGATTAGAAAATAATGTTTGAAAGTTTAAAAATTTTCTTAAAATTGAGCCATGTGATATTTATAGTAATAAATCCTAAATTAAATTATTATACCTACTTTGCACGAGATGGTCTAAGTCGATTTCTAGCTTTCTACCAATCGATCTTCTGCACTATTATCAAATACTAAATTGCTTTGAGTGTGAGCTCAAACAAAACAAACTGAATGCACAAAATGATAACTGCTATTAACTTTTTAACAAAATGAACCGAATGCACAAAATGCTAAGAAAATCGAAAACTTTAAGCTTTTCAGAAAATAGAATTTATTACTGTAAATAAATTACCACTACTTTTTAACAAGGTAACCATGCTGAATAACTTGTGTCTCGTGTTAAGTGTAATTTTAGGTCATTCTGATACGAACAAGGCCCGTTGGTTGAAAAGGGTGTTCGATAAGTAAATGATCGTTGCTAAGGGAAAAGAGAAACTTGGATTAAGTTGGGCAAAGATAGGTTCGAAATAGGATAAGGATAGTTCGATTCAGGATTGCGACCCACTAACTAATGAAGAGTTAGGAACCGACAATATCAAAGGATAGTAGACAATCGGATTGACGCCACAAACAATGTTGATAAGTCAACTCGAATTTGTAAAAGAAAGAAGAGTGAAAACTCTTTAATAATCTCACTTAGATAAAAGTTCATTAACCTCAAAATGTCCTATTACAAAGCCTTATATAGGCACACAAAATGACCATTCGGTTTTGGTATCTAATTGGTCACACTAGACATAAATCTGTTCACACACAACATTAAATTAGGTGCTTGAATATGATGGGTTCATGCATGGCCGAAATGTCCTTTGATGAGTACATGAACCCTTAGTCTTGAAGAAAACTCATGGTTCATTGTATTGGCAGGTTCTTTGTTCCAAATTTATCACTAAACTCCCCCCTTGGACGTACATGCACTTGAACAAACATGCATCTTTACGAACGGTCACATTAAGCCCCCTTGGTATGCATGAATCTTCAAAGCTCCATGAATGCAAGATTTATTCTCTCCATTACCCCAAAAACGTGCATGTATCCTTGGTGTTTAAACCTTCACGAATGGACATCTTCATGCCCCCTTGAATCTTGAATATTCTGGAAGTATTTAATCAGCTTCTTTAATACACCTATTAAGACACATTAAACGACTTATTAGGACACATTAATCATACCAATAATTCTGTAGTAAAATAGACATATTCAATGACTAGTTTTAAGGCATAATTATCATGTAAGAAAATAGTTAATATAACCAACAACTAACTTACTAAAAACATCCAGAAATAAAAATATGGACTAAGAGAATTGAATAACACGAAATTAAGCTGTGGAAAACATAAATAAATAATTAATGATTAAAAATAGTATCATATTAAACTCCCTCAAGGTTCTTGGACCAAAAGATGAATTGGGCCTAAATTTTGGGTAACACTCAAGCATTCGTTCCATGCTTGAATCACCAGGCCTAAAAGGGCTTCCTTAAATTTCATTGCTCGTGAACGAGTAATTGGGCCTAAGGGAACCATCAAATCAGCATCCTCACTTGCTTGTGTGTCTTTGGGAAGCTGGCTCGTATCACATTCCATAGTTATTATTGATGGGGAAAAGATACAACAGTTTTACTTGAACAAAGGATAATTAAATAATAATATTTCAATAAAAATTACAATTTCCTTAGGGGCGGTGGCAACCCTACTGTGCACTAGGGTTTGCCACCTTTCTCTTATGGGATGAGTTTTTGGACCCATCTCGTGTATTGGGTACAATTATATGTGTTATGTGGATTTTTAACCAACACTTATAATTTATCTAACCTAATAACTATTTTTCTATTTCCCAAAATTTTTATTAATTAAATTTATTTATTTATTCAATTAAATTATTTTTGCAGCCCAATTTTAATTCCTTTAAAGACATAAGAACTTTACCATATTAAAATCTATGAGGAAGGAAATATATTTAATTTCCTCATTGAATAAAACTATAATGACTAACTAATTTAATTCTTAGTTTGAACTTCAATTTGTTAATTGCAATCAATTAAATAATAATTCAAATAAATTAATTTAATTTCTAAGTTATCTTTTGTACTTAGCAAGAAATCGTATTCACTGCAAATAGTGATACAAACAATCTTTTTATTTTAATCATCGTTTTCATTCATTCGATATTATTGATTCTACATGCAATCTATTTTGGGTTATACTGAGTTAGCGGATGGGTCGATTGAAAATATATAATTATGGCTCAAATAATTTGTAATTAAGTTTTCACTCTTCGTCTATTAATTATAACATTATTTAATCTTGGATTCATTATTATTGTAAGGCCTAATTTTGGCCCGGGCCCGCATAAATAAAAATAAATTAAAAGTCCAATGAATGTCCATTTACATTTAAAACCTATACCCAAATACATAGCCCAAATCACTACCCAAACACTAACTAAACCCTAGCCCGAATACCCCACCTAGCCCAACTATCATGGCCCAATGCAGCCCAACACAACCAGAAACCCTAGCACCAAACAATTCCCAGCGCCGCAGCAACCGTACCATGCCCCCACGCGCTGTGCCACGTCCCCAGCTCGTACAGCCTCCGTACCTGTAAAACGAACAATAGCACTAGACAGAGAAAAAGGAGAATAGCAGAGAAAATAGCATGAATTGAGAAAAATTACCTGTAAATTGCTATTGTATTTCCGGCTATATAAAGAGCCGTTTTCGATTTTTGTAAAGGATTTTTTTACAGATATTGAATAGAAGATAGACGAACACAGAAAAATCAATACAAAGAAGAAAGTTTTCAAAAAGCATACCATTTTTTAGGTGATTCTATTTTTTTCTGTTCTTCAAATTTTTTTATCTACGATCTAAAAGAAATAAAAGGCGAGGGTTTACCTTTACGCCGGCGTCGAACTCCTGTTCTCTCCGTCGCAATCGGAGTCGAATGAGCGTCCGAAGAGCCTCTGAACGGCCGGAGCATGAAGCGGCGCAGAGATATTACTTAACGCTTCTAGGTTTTCTTTTGGTTTCAAATGAAATGATTAATAGTTATTTTTTTGGGTTTATTTTTACATATATGCGTGATGCGAAACTGCGCCGTTTAGCGCTCTTTGACCCACGCGGTGACCCGACCCAGGGGAAGGATCCGCGCGTTTTGGGTTTGATGGAATTATTGCGCAACAAGCCCCTCCGTATTTGTTTTTCATTTCAATCCGGTTTTATTTTTTTTAATTGTTATCTCATATTTAGTTCCAATTTCAATTGGGTCTATGAATAAACGACATCGTTTTCGATGATTAGGTTTGGGTGCCTGGATTTATGCGCTTAATTGCTACAATGGTCCCTTTAATTTTAAGCCGTTCTCAATTCGTTTGTTTATCCATTTATATCAAATCAGCGCTTTAAATTCTGTTTGATTTCGAAATAGGTCCACTTTTGTTAAATTAATTGATTAATTGTTTTTATTTTTATTAGTTATTATTATTATTATTATTAGTCTCTTTTTTATTATTTTTTTTCTTTCTCTTAATCTTATATAGATCCTTTTATTTTATTATAAGATATTATTTTATGTTTTTTAGATATTATTATTTTATTTTATTATACATTTCTATATTGTCTCAGTACAATTTATACCTCTTTATTTCATATATGTATATATATACATTTAACTTCAATTTTTTTTAAATAATATCTCAAGTTTTTTATATATATGTGTATATCATATTAAATTATTTATAGTATACATATGTATATGTAATGATGTGCTATTAATTTCAAATTGAAATTTTACTCCTTTTTTATGCACAAATATTTCGTCCATTTTAAATTTGCTACTCTACTTTACTTATTCTGACCTTTATATATTATTACTATACGTATACTATTATCTACATTAAGATTTTTGATTATAAATTAAAATGTACATATTAATTCTAAGATTTTTTTTTTACAATTCTTTCGTAAAGATTCATTTAAACATTTTCTTTGTTTTTAGCATTATTATCCAATTGTTTTTCTTCACATTATTTTTTATTTGTAATCAGAATATCTTTAGGAAATTGATTATTATTTTGTTAGGTATTTAATTATTAATATTGATATATTATATGCTTGTTTGCTCCTTAATGTAAATTTAGTTCGCTACTAATCTTTTACTTTATATTGCTATTCAATTATGTTGTTTGTAAAAGTTATGTTTTATTAAAGCGCTACAATCATTCAATTTCATAATTCCTAAAAAGTGTGGTGTTCATAAGCTCTCGAGAGAATCGTGCCCTAACTTACTGGGCTTCAATTCTTCTCGATGAATCTAGATAATCAAGAGTTTGTTTTATTAAAACCATACAATTGTTAAAATAAAGCTCTTAAGATTACAAAATGTTGGATCCTAATTTACTGGATGTGGCGTTTTGTCGTCTCGTTTTTAAAATAAAGGCAATGCCCGAAATTAGGAATCCTCGAGGGAATTGAGCCCTAACGTATTGGGTTTTAATTTTTCTCGTCGAATCTAAATAATCGAGGATGTGCTTTAATCGAAATAAATAAATAGCTCGTTCTCGAGAATTCGATACGTGGTGTCCTAACGCATTGAGTATGGCATATTGTTTTCTTGAGACGAGGATTTTTCTAACAAATAAAAATAAATGCAATATTCGATATTTGGGAATTTGGTGAAATCGAACCCTAACCTATTGGGTTTTGATATTCTCTTTTGGCCCAAATAATCAGATATCATTCTCAAAATGCATAGTTTTTAAAAGTCAAATTTAACTTCAAAATAAAATGATTGTATTTTAAAATCTTTTCAAAATCTCGACATTAAGACATTAAACAATCAATTCGGTACCAATTTTGGGCGTCACGAGGGTGCTAAACCTTCCTCGTGCGTAACCGACTCCCGAACCTGTTTTCTCAAAATTCGCAGACCTAAAATTATTTTCAAGGTGATCCGATCACACCATAATAAAAGATCGGTGGCGACTCCCATTTCCGTCGATCCCCGTTTTTCAAACTTAAAAGTGGTTTCAACAGCTTGGCGACTCCGCTGGGGACCTTTAGAGAGTCAAGTCGTAAAATTGATTGCTTTCTGTCTTATTGTCGAAAATCAAAAATTTGATTTGAAAAATTACAATCTTTTCTTAGCACTTGCTTGCATGATTATTGTAAATTTAGTTGTATATTTTGGCATCATATTGCATAAGACTGTTTAGTCTTGTCCTTTTAAGTGGGAGTGAGAAGTTACTCCTTCGTGAGGTTTTCACCTCCGTGCAGGATATTGAATCACCTTTGGGATACATCCGTACCTATGTCTTCGTGAGATTTTCATCTCCGTGCGGCCATAGGGAAATGTATTCCCCTTAACTGAACTCGGTCTGCATGAGCCTATAATGGGTGAAGATCGAGGAATCTGCTGGTTCGGGTACATTGACTTTAGAACCAAACCTCATATAGTGGACTTAGGAACTTAACCTAGGTAGAGCCACTCCAAACCCCTAGTAGTCACCTGACTAGGTACTTTTGTTTTCCTTGTTTGCTTCTGTTTTGCACTAACCTCTTGTTTTGTTTTGATTGTGATTGCATTGCATTTGCGTCTTAGGAAAGAGATATTGATTCAGTCTCGGTTACTAAATTAGAATGCTTGTCATGGAATACAGATTCCTTGATAAAGTGGAAAACAATGCGGTTGCCTGAATATATTCTGAGAAACACAAGAAGAGCGATAGAAGAGTTCGTGATCTTTACTTCGTAGCCTGAGAATTCAAGGTGATTGTCTAAGAGCCTTCGACGTTCCAACCCCTTAAAGAAACTGGCGAGCCTTACAAAGACAGGTAAATGATGGATAGCGACCAAGATCAAGAAAAGGAGCTAGCTATGACCTCTATTGGCGAGATTATCTCAAACATGCGCATGAAGAAAAAGATCGATGTTGTTTCTTGGAATATGAGGGTGAGGCCGTACGTGTATCCGTTTTATGTAAATGAATTTGCTTTCTAAAAAAGTTTCCTAAATGTAATTGAATCAGAATCAACGTCTTTGTAGGCATGCATTTCATGCATTCGCATTACATGCATTAAAGTCCATTGAAAGGGTCTAATTGAGTAAATTTATTTCAGCTAATTTGGAAACCGAAAAAAGCTCACCCATTAAGCATCAATACGGTACTCGTCGAAAGACTAAGGAAATGGACCAAAGATTAGAGAAACTGGAGCAAATGCAAAAGGATATGCAAGATCAGCTACAGAAACAAATGAATGAGCAATTGGAAAAAATTCAATAGGACATGACAGAAAAGATGCCGGGGTCTCAAAAGGACATGATGACTGAGCTGACGTAATTACTAAAAGGAATAAATAAGGGGAAAGGCCCTATGGTAAATGATGAAGGAGAAGACAAGGATAGACCTATCTATCCTCTAGGCCTTACGCCTCTGCATGTGCAGATTTAGACCGAGGTACCTCCGCGCAGATCCTCTGTTTCAATTGAGCCTCAACGGTTTCAAACTGATGTTTCAATGCCGATGAACTTTCAGGTTGGATCAGGTTCTAATCCTAGAGATAACCCAGTGAATCTTGTTATTCCTGATGTCGATGAAATGGTTGAATAAGATAAGGCAAACGTCGAACTGTCGAAACAATAGGAGGATAGGTGTAAATGGTTGGAGGAAAAATTCAAAACCCTAGAAAGCACCGATAGTCACCATGGAATCGATGCAAAAGATCTGAGCTTGGTTCCAGACTTAATACTCCCTCACAAGTTTAAGATGCCTGAATTTGAGAGATATAGCGGGACCAGTTGCCCAGAAGCCCATATCACCATGTTCTGTAGAAGGATGACTGGCTACATTAACAATGATCAGCTATTAATACATTGTTTTCAGGATAGCCTCATTGGGGCAGCGTCGAAATGGTACAATCAATTGAGCCGTACTGAGATTGGTTCATGGAGGGACTTAGCACAGGCATTCATGAAACAATACGGTCATGTAACTGATATGGTTCCCGATAGAATCACCTTGCAAAACATGGAAAAGAAATCGAGCGAAAGTTTTAGGCAATATGCACAGAGGTGGAGGGGAGTTGCAGTCCAGGTTCAGCCACCCCTCTTGGGGAAAGAGACGACAATGCTCTTCATCAATACGCTGAAGGACCCGTTCATTACGCACATGTTAGGAAGTGCTACAAAAAGCTTTTCTGACATAGTCATGAGCGATGAAATGATTGAAAGTGCTATAAGAGCCAGAAAAATTGAGGTGGAAGAGTGTGATAAGAGGTCAACCCCAAGGAGAAGAGAAAATATGGTGAACAACACAGCTTACTCAAGGTCGGTAAGTCATCTAGGTAAAGGGGTCGCTAGTAAACAAGATCCATCAAGACAAGAATCTTATGTGAAACAAGGCACTGAGAACCTCCAGTTTACGCAAATTCTGATGTCGTATAAGGAGCTGTATCAAAGCTTATTCAACACGCGTATTGTTGCCCCTCTCTACACAAAGCCTCCACAGCCTCCGTACCCCAGATGGCACGACGCAAATGCACAATGCGAATATCATGCGGGAAATATGGGGCATTCCATAGAAAACTGCGTTGCCTTTAAAAAACTGATTGAAAGGCTTATCAGTATGGGCATCGTTAAATTTGATGATTCCTCCAGTGCAGAAAATCTGTTACCCAATCATAATTGATAATGGAGTGAATGCAATGCATGGAGAAGAGTGGGAGGTATTCACATCGACGAAAAGCAACTGAAGAAGGGACCTTGTTGGATATCCGCCCTTATAAATTTGGGAGTGTTCTAAGCAATTCGACTGCGGAAGAAAACCCTATAGTCTCTAGAGCTTTTTAAAGTAATGTTCAGAACATTTTTGTTATTTTTAGCCTAAAAATGATAGAAATTTCCTTTGTGAAATAGGCTCATGTCTGAACATTATTATTTTAATAAAATATATCTTTGCAATTATTTCTGAGCCAATATTTTCATTCTTTACGAATAATTCCAGATTCTTTCATTCTTTTGAATTTTCTTCTCAATTGTTATTCATTCATTCATAATCATATGGTACAAATAATTATTCATGAATTTATACATTCTTTTGTATATTTTTCGGTGCTTATTATGGGTCCCCGGATATCAATTACGTGAATGACTCTGCTACAAACCCAGATTTTCCTTTTGAGCAAGCCATGCGTTCAGAGGGATCTCAGAACTTTGAAAATGACAAAGATTGTAGCTTACCTCCGGACTTATTGAGGATGTTTGAGCAGGAGGATGGACAGATCCTACCTCACAAGGAATCATTAGGAATTGT